>NC_142085.1:36551925-36861925 GCF_054644295.1 Miniopterus natalensis | reverse complement strand
AAGCATTTTATTGCTATTCTTCCACACTGATCAGGTTCATATTTTTCTAACATTTAGCATTTAAAGAAAATTAATTTGGTTATTCTTTTTTCTGGAAATGAGCAGGTCTGGGCTAAAATAAGAGGTCTGAAGTCCACAGAGATATTCCAGGAAGCACATTTGAGTCGATACTACCTGAATTCAGGGTGCTTCTACCCAGTTAGGGAAATGGTTGGTGCAGTTCACGTAACTTAGGTTGTCTTTATAACTCCTTCTTGCATAAACACTTTTGGAAACAACTATTTTTTGTCCTGATACTCTGCAGTCATCCTTAAGGGTATTGCTTGTACTACCTGCAGTCCTTGTTCCTTCTAACCACCTTTCAGAAGCATCAAGGTATTTTCTTATCTGTCATGGCTGTGTGTTTAAAAAGGTCTCTGAAAACTCAACAATTTCCTTTTATATAGCAGTTGCAATATCCACTAACAGACAAAAACAAAATATCCAGGGCCCAAATAACAAGATAAAAAAATCTAAAACCTTTCACTTAAACAGGCACTGCATCAAGTTATCAGATCACAGTTGAACATTGTTTTAAATCAAATTGAAGGTAAATATTGTCTCTTCAAGAATCAATAAAATCCTGCAAAATTATCCTGAAATGCTACCATAAACATGTATTATGAATATTGTATCTAAGAGAAAAACTTATATCTACCCATAAAAACCTCCCAGAGCAAAGATGTTCATTTTCATACTTCTTATCATAGTAAAAACAGAAATAAAACAATAACAATAACAAATATCAGTCTTCACTATTTACTAGATTAATGGGTGAGTGGGTGGACTATAGAAAATTTTCTGAATGAAATATTGTGAATTCCTATAAAATTATGATAATAGTGTTTATATTAATGTGAAAAAGACTTATGCTGTCATGTTAAGTAAAAAAAAAAAAGCAGAAAGAATGGAAGTAAATGTAAGATAACTATGTAAAACAAAAATTTGTAGCAAAAAACTAAAATGGAATGCTCTACATTTTATAATGAGTTGTTTTGAGGAATGAGGGATTTGGGTAATTTTCTTCTTCATTGTATTTCCTGTGCTTTCAAGTTCATTCATTCAAAGAATATTAATTAAATGCCTATAGCAATGAAATTATGGTGGGAATTGGGGAGATAAAAATAGCAATACAGTCATTTTCTCATGGAGCTTTCAGTGTAGTGAAGGCAATGGATATTCAACAAATATAATTACATAGGAACTTTTAAAATTACAGCAAAGACAGGTAATGTGCAACCAAAGCATGTTATATAAAAATATAACTTGCCTCGAATATTTAGTTTTTGGAAGAAGTAACATATAGTATTTGTCAAGGTTCTCCAAAGAAATATAGCCAATTTATATATAAAGAGATTTATTATAAGGTATTGGCTCTCATGATTATGGAGGTTCAGAAATCCCATAATCTACCATCTATAAGATGGAGAACCAGGGAAGCCAGTGATGCAGTTTGAAGCCTGAGAGCTGGAAAGCTAATGGTATAGATTTCAGGCTCAGACTGAAATCTATACCATTCAAGGGCTGAGAACCAAAACCACCTCGGCAGGATAAGATTGATGTTCCAGCTCAAGCAGTCAGGCAGAGAGTGAATTTAACATTTCTCTGCCTTTTTCTCCTATTAGAGCCCTCAGTGGATGGGATGATATCTTCCCACATTGGGGAGGGCAATCTGATTTATTCAATCTACCAGTTCTAATAATGTTAACTTCTCTTTTTTTGGTAATTCTAAAAATTTATTTTTCTATTTAAGTATAGTTGATATTTAATTTTATATTGGTTATATTAGTTTCAAGTCCATGACAAGGAGATCAGGCATCTCCATACCCCACAATGTGATCACCCCACCATCGCCACTAAACATCTGTTACTGTGTAAACCCATCACAACATTATTTGCAATATTCCCCTTCCTCTTTGGTCTCCTTCCCTTTGGTCTCTATTTCTGAGTCTTTTTTTTGTTTTGTTTGCTTTATTTGTTTTTAGATTCTACGTGTAAGTGACACCATATGGTACTTCTCTGTCAGATTTATCTCACTTAGCATAACACTCTCTAGATCCATCCCATGTTGTCAAAAATGGCAAGATTCCATTCTTTTTTATTGCTGTATAATATTCCATTGTGTATATAATACTAAGCTCTTAGAGAAACACCTTCACAGACACACTCAGAAAACATATTTAACCAGATACCTGAGCATCCCATGATCCAGCCAAGTTGACACATAAAATTAACTATTACACATATGATCTCTGAATGGATAATTTTCATAACAAAGTTTTTTCTTTCATAATAATAAACATTTTTGAGAAAAATACAGAAGTTTAAATGTACCTGTGTGTTCGTTCCCTATGTCCCAAAAAGACAAGCAACAAGCTAAATTTTGAATTTATCACGTTGCTTTTTCTGTTTTTTATTATCATCACATATTTTTAAATATCTAATGATTATATAGTTTTGTTTTGCTGGTTTTACTCTATAATGCACTCTTTATGCTATGTATAATATTCTGGGACTTGTTATTTTTAAATTTAATATTATGTTATTATACATTGCTAATGTTCATAAGTGTTCTCTCTTTCCAAGCTCTCTCATAGTTGGTTAGGGTCATAGGATAAATTTTGATGAACAGACATTAATCAGAAGATATGTGTATAACTTCTGGGCTGCAATAATTAATTTTGGCACAGAATTGCCTCCAATAGTCTATTTTTATGATATTGTGATCTTGGAGGAGCCATGCTATTAAGATGTTTTGGTGTCAAAGGGTGAAAGCAGCTACTGCAGAAAGGCTAGTTACTCTTGAGAATCATCTAGACCAGGGATTAGTAACTATAGTCCATGGATCAATCCACCCCACTGCCTATTCCGGAGACAAAATTTTATTGAAACACAACCATGCCTGTTCATTGATGTGTTATCTATGGCTGCTTTTGTTCTCTGACAGAGGTGAGTAGTTATGATAGAGACTCTATGGCCTATAAAGCCTAAAATATTTACCATCTAGCTCCTTACAAAAAGTGTGCCAAGTACTGCCCTAGACTGATGGCAGTATTTGAGTGAGCAATATTAAACCTTTGTTTTGCTTAATATTCAAGGTTACTATGTATTATTATTATTATTAAAATCTTCACCTGAAGATATGTTTATTGATTTTAAAGAGGAATGTAGAGAGAAAGAGAGAGACATTGATGTGAGAAACACCTGTTCGCACCCTGACTGGGGATAGAACCTGCAACATAGGTACATGCCCCGACCAGAATTGAACCCGCAACCTTTTGACCTGAGGGATGATGATCCAACCAACTGAACCAAACCAGCTGGGGAACTATGTATTCATTTTGCAGTTGCATAATATGTCCTTCACTACCTAACACACAAACATTCACCCACATTGTGGTAGGTAGCTGTAGCTCCTTCATGTTCAGTGCTGTTCAACCCTCCTTTTTGTGATTATAGCACAGCTTATGTAACCACGTTTCTGCTGATGGACAGTTGGTTCAATTGTATTTTATTTTATTATTTTAATCTAATTATTTTATTTTATTATTTTATTTCATTATTTTATTTTATTTTATATTTTATTTTTGCTACCAAAAACCTTGCTTCAAAGTTTTCACTTCTCTGTAATGGCAGAATAGCTCCTATTGAACTCCTACAACTGTAAACTCTGAGCACAATATTAAAAATACAACTATTTGAGAGCAATCGAGAATGATCAAAAGCAAGGAGATACTTGTTGGGCTCACCACTTGGCAAAAGGAAATTGGACTATGTGTGTTTTTATGCCTTTTAGATTAAGACAGACCTCAGTAAGTACTATGCTAGGTAGCTAAAGCAGACATTAAAAAATACAAAAAACAAAACAAAAACACTTTAATTATCTTAGGTTTGAAAACCCAGAGGATAAAATTTGGGACAACCATGGCAAGTGAAAAATGAGAATAGAAATCATGGAAGGGAGTGAGGCAAAGACCAGAATCCTTTGTATAATCTCCTCTTAAATGTCTGTGTGACCTCTGGACTGCACATGTACTGGGTAGAACCTAAGCAGCCCAGTTAGGCTAAAAATATTTAGGTGAAATTTTAATAAGCACTCTTATAGTATGAATTTGAGTTAAGACAATTCCTTTCAAAGTTCCTTTTTGGAGGAATGTAAGAAAATCCAGAATATCTACAATGTACTATAATTCAAAAGACTTGGGATAAAATCTACCAACCCTGCCATATAAAAGAAATAGGAAATTGTTATACATGTTTAAGAGAAAAACAATCTATGGAAACTGAACCTTAGCTGAGATGGTGGAATTAGCTGACAAGGACTATTAAAGCAGCTATTATGTTTATGTTCATGAGTATGCAGAAAAAATTGCCTCTAATAAATGAGAAAGAAGAAATCTCAGAACATTGATAGAAATTTTAAATGAGAAACAAATGCAAATTCTAGAACTGAAAAATACCATATTTGAAATAATATTTGGATGGGCTTGATAGCACATTGGAGATGACAAATAAGTCAATAAACTGCAAGAATGGGGAACAAAATTGGCCAATGCAGAGAGAGAGGGAAAAAAGATAAAAAAAATACAATCTTGTGGGACAATTTAAGAAATTATACATATATGTAATCAGGGTCCCTGAATTCAGTGAGAGAGAATAATATTTGAAATAATAATGCCTACAAAATTCCTAAAGTTGGTGAAAAACATATCTACATAAATCCAAAACTGTCAGCTAACCTCAAGCTGAATACATACTAAAAAATGATACCTCAAAATATCAATCAAATGGCTAAGAGCAAAAAATGAAGAAAAATATTAGACATGATGCTGAGGGGGAGGGAGGATGACATATTACATATAGAGGGGCAATAATACAAATGAGCACAGGCTTCTTATCAGAATGAGTATAGATGAGATGATAGGGAATAACATCTTTAAATATTGCAAGAAAATAAAATTTTAGCCCAGAGTTCTATAAACACTGAAAATACCCTTTAAAAATGGAGGAAAATAAGGTTATTTAGATTGAAGGAAATTGGGAATGTGCTGATAGGGGTTCTGTTCTACAAAAAAAGGTCCAAAGGTGTTCTTATGGCTGAGAGAAATAATATTAAGTGGAAACTTGGATCTTCCTTCTTTCTATGTGAGTAAGGAATAAAGAACTCTGAAGATGTAAATATGTGGGCAAGTATAAGAGATCATTTCCCCTCTTAATCATTTTAATATGCATTTTACTATTCAGAAATAACATTGTGCTGCTTATAGTATAAATAGATGTAATACATATATAATCTATAGAATAAAGGTTGAAAACAGTGGTAAATGGGCTTACACTGTTGAATTCATGTACATTTTGTGTTACAGTATCTATGTATCTATGTATCTACGTATCTACAGTATTTGCTCCAAGCAGATTGGAGCAAATTAAGAATATATATTGAAATGCCTAGATAAAGCTCTAAAAATAATACAAAGAGGTAGAAGTAAAAAAAATTATACTTAATTAAAATAAAATTATTAAAAAATACTTAATACAAAATAAATCAGGAAAGAAAGAATAGAGAAATCCCCTAACCACCCAGAAAATCAGAAGAAACAACATGAAAACAAAATAATAGAAGTGTGGAACCACTGTATCCATCGTTATATTGTGTTAAAGGACATATCACTCCAACTTAAAGGTAGAAATGCCAGAATGGATCATAAAACAAGATCCAGTTATATGCTAGATATGAGAATTGCAATAAATTTAATGACACAGAATGGTGAAAGTAAATAGATTGAAAGATATGCCATTGAAATAGTAAGTATAGAAACATTGGAGGTACTATATAAATGTTGGATAAAGTAGACTTCAAGACAAAGAATAGTACCAGAAAAAATAAAGATATTTCATGATAATAAAATTGTAAACTCAGAAAGATATATGAATCACAAATATGTATATGCCTAATAAAAGAACTTTAAAATGAAACAAAAACTATTAGTACTAAAGCAAAAATTGAAAATTTCACAATCAAAATGAAAGATTTTAACACCACTTTCTGCAATTCATAAAATAACTAGATAAAAAAGGTGGTAGAAGATGAAAAAACACTATAAATTGCTTGACTTAGTTGCTATTTAAAGAACAATTCTAAAAAAATACTTTTTTTTTCTAGTACACATAGTACATTCACCAAAATAAATGATGCACTGGGTCATGTTAATCATTTCTTGGCCTTTTGGCTAAGATCAAGCCTAAAAGTCTTCATGAATTTAGAATGATTAAAATAATACAGAATATGTTATCTTATTAAAACAGAAATAAAGCACAAATCAATAGCATTAAAAAATTCTTTAAAAATTATCAAAATTAACCATCCTTGCCCCTTCTCCTCAATAAAAGAAAACTGCTGGCCCAGAGGGCTTTACTGGTATAAGCTATTAAGTATTTAAAAAAGAAAAAAACACACAAATCTTACACAAATGTATTCAAAAATAGAGGAGAAGGGAATGCTTATAAATACTTTTCATGAGGCCAGCACACCAATCATGTAAAAACCAAACACAGATACATGTGTATGTAAAATTGCAGACCAATATTGCTCATGAACATAGGTACAAAACTATTTAACAAAATGGTTGGTGGCCAATTGAGTTGAAGAATATATAGAAGTTATTATAAATTATGACCAGGGAATGTCTCTCTCAGAAATGCAAGACACTGTAACATTTGAAAACCAATCCATACATTGATTTTTGTGATTACAAAGAATAAAGGACAAAATCTTATATGATTATTTCGTTAGGTGCACAGAAATCATTTGACAAGTTCCACATGATTAATGATAAAAAATCAGCTTTGTGACTGAATGGGCAAGGTTCTAAGGTTCCAGAATCTTAGATTCTTGTACTCATGAATTCTGGGTCCCACATAGGATGGTGGGTTTGAATCTCACTTCAAATTCCAAAATTGGAGAGCTGACACTGCTTAACTTCAAGATTTACTGTAAAGCTACAGTAATCAACAGAGTGTAATACTGGCCAAAGAATAGACAAATTGATTAATGGAACAGAATAGAGAACCCAGAAATAGTCCTACACAGATGCATTGAACTGATCTTTGATGAAAGAATCATGGCAATTCAATTGAGTAAGGATAGTTTTTTTTGTGTGTGGTTTTTTTCCTCTCAAAAATATATCTTCATTGATTTCAGAGAGAGAAAGGGAGAGGGAGAGAGAGAGTTGAAACATCAATGATGAGAGAGTCATCGATCGGCTGCCTCCTGCATGCCCCTGACACAGAATTTAGCCACCATCTCCTGGGTCCTAGGTCTATGCTCAACTGCTGGGCCACGCCTAGCCAGGCAAGGATAGTTTTTCAACAAATGGTGCTGGAACAACTGGACATCCACATGCAAGAAAAAAAAAAATCTAAACACATCTTACACTTTTAACAGATTAATTCAAAATGGATCATGGACCTAAATATAAGATGCACAATTATAAATTTCCTAGGAGATAACAAAGGAGAAAATCTAGGTGACCTTGGGTTTGGCAATGGTGTCTCATAACAACAGCAAAAGCACAATTTATGAAAGAAAAAATTTCATCATTTGGACTTCATTAAAATTGAAAACTTCTGCTTTGTTAAAGGCATTAACAGAGAATGAGTAGATAACACACAGAATGGAAGAAAATCTTTGCAAAAACACACATCTAATAAAGGACTGGTACTCAAAATATACCAAGAGCTCTTAAAACTTAATAAAAGACCCTAAACACCCCAATTAAATAGTGGGCAAAAGATCTTAACAGACATCACAGAAGATAACCAAGTGGGAGATAAGCATATGAAAAGATACTCAACATCATACATTATTAGGGAATTATGATTAAAACCATGAGACACTACTACAAACCTAATAGAGTGACTAAAACACAAAACATTGATAATACCAAATGCTGACAAAGATGTGGAACAATAGAAATTCTAATTTATTGTTGGGGGTAATGCTAAATGGTCCAGCCACTTATGAAGACAATTCAGTAGTTTCTTTCTAAACCAAATACATTCTTATCATATGATCCTGCAGTCACACTCCTTGGTGTTTATCTAAATGAGTTAAAAAGGTTGCCTACAGAAAAATCTACGTACAAATGGCTATCGCAGCTCTTTCCATAATTGCCCAAACAAGATGTTCTTCAGTATGTGAATGAATAAATATATCCAGACAATAAACTATTTATTCAGTGATAAAAATAAATGAGCTATCAAGTCATGAAAAGACATGGTGAAATCTTAAATGCATGCTGCTAATGAAAAGAAGCTAGTCTTAAAAATAAAAAGCTACATACTGTACGATTCTAACTACATGGCACTCTGGAAATGGCAAAACTATGGAGACAGTAAAAGATCAGCAATTGCTAAGGGTTCAGGGAGAGAGAGGAAGTTATTGTTTTTGTAATACTAAACAGTAATATTGTTGAAAAACGTATCATCTTTACAAAAATTTTTAAAAGTTTTATTAGTAGTAGCAATACTAGTAGTACTTTGATATTTTAATACTATTTTTTCTAGGTTTTCTTGAAAATGTTTTTCAGTGCTATTCTCTAGCTTCATTGTTTTTAAAATGTATTATTATACAATGGAATTATAAAATTCAAGAGTCTTCCTATTTTTGGTTATTCTGTTTTACTTTCAATTCAATTTATATTAATTTATTAAGAGATGATTAGAAATTTTCACATAAAATTAGATAAAGGGAAGTGAAGTCAAGATAGTATGCCATAGTGAAGTCGAGATAGTATTTTTGAATTTGAATTTTGATTCCCAAATTAACAATTAACCAAATAATTACAACTCTGCATTTCATTCATCCCCAAATTGTTTTCCTCCAAGAAGGTTTGATTTGGGGGCTTAGCTTCAATTTTCTCACATTTGTAAAAATGAAAGCATATAATATAGCAATGCACTTTTTAATGTGCCCACATATTCTTTCACATTTCAGAAACTTAATTGAAATAATAAAGGAAACTTTATGCAGCAATGAACTGAAATATACTTACATGTAATAGAAAGTTTTATGCTAAGCAAGTGAAAAGGAAGTGAATATGTCTCATTCATGTTCTCTATTATTCTACAGTGCCAGTTAATTACTGCAGAGGTGGGTGGGTGTGCTGCCAAATTACCCAGTGTACTTTGGCATTCCCCTTTCCTTGTTCATTTCTTGGATCTATTGGAAAAGAAGTGCAGATTTTAAAATCTTCATTGAAATTTGACTCTGTTTTGATTCTCTTTTCACAGAGATATAAGAGCCCTGAGGGACTGTTAAATAACAATGCGGCACAATTAAATGGATTCTGATTAACTGGGTAATACCATTTGTTCTGAGCACAAAGAAAAGGTGGATAAATATGAAAAGTCAAAGTACTGACATTTGCTCTTTCAAAACAGAAATTACTTTATACATACTTAGAGTTCTTCAAGATGATGAAATAGTAACTGGAGCTAGAATAATTGATGCAATGGTAACCTCAAAAATGTGTACTTTTTACATGAATTGGTTGCTTTTGAATTTATAGAAGTTCTGGGGACTCTTATGAAAAAAAAAAAAAAAAAGAGGTAAAATAAGACTTGGGCCTAGGCATTTCTAAAGAGGTCCTTTAGATTTTTGCTTTTGTGTCTTAATGTTGGCATATTTATCATCCAACTGGATGTTGATGTAAAAGATTAGTATGTCTAATCCTTAGGAAAGAATTATATTTACACATTTTCAATATTTCCAGAGAAGGAGGATTTCCATTTTTCTCCTTAACCTATTCCATTGCTTTGTACACGTTATAAACTGTCTGTGTAAAATAAGCCAGGCCACAGAACAAGCACATGGCTCATCAAACTGATTCTCATCAAATTGATCGAACACGCACTCCTTTATGAAGATGATTATGGCCAAATCTGTCAGGAAATATCATGCATAATATTCTCATGTAGCAAATAAATAATAAAAGAGGAGAAAAAAAGAATAAGTTGGTTCTCAAGTGATAGTGATGTGGCCATTCCTCATATGTTCTCATTTGTTTCCGGCCAGAGTGTTGATGTGCCATTGTGCACTCCCAGGCACACCATCTGTTCCTGTTGTCAGGGCCAGTAAGCTTAGGTGACTAGAGGGTACTACATTCTTGGTTCTTAAGAGATCACTTGGCTACATACAGAGAAGCATTCTGTCCTGTGGCTACTTCTTATACTCTCAAATCATATAAACTCCCCTGCAAATATGTGCAATGTGTTACATGGGAGATTAGATAAAAGAATATAAAGCCAGTGGAAATCTGGTATAATCATATTACTTTAGCAGTTCAGTGCATGGTCTTTAATCAAAAGCACTGGACTGAAATTTTGACTCAGCCAATTACTAGCTCCATGACCTTGGGCAAGTGAATAACATACTGTAAGCCTTAGTTAGTATCCTCATTTGTGAATTTTACAGATAACAAAAGTACCTATTTATTATGTGTGTTTATGTGGTAATGCATGCAAAACTCTAATCACAGTGCTTAGCTTATTGTAAGTATTCAATTTTTATTAGCTATTATTATGTGCTTCACTCAATTGGTACAATAGCAATTCTAATCTTTTATTAATAACTTCAGTTATACTGCAAAATAAAATTGAAACATATAAAGTATATTGTACTTTATTGTGTATTGAAGTAAAGATAAGTGATAATATAGTCTCAAGATCATACAATGTTGTCAATTAAAAGAACCTAGCCAACAGAAATCCATCAGGGGCAGAACCCACTACCCTTCCTCAGTAAAAGAGCAGAGTTGTTGTCTCTTTTCCAGGTTATTATTTCATTTTTCTAAATCACAGTGTTTTTTAGACATGTTTTTAGATATTTTATTATCTTTTAAATTTTCCCCCTGAACATTCTAAGAATTTTCCAGCAATGTGTCTCAAGATATGTTCTGTACCAAATGTACGTTACAAATTTAGCAGTGCCTTACAAAATGTTTACCATGTCCAAATAAGCAAGTGTTTTCCCAAATGTGGTATTGTCAGTTATTCTTGGTCACCTTCTCAGTTACTGAAGTCCATGTATTCTTAACTAAGGGATTCAGATTTTGTCATATGAGAATTTTTGTAGAACATTTATTTAGCTTATAATCTTGGCATTTGGCTCATATTTTCTGGTACTGCCCACTCTTCCTCCACAACATCCTTCTAGTATTTATTTGCCATTTATATCAATAGATTGTAGAATAAAATGATGAATTATGTAAGATTTTCTTTAGTATTTAATGTATTTCAAATACTGTGGTAGCCAACTGGAACTAAAGCACAACATGGAGAGCAGAGACTCTTCCTTTAGGGGTCAAGAATTTCACAGTGCAGTGGTGGAGACAGGGAGAGAAACAACTGCCTAGAATTAGCATCATGAGTAATATGCCAAGACGGTGGTGGAAAGCACCGTGAGGGAACAGGAAGAGTGCTGCATTTAATTCTGATTAGTATTCCAGTCCCCAAACCCAGGGCATGGTCTTGCCTTGTACCAAGTAATAGCTTCTAAGGTGTCCGTCTGAAGGCAATGAGCAGAACCCTAAGAGGAAGAAAATGCGTGTTCATGAGGCTTTGCCTTATTTCTGTTCTTCAAATCTACCCAGCTCATTCCTTCCTTAGGTCTCTAAGTGACACTGTTCCCTCTACTAGGCATCAGCTGTCCTAAAGCTTTATCGTGGCCAACTCCTTATTGCCATGTAGGTCTCGAATCAGATGTTACCTCTTTGGATAGACTTTCTCCAGTCTCTCCTGAATCACTCCTTTTTTCCGCTTTGCAACATTCACGATCTTGATCACGTTTTCTTTTCCTTATTGATTGTCTGTCCACCCTTACTTGCCCCCTCACTATGATACAAATGTCATAGCATAAAGATCTTGTCTCATTCCCTGCTCTGTTCCCTGCATTGAGGGACAGTACTGGATGACTATTAGTTATTTAATAAGTATATATCCAATGAATGAATTCATGAGTGCCAATGAGTAAATAAAAGCTTTTGGGACAAGTTAGAAGGTCTGTATTTTAGGGCAGTCTTTCATCCGCTGAAGGGAGTGAAGAGTAACTGATACACAAGGAACTTGCAATGAGGCTGACTAATGATGAGCTGCCCTGTAGAATTTCTTCGACTCCTTCTTTTGGGATTTTTAGAGTGCGGCAAGGGCCTGAACCTATAGGTAAGAGTTAAATGAATCTTAAAGGAACACAAAAGCAAAGGAATGAAAAAAAATTACTGCACTGTTTTACCTCCCTTTTACATAAAAGTAAAAATCTTTAGGCAAAAGCTTCACTAACATCTGAGTTAGTTACAAATTAGCTTCCCCAAAGTAGTACACTCATAGTGGAAGTAACTGGTTGCTTCAGCTAATTGGCTCACTGCCTTTGTTTTGTACCTCGCCAACACAAAGACAGTACTTTACCACAAACATCATGTTTCAATAGTAGTAAACTCTGGAGAGTAAGACACAGGAACATCTCTTTTGACCCTTCACACAGATTAAGGTCCTAGGTCCTTGCAGTGCCACCTGCTTTAAGAACAGCTTAATCTGTGAATAATCCCACTGGTGCCCTTGCTGCTAAAGAGATGTTAATAAACACCATCATGACATTGTGGGGTTTATTCCAGAATTTCAAGAAGATTTAGTATAAAATGCTTTAGCTAAAATTCAAGCTTACATATAATTTACAAAAAAATAAACTTCAATAAACTAGGAGCACAACAAAAATCATTCTGCTAAAAGGGAACGACAAAAGTACACCAAGCTTCATAAGCAATGGATCAAATAGGAAAAATAATACTTGGCTTCTATGAATATATTGTGTGTTCACCATTTTGTATATAAAAGGAATAGAGAGAATTATGGTCAACAGTGTAGGTTCTGGAGTTAGATTGTCTAGGCTCTCCCATTAACTAGCTGTGTGACTAAGGAAAGTTTACTCAGCCACTCTCTTCCAAAGTTTCCTTATCTGTAGAAGGAATACAATAATAGTACCTATCTGAAGATAGTACGCACTCAATAAATATCATCTATTACTATGTGATATGAAGATGGTGATGTTAATGTCTTTTCTACTAATGCCATTTTCAGCATCATTTTTTCATCTGTATCTATTTGTTATTGGTAAAATTATGAATAGATTGGTTATTGGTAAAATTTTTCTACTTCTTCATTTAAGACAATTTTTAGAGCAATTTTAGGTTTACTTCAAAACTGAGAGAAAGCTATAGAGTTTTCTCATATTCAGCTCCACACATGCATAGCCTCCCACATTATCAATATCATTTACCAAAATGGTACATTTTTTACCAAGAATAACCTTACACATGAAGTCACCCAAAGTCCATAGTTTACCTTAGAGTTGACTCTTGGTGGTATACATTTTATGGGTTTGAACACTTATATCCATCATATAATGCTATACAGAGTATTTTCAGTGTCCTAAAAATCCTCTGTGCTCCACCTGTTCATCTCTCCCACTCCCATTCTTGACAATCATTGATCTTTTTGTTGTCTGCATAGTTTTGCTTTTTCCATATTGTCATATAGTTGGAATCACACAGTATGTAGCTTTTTCAGACTAGGTTCTTTCACTTAGAAATTAAACTTAAGATTGCTCAAATCTTTTTGTGACTTGATAGCTCATTTCTTTTCACTTCTGAATAATAATCCATTGTCTGGATGTACTACAGTGTATTTATCATTCACTTGCTGAAGTATATCCTGTTTGCTTCCAAGTTTGGGCAATTATGAAGAAGGCTGCTATAAACATCCTTGTGCAGGTTTGTGTGGACATAACTTTTCAACTCCTTTGGGTAAATTAAATACCAAGGAGCATGATTGCTGGATTCTATGGGAAGAGTGTGTTTATATTTGTAAGAAACCACTAAACTGTCTTTCAAAGTGGCTGTACCATTTTGCATTCCCATTAGCAGTGTATAAGAATTTTTGTTGTTCCACATTCTTGTGTTTGGGGTTGTCAGTGTGCTGGAATTTGGCCACTTTATAGGTATGTAGTGCTAACTCATTGTGTTTAAATTTGTATTTCCCTGATAACACAAGTGTAGCATCTTTTCATATTTTTATTTGCCATCTGTATAACTTCTCAGTGAGGTGTCTGTTAATATCTTTAGACCCTTTTAAAATTCAAATTGTGTTTTCTTGTTGAATTCTAAGACATAGTACATTTTGGATACCATTTCTTTATCAGATGTGTTTTTTGCAAATATTTTCTCCCAATCTGTGGCTCGTCTTCTAATCCTGTTGGCATTGTCTTTTACAAAACAGAAGTTCTTAAATTTTAATGTAGTCCAGCTCATCAATTATTTCTTTCATGGATTGTGTATTTGGTGTCGTATCTAAATAGGCATCACTATACCAAAGGTCATCTAAGTTTTTCTCCTGTGTTTTTTTCTAGCAGTTTTATAGTTTTGCCAGATATAAGCTTAATATACAAAAATCAATTGCTTTCTTATGTACCAAGAATGAACAAGCAGAATTAGATAGTTAAAACACAACACCATTTAAATTAGCACCCAAAAGATTGAAATATTTCAGTATAAATCTAACAAAATATGTACAAGGTTTATATAAGGAAAACTACAAAACTGATGAATAAAATGAAAGAACATAATTAAATGGAGAGAGCTGTTTTGTGTTCATGGATAGGAAGACTCAATATTATCAAGATATCGGTTCTCCCAAAATTGATTTATATATATCAGCAAAATGATTATAGATGTTTTATTTTATTTTCACAATCCAGAAGAATAGATTAAAAACAAAAAACCTACAGATAAGAAAAAATATATATTTTTATACATTTTAGTACTCTCTCAGGAATGATGATAGACGGTGAAAATTCCAAGGCAAGGCAGCCTCTTGATGATTCTTAAAGCCATTTTCAAACTTTCATTCTCATGCCACATGAGAGCATGCCTAATGACAGGAACACGTTGGATCAAACTTCACAAAAAATATTGGTGGATTGTATTGGTGGGCTGATTTTCTGAAAGATTTTATGAGTCACTGAATCTTGCCTTATCTATAATTTACATAAACTACAATTTGTTATATAGGTAGAACACCTTATACTTTTGCTCCAAGGATCATTTGAATAACAAATGGATGTCATTTGTACATTTCATAAGCTGTTGTGCAAATAATAAAGCCTGGAATAATTTTTAGAAACAGTTTTTAAATTTTCTTGTATTGAAAGTTTTCTCTTACCAAAAGGTCAATGACCTGTTAAACAAAAGCTTATGCTCTAGCATTCAAAAAATATTAACCAAGCACCATTTATGTGTTTGACTAGGCTGAATGGTGTGGATACGGTAATTAGCAAGATAAACCCATTTTCTGCTGTTATAGAATAGATTGCCTCATGTGTAGTAACTATTACCTATAAAAGGCATCCAAAGTCACTGTTAAAGTGTTGTCTAGAAAACATAATGGGATGTAGGATTTGCCTAAAAAGCTAAGTGCATCATTCAAATCAATAGTTCTAGATTTTCCTAACAATATTCAAGAACAATTCTTCTTAGTTAAATGTAAAACTCAAGAAAGTATTGAATGTTCTGTTGAACAATGAACATGCTTTTTCTTAATCAGGAGTGTGCTTCAAACTTATCTGGAGATAATTTGTAAATATTTATGCCTAGTCTCACTCATAAAGATTTGTCTTTCATAAACATTTTTATATTAAATTGATTTCCCAAGTGATCCTGATGCTCACACCTTCCTAAGAATTGTGTGAAATTAAAAATCTTGAGATTTTTGTAACTTATATGCTGCACCAATAGCAATAATTTAGAAGAAAGTAAGACAAAGATAAACTTTGTAGAGATTAACTACATTAATTGATAAGAAGAGATAAACAACACCCAGTACCCCAAGTGAAAGAAGCTTCTTGACTGGATACTGGTGCTTCTCTGCACAACTCTAGAAGTGAGATAAGTGGCCTTGTAGAATGGAGAGAAGACTTCTATTTGTTCCATGGATTTGGATAATTTGAGGAAATGGTTAAAGTATTCTCTTAGGCATCTTATGATTTCCAAAAGGCCAAGGGAAAGGTGGTAGATAATATTAACCTGTGTATCTGAATAGTGTTATTTTGTTTATAAAGATCCTCAAAAGAAGAAAATATACTTAGTGACCACTAAGGATCAGTGACCACCTGAAATATGGTAGGGGAAAAACTATCCTCACATAAGTGTAGCTAAGCATCTAACCAGGAAAAGTAATAAGCTTTTATCAAATGATTCCATCCAACTGAAAACCTTTTTTGGAGAGGTTTGTGCTAAATTCTTTTAACAAGAAATAACAAAATATATTGTATTAACTATGGTTATTTATGCCTTTATAAATATGTTAGAATAAAATGTTTCTGCAAAGTTATATATACTTTTGAATGTTATATTTAATAAAATTGCAGCTTGCTAAAATAAAACACGTTTCTAAAGGAATTTTTCCTGGGGATGTGCCAATTTGATTTCTGTTGTCATTAGGAATGCAGATGGTGTGGGTTCTGAGAGCCCAAATCTTTCTTCTTTTTGTTTTGACTAAAAATCATAAATGAATCCTTAATTAGTATGAAAGAAAATATGTTTCCTCTGAAACACAAATGCATTATGTTTACTAGGTTAAGTATATTATTACGAAGGAAATCATAAAGTTTTGGGTAGAAAATCTATTCAAAGTGAACCAGTGAGATTTGTTGTGTGCTCTTAGAAAAGTGAGTTGACCTCCCTGAGCTTTGATTTCTTCAGAATGCCAGGACGAAATTGAGAACCTTATCCCTGAACACACTGTGAAATATTTCACCCCATCTATACCATTAAAAATAAAAATGGCACTAATCCATGAGATAAGGGCCAAACAGTCTGACAGAATTCTGATTTCTGCCATGATGCTTTTTAAAATAAAATTATTTTGAAGGGAAAAAGGTAAATATGTGAGTGAAACAAAGTAGAGAAAAGAGAATTTGGATATGGACTGGAAGAGTGTTTAGGTTCAATGTGTGTATTTCTGTAAACTTATAGGTCTTTGTAATCCCCACTTTCTTCACATGTTGCCATTGGTATCCAGTTTACTTTTTGTTCTAGTTCTGTATGTTTCTGAGATAAAACTCAGGCCATTGATTTACAAGTTGTGAGTATATCAGAGCTTTTCTCAGTATAGTATGTGCTAGGTGGGAAATATACAACCCACATCTAAAAATAAGCATCTTGTTCTATTTGTCAAAGAAATCATCATCATAATCAATTTTTCAGGTTAATTTTGTAGCTTAAGAAGTAAAATTTCCAAGAATTTCTTTCCAAGTTTAAAATTGTAGAGCTAAGTTCTGTTTAAAATTTCTATATACACCTAGATACTTTTTTTAAGTATTGAAAGGAGGGAAGGGTTGAAGAACTTCATATATGCACAACCTATGGACACAGTGTCGTAGGCCTGGGGGGGAGGGCATTGGGGGGAAAAAGAGGATATCTGTAACATTTTCAACAATAAAGATAAACTTCAAAAAATGAAACTTTTGATTATGTTTGCTATTTTCTACTGATGATTCTTTTATTTATATATTTTATAAATAACCAATGGAAGTTTCATAAGATTAATATTTTCCTGGGGACTGTGAGATCAAAACTATTTTCATAATAATAGTACGATGTTATTTGCTTTTCCCACTGTGTTGACATTTTCACTGATGGTATAGAAGCAACCATAAGCAAGACAGCAGATGTCCTGGCCCAGAACCAATGCAATGGTATGAAACCACCAGTAGTCCTTGTCTACTTTGTTATTCTGCACCCCTGGTTGAAACATTAAAAATACATGGATAGTGTCACTTAAGAGTGTTCTTAGTGGAACAGAAAAATGTATCAATTTTATTAAATCTTTAACTTTGAGTACACAGCTCTTTAATGTTCTATGTGACAAAAAAAGGAATTTGAGTAAAACACTTCTTTTGGTTACCAAAGTAAGATAGTTGTTCAAAGAAAACACACACCTTTGCAATTTGTTTGAGCTGTGGATTCTTTTTTCTTTTAATGGGATAACATTTCTACTTGAAAGAATGACTGGTAGACAAATACAGTTATATAGAACCAGGCGCTAGGTAAGTGTTTTCTTAAAAATTACAAGTGAGCCCATCATTTTGAGAAAGAAAAAATTGCCAATGATAAAATTTGTGCTCTCAAGCAAAAGTTAGAATTTTGGAAAGCTTGTACCTACAATTATGAGCTTGACAGTTTTCCAATACTTAAAGAATTTTCTGATATCTGTGGTAGTATCAACAGATGTGATTTTTTTAAGTTACATAATGAAACATGACAACATTTGGACAATCTGTATGACTTAGTTAACAAATACAGGAGGGAGCAAAAGTAGGTTTACAATAGTTTGTATGGAAAAAGACATACAGGCTATGATTATTACAACAGCTTTATTAACTCAAAAAAATGTCACAATGTCACAATGGCACAGTGCACTTAGGTACAATCTCATAAGTGCTCAAATTGCTGGCCTTCATTAGTAATAATAATACTCTGTATTTTGTGTACTCACAAGTGTACACTTACTTTTGCACACCCATGTATTTCTTAAGTGACCAATGACTGACATTACAAAATCATGCATGGATAAAATTCCCATTTAAAGTACAAGATGAGCCCTGGCCAATGTGGCTCAGTTGGTTGGGCGTGATCCATGCGCTAAAAGATTACTGGTTCAATTCTTGGTCAGGGCACATGCCAAGGTTGTGGCTAGATCCGTGGTAGGAGGCATGCAGGAGTCAGCCAATCGATGGGTGTTCCACTCTCACATCAGTGTTTCTTTTTCTCTCTCCCTCTCCCTTCTTCTCTCTTTAAAAATCAATAAAAATGTTAAAAAATAAAGTACAAGATGGACCGATGGATTTTATTATAAAAGAATATATAATGAAGTATGAAAAGTTTATTGATATGGTTCAGATCCTACATTGCAACTAATATTTAAGGAATAACACTTAGCAAATTTTGGTATAACATTACTGGAAGAATATTCAAAATTATCTGAAGAGGTTATTAAATACTCTTTTATCCCCCAACTACATATTTATGTAAGACTGCATTTTCTTCATATATTTCAACTAACACAAAATATTGCAATAGATTAAATGAAGGAACAGATATGAGAATCCACCTTTCTTCTATTAAGCCAGAAATTGAAGAAATTTGCAAATATGTAAAACAATGTCACTCTTCTAAATTTTTGAAAATAATGTTTTAACAAGACTATATTATTTATGTTAATATATAATAACTTTATTATTGCTATTTTAAAATATTTATAAGTAAATATTTTCAAATATATATTTTTAAAATTTCTATTTAATTACTAATATGGCAAATATTGATATAACCCACAGAAACAAAAACTCTTTGGAGTCTTCAACAATATTTAAGAGTATAAAGAACATTTGAGATCAAAATGAGTACCACTGGGCTAGCTTCTGGTTCTCTATGTCAATCTCAGGTGATCTCTCTCTACTTACTATATTATACATTTCGGGGGAGAAAGTATCAAAGTTATAAATAGGTAGAGAGAATAGTATATTAAATTTTTTACATCCATACCCAGCTTTGGCAAATATGAACATATTGCCAATCTTGTTTTTCTTCTCATTAATATTTTATTTTGCTTAAGTGTTTTATAAGCTAATCTCAGATATCATGGTATTACCAGGAAAGTCTTCAATATGTAATTAAATGATAAATGTATATATACACACTAATACATACATCATATACATACAGCCATATAATCACTCTGCCATTATCCACCTAACAAAGTTAATAGTATTCCCTTAATATTACCAACAGCTAGTCTATATTAAAATATTCTCAGTTGTTTCAGAAATATGTGATTATAGATTATAGTTGCTTTGTCATATTAGAATCTAGTTAAGTTCTCCTCATTGTTATGGACCATATCTCCTTTTTAATCTAACTGTGCTACCTCCTCCTCCTCACCCTTTATGATATTACCATGTTGGAGAAACTGGTTCTCTTGTCCAATAGAATGTTTCAATTTCCACATTTGGCTGATTGTCATTTGATTTTATTAACTTTTCCTCTATTCCCTGTAATTTGATAGTTAGGTCTGGAAGCTTGATTAGATTGAGACACATTACTTAACAAGAATACTTACTGGATGCATGCGTTCAACTTCCTTTTGAAGTGTTTCTTTAAGCACAGAGTGTCTTGTTCCATTTTTTAATGAATGCTAAAGTTAATCCATGGGTACAGGTAGGGTCAGCCTTATTTCTGCACTGTAAAGTTCTTCGTTAACATTTTAATGGCTTCAGAGTCCAATAAATAATTGGTTTCTAGATTTATTATTTCACTTTGAGTAGTTTTCTAATTCTGTCATTCTTTCTGCATTTTTAAAAGCTGAACATTTTC
Source organism: Miniopterus natalensis (assembly GCF_054644295.1). Lineage (NCBI taxonomy): Eukaryota > Metazoa > Chordata > Mammalia > Chiroptera > Miniopteridae > Miniopterus > Miniopterus natalensis. Next base: position 36,841,406 of record NC_142085.1, on the reverse strand, counting down.
TACAAGGAATTTTTTTTTCCCATTTACTGTTGGTTATTTTAAATATAGGTCAGTTAGGAATTACAGGATAAATCTTTGGTCATTTTCCTTTACTTTCAATTTCAAGGTAATGAATTGGTGCCCTAGTAGCCAGCATTGTTTGCCAATGTTTTTATTGGCCCTGACTGAGTAGCTCAGTTGGTTAGGGCATCATCTCGATTTGTCGAGGTTGCAGGTTCAATCCCCAGTCAGGGCACATATAAGAAACAGCCAATGAATGCATAAATAAGTGGAACTCAGGTTACCTAAGCATTGCCTGAGTTGAAGGAGGTGCTCTCCTCCTCAGCTCTTGTCACACTCACAAGGAAGAATTCAAATGAGTGACAAGAAGCCGAGTTGAAGCAAAGCCAGGAATTTTATTAAAGAAGCAGCAAAACAAGCACATTTATTAAGAATATAGTTGGCATAAAGCACAAGCAGGTAATTCAGCTAGTCTGAGCACACTGCCTGGTGAGGATTCAAGCGTTTTATACTTTTTCCTTCTATAGGTTTCAAGGTTCCCCTGCTGGGCATCTTGGGAAGCAGACTAGATTTCAAGGTCCCCGTTTTACATTGTGGTGGCTCTTCCAAGAATTAATTAGAACACTTGGCGATTTTATCTTGGCAAGTCCCAAGATTGCTGGTTTCTTTCTTCAATGGGTAAGATAAACTCCCCCTCTTTTTCTCTCTTTCTCTTCTCCCCTCTTCCCTTTATCTAAAAAAGAAATAGATAAATAAGTAATTTTTTATCATTATAAATACAAAAGTTTTATATACAATGTGTTAATTACTTGCAGTAAATATTCTTACTGATGACCTAATTGCTTCAAGCTTGCCCATTGTGAGCCCCTCAAGTTGGCTCCTGTGTTGTGTGTCATGTTTCATTAGTCATTTGAAAACTTCCTCTTTTCCTGGTAAAATATGATGTCCCAGTTTCATCTTGTATATTTATTCCCCCAAATAAGGAAAAAGCCATTTCTGCAAGAGACCTGGTTTCTTTGCATAAGAAATAGTATTAGAAACTATATACTCAATGCAATTCCACTTCAATTTTAATTTTTCATATTAATCTAAGCAAATTAAAATTAGTAATTAAATATTTGCTAACAAAATCCCACCATACATTTCCCAGCTTAAATAAACATTGTTCACATATATTGATCAACGATCAGATTTGGAACAAGGCATTTGATTATTTAATTTTCCTCCATGAACTATAATAGTTAAGAATTGATCATAAATTTGATTTATGTAATGTCTTTCAGTTGCTTAACACAAACTCATTTTATTCTCTTAATGTGCCCCTAAAAAAAAACAACCAGAAAGGATAAAGAATATTAAAAAAATGGCACCTTGATTTACATTACAATATAATTGATATTACCAGATTAAAAGCTTGTTCCCCTTTTAGATTCTTTCAGATTTAAATCTGAGTGCCTCAGCAGTCATATATAGGACAATTTGAAATTTTCTAAATATCTAGAACAACAAAGATGAATGATGCAGGCCCTTGAAATTTCCAGATTTTGAACTCATAATATTTAGCTTAGATTTTCCATCTGATCAAAGTCCTCAGATAATTTGTAAACTCCATTTCACTTTTCTAAGATATGGACGATGTACAGTTCAGGGCTTTTTCATTTTGACAAATCCTTTTTAAACTGATCATTTTAAGCCTCCTTTCATATGAAATATTACCCATAACCTCAACCTTGGTTAAGATTTAAAAATAAAACCTACCCAGCTGCTCTGTGTGAAGCAGAGATGGATAGAAGGAAAGGGTGAGAGTGAAGCCCTGGATGTAGGTGGAAAACGATTAATTTATGTCAGTTATTCTCAAAGTGTGCTACCCCAGCTGCAGCATCACCTGGGCCTTGGAAATGCAAATTCTCCAGCCATACTCTGTACCCACTGAGTCAGAAGCCCAGGCAGCAGAGCCCAGCAGTCTGTGTTTGACAGGCACTGACATGTAACACTTCATGTTTCTCAAAGGGCACTTCTCTATATCCACTCCTTGTATCTTTATAAAACCTCTGGTGATGGGGGGGGGCAGTTGCTGAACCTCCTTTATAATTGAGAAACCTGAGAGATGCAAGCAAATTTATGACCAACCTTGTGGTCCTCTCACCTTTGGGTTGAGACACATTGTACCATAGCATTTGGCCACATGATAAATTTCCTCTGTCACTGGAAATTCTACATTTCAAATGATGGAACATATTTTAAAGTGATGCTTGGTAATAATGTAAGGTGAGCAAGAAATGGCTCATTTGTTAACTTCCTGTAAGATGGTAATCTAAATGCAGAAGTAGCACCTATCTTATAGGACTGCAGGGACATCATATTAAATCAAACTCTGGGCTCTCCAGCTAAGGACAGCAGTGTGCTGGGCACATGCACGAACTTAGCTGCTCTCATAATTCCTCCCTCCCTCCCTCCCCCCCTCCCTCCCTCCCCCCTCCTCCTCCCTCCCTCCCTCCCTCCCTCCCTCCCTCCCTCCCTCCCTCCCTCCCTCCCTCCCTCCCTCCCTCCCTCCCTCCCTCCCTCCCTCCCTCCCTTCTTTCTTTCTTTCTTTCTTTCTTTCTTTCTTTCTTTCTTTCTTTCTTTCTTTCTTTCTTTCTTTCTTTCTTTCTTTCTTTCTTTCTTCTTTCTTTCTTTCTCCTTCCTTTCTTCCTTTCTTCCTTTCTTCCTTTCTTCTTTCCTTTTCTTCTGTAATTACCTATTGAGGAAATTAGTCACAGTGTAAGATGCCTCTACTTTGAGTGATTTTCATTCTTGAGGTATTCTGGACTGTAAGAAACAGTTCAGCTGTTTTTTATAAGATGTGCAAGAGACTAAATTTAAAGATAAGAGCATATTTCCTCCTCCCAAGAGACAAACTGCTTGATTATCTGTTCAGGTCTCCTGAGCAGCCGGAGCAGCAGTGGCCACAGCAGCCAGCTGCAGTGTGAAGGGCACCATGTGCAATGAGAGGGAAATTTGGTACCCAAGGAAATGAAAAAAAATATGAGAACGGTTATTATCTGTACTTACAATGGAAGTACTGCATGGCAGATAACAGCATTCAAAGTTCTCTTTATTTATCTTGCATTACATCTACTGAACAAAACCAATGTGTAGGCAACTGGGGCTTGTTCTAATAACAAAACTGTTGCCTGAAATGAAATTCTTGACACACCAATCATTCTCTGTAGCAAAGCATTTTTTTTTTTCATATAAAACATGTTTGGAAGACACTTTAATGAATGTTTTGCACTTAGTCATTCACTTTATTTTCTTTGCTCACAGGTCCTTCACTAGCCACAAAAGAACAAAGCTCTCCTGGGAGAAATATTTCCTGGTATATTATTAGCAAGAGATTGTCCTAGGGTGTTAAAGAGAAAGAAACTGACAATGATTGGGAATAAACATGGCATTTTCCTTGCAATTAAAAGGAGCAAATGATAAGTTTTATTATTGCTGCTTTTGACATTATAGTTGAAGTTTTGAGTTAAAGTGTTTTAAGGTCATGGCCTAATACATCTGAGAAAGGCCAATACTAACCTAACTATTAATTGATGGAGATAGACCATGCCAGGTTAAGTCCATGGCCCTTGAGTTTGAGGGGAATGCCAGGGGACACATTTTAGGGAAAGAAAGTGTGACTCTAGGTTTAGTTCAGATAAATCAGTGTTACATATGTGCTGTAATTTTCCTTGAACAAGACACTCTCCCTTCCTCACCCTAAACCTCACTAATATAACACCTGAACCTTTCACCCATAGTTAGAAGTAATATTTTACATGAGCTACCCTTGACTAGTGTAACAGTGTCTTTATATTTAGCAGTAAGATCAATATCAGCTTCTTTTTCTGAGGGCACGTTTTGGAAACGAGGTGAAAGATGAGACTCTAAAGGCAGTAGCGACAGGGAGATCATACCTCCTCTGAAATAAAGGCTCTGTGAAGGCAAGGGCTCCATCTATCTTGCCCAGCCCGGTGCCCGAAGCAGTTTATTTGCTGTTTGCATGAAGGGATGTGTGGAGGTTGAAGGCTGAGAAGCGTCACTGCGAGTGGAAAAAGGAGTTCAAGTAGCCCCAAACAAACTTTAATGATGTCAACCTGTTTGGATGTGAAATTAGTTGCTAGGCAGCTGTTCCCACTGGATCCTTAAAAGTAGCTAGAAATATTGCTAGAAAAGTCATCGAACGTACTGAAGCAGTGCTTTTCAAACTATGTGGTGAAGGACCAGTTTGTTTATTTATTTGCATTCCACTGTGAGCCAATGCTTTAACAAAATGCAATAAAATGAATGGAGTAACTGAAATGGAAAAAGAAGATATATAAAATGCAAGACTATATTTAAAAATTAAAAATTTCTACAACCTAAAATTTCTCGGTAAGGTTGCTGTAAGAGATTCTATAAGTATCCTGGCCATTTCTATGCTGCTTTTTTTTTATAGCCAGGTAGCAACAGTTTCCTGGAGGGCACTGGTTGTGCTGCACATGCCCCAGTATCCTGTTATTTGAAGGGACACTGGGATTATTGGAATGCTTTGGGGACGCTCTAGAGTCCAACACAGAACTGTAGAGCCAGTAGTGAGTTGATGCCTCACTGCTCTGAATGCCAACCCTGCCTTCCACAATATGGGTAGAAATAATTAAAGAAGTAATCATTTTCAACACAATTACTTGTCATAAAATAATGTCCAATAAACTTCAGACAGAACTGATTAGAAACAAAGGCAATTACCTTGCTCTTCTACCTCTTCCTGTGGTTGGTCAAGGGCAATGCTGCGGTTTGGGTGAGAAGTGCAGGTAAACCAAGGACTTGTTTACTAGATGTCTGTTTGTACTTCCCTTAGAATGTAGGTCCTACAAAGTCAAAAGCATTCAATCTTCTTAATCAGGCTTGCCAGGGGTTTGATAACAATAGATTTCTCAACCTATTTTAAAATTTATTTTTGGTGACTATATTGCTTTTATTTATTTATATTTTAATCACTATTTTAAATCATTGTTGTTTCCTTATGGTGACTGTATGAATATAATTTATAATTTATTGCTAGATTCTAGAACTAAAACATTTGTTCATCAAATGTATTTTAGTATTATTTAAGTTTTGCCATATATAGTTTTATTACACTCAAGAGTTTTGATATATTGAACTTTTGCTTTATTTCAGGCCTAAATATCATGTAATGGTTCTCTGATTTCTACCTTGTGTTATTTAAAATTGATTTTTTTAGCTTACAAATATTATATATTAGCCAACATTTTATTTTGAGTTCTAATTTTACTGAATTATCATTGAACATGTACTCTATGATATTTATTATTTAGAAAAAGTTGTGAAGATTTCCTTCATGGTCTAAGAAATGTATAGTGCATGTTTGATATCATACTTGTTTCTTTTTTATTAACATGATATGACTCTCTGAGTTCCTGTTAATAACTTTTCCTTTGTTTTATGTTTTGTCCAATGCAACTAACTTTCAGTTAGTATTTGAACAGTATAATTAATTCTAACTCTTTACTTTCATCATCTGTATAGTATATTATTTTAGTTACATTACTTATAATTGAAGTTACCTTTTTAGAATTTAAACTGATTCTGATAACTGATTATTATTTTCTAGTAACAAATATGATATGATACATAATATGTGTGTTTTTGGCAAAGTGTTAAATTATTCTATACAGTTCACATCCTCCTGCAGAAGACAAAAGGAAATTTGACTTAGTGTTAGCGGGGTCATACCTGGGAACCTGGCAGAAATGATCTTGCTTCCTCTGAAACAGGATAATAAGGAGGAAAGGAAAATATGTAAGGAAAAGAGAAAATTGAAATCTAGAGAGTCTAAGCAACCAGAAATGGCACTGGGGCTTTTTAGGGGAAGATGGAGGTCTGTGGTAGCTGACTACATCCCTGTGCACATCGCTAGGAAGCAAATACGTGAGATATTAATTCAGTTAGGAGTTCTGCTTTCAGTTCCTATCTGACATTGTTTGCAATCACAGATCTCCATATATTGAAAGTAAACATTTTTTAATTAAGACAGAAGATTCAATATACTGTGCAGAAGATACTTTAAAGGGGTAAATGTAAGAAAGAAAAGGAAACATTTAATGTTCCTAACACAGTCTTTGGGGAGAAAAAAATCCCTGTTCCTAAAATAATGGTGGCAGAAGACAAATAGGAGGCAAGGTGATTGGGGAGGCCCGCTGGGGCGTGTGGCTCCGGGCCTCAGCACCCTCACTGGGCTCGCGTAGCCAGAATCCCTCGGGAGCCTGGACGCGTTGAGAGGGAGCCTGAAGGTGCCTCGCTTCGTATCCTTCCAAGGGCTGTGTAGAAAACAGAAACCACACCCGAGAAATGTTCCCTTTCAAAGCAGCAGTCTGAAAGGACTGTCCACTTTTCCAGGAAAAATGAAATATCCCTCTTACGTTCCCTTCATTTTCTAGAAACAGAAAGAAGAAGAAAAGAGAGGTCGGGGAAAACAGAAAAGTACATTTTGACTTTTCGTGGTACTTTTTGGTTGTTGTTTATGTACTTGTTTTTAGGGGGAGAGGAGCATGCATGCAACAAGGCGGAGAACCAAGGAAATGCGTGGCCATCGGTGGGGGGACCTTTCAGCCACAGTGCTGGTGTCTGGAATTCACCTTGTCCAGTCTTCCTTGCTCTGACTTCTGTCACTGGCTCTTCTCCATTCTGAGTTTCCCCACAGACCATGAAACGGGAAAAGTCTGAAGTTTTACATTGCTGTTTGTTTTTAAAATCTGTTAGAGTACGTATGCTGTCATTTACCCTTCAGGTAAATTAGAGTCCGAAATGCTGAATACCTTCACCGAATGAAGTGTTCCCCACCATTCATGTTCCTTTCCTGCACCCCGCCACTGTAGCTGTCCGTGGGAGGTTAAGAGGAAGATGGGGGTTTTATTCAGTTATATGAGGATATGTTAAAGGCCTGTAAATGTTTCTTGTTTGCAAAAACAATAGTCAACGTTGTGCAAGCTGACAATGAGAAGGAAAAAAGAGATTTGCTGATTTTTTTCTACTTCTATGAAATTCATTTTAAAAATGGTTTTCTTCTGAGACAATTGTATAAAATGTATATAGATAAGGGACTTTTCTTCAATATTTATTTGAATGAGTGACAAGACCAGTGGATCACACACACACCAGAAATGATACATTTCAACTTTCAAAAGGATTCTAGATTAGTTCTACATTAAAATTGAGAAAATAGTTTAGATCATACATTCAGTGCATCTAACTAGTTAAATATTCTACAATTATAGCAACAGATATTCAATATTCTCCTGTGAGAGAGGAAAAATATACACAAAGTAAAGTTTTAAAAAAGATCTGTCATTTCATGAGTCCAAAGTACTTTAGAATATTTTGTTAATCAGACATGCATTTTCACACATTTTATTATACCCATTGTCAAATAAAATCTTATGAAAATGTAATTAATGAAAAATTATAAGAGGAATTTCATTTGTATTCGCTTATTTTCTAAGTTCAATTTCAGAATATTTAATTCTTTTTGAATAACTGTGGTATTAGTAAGGATGATTTAATGTGCTCAGCCATTTAAAATCCATTGTTATAAATCATAGTTTCAGAATTTTATTAGTCTTAGTACATAGTTACATTTTATTTTAGTTGAATAACAGAAAAATACTGATTTACCCAACTATTTTAATAAAAATAATTAAAATATGATATTATACCATACAATCTCAGCGTATTCTTCAAAGTGATCCAGGGTCAAATTTTCTTTCAAAACTGAATTGCACTTTAGCAAAAGAGCAAAGGTAATACAATGGAGCTAAGATAGTATTTTCGGCAAATAGTCCTGCAACAACTACACATCCACATGCAAAAAACTGAATCTAGACACAGACCTTACAATCTTCACATAAATTCATCCAAAATAGAAAGTACTTAAATGTAAAATACAAGCATATAAAATTCCTAGAAAATAACATAGGAGAAAAGATGGATGACCTTGAGTATGGTTATGCCTTTTTAGCCACAATACAAAAAGCATGATCTTTTTTTTTATTTTTAATATATCTTTATTGATTTCAAAGAGAGGGAAGGAGAGGGAGAGAGAGAAATAGAAACATCAGTGATGAGAGAGTCATTGATCGGCTGCCTCCCGCATGCCCCCGGCTGGGGATCGAGCCCGCAACCCGGGCATGTGCCCTGACTGGAAATCGAACCCCGATCACCTGGATCCTAGGTTGAGGCTCAACTGCTGAGCCACGCCCGGCCGGGCAAAAGCATGATCTTTTGAAGAAATAGTTGATAAATTGACCTTCATTAAAATTAAAAACTTTTGTTCTGAAAAAAAAAATAATGCCAATAGGATTATAAAACAAGACACAGATTTGGAGAAAATATTTGCAAAAGGCACATCTAATAAAGGATGACTATCCAAAACATACAAAGAACTCTTATTAAATTAACAGGGAGAAAATAACCCAATTGCAAGATGGGTTGAACACTTGCACAGACATCTCTCTAAGACTATATCAAATGGCAAAGAAAGAAATGAAAAGATGCTCCACAGTATGTCACCAGGGAAACGCAAATTTATACGAGATACCACTGCACCTATTGGATTAGCCCAAATCCCAAGCACTGACAACTCCAAAGAAGTGAATTTGGCATAAAACACCTGAACACGTGTGAAAAACAGAAAATACTCTGGAATTTCACAAAGATAGAATTGAACAAAAATACTCTTTAAACATTCAACAGCATCAGGATATAAATTCTCCCTAAGTTAACTTATAAACTTAATGTGACACCCATAAAAGGACCATTAAGCTTTCTCTAGAGCTGGTCAAGTTGATAAGAAAAAATAAACACATAAAAATAGCTAGGACACCAGTGAAAAGAAAGAGCTATGAAGATACTAGCTTTTACGATCTGTGAAACATATCCGAAAGTCTGTAGTTGGAATATGTGTTGCTAGTATGTGAATAAACAAATAGATACATAGAATAGAATAGAAAGTCCCGAAAGACACTCTAGTACATTGACTAAAAAGCTTCCCAAATCATGGGGGCGAAGATGAGCTTTTAAGTAAGTTGTGTTGGGATAGTTCAACATTTTGAAAAATAAATCATTTCCATAACACACACACACTCCTCCAAATGAATCAGAGTTTTAACTGTAAAATGTAAAATTTTTCAAGTACTAAAGAAAACCTGAATGAATTTCTTTATGAGTGTAGGGAAAGGCTTTTTAACTAGATATGAAAATTTATATTCAATAAAGTAAAAGATTATTACTTTAGACTTTATAAATATTTAAATAGTTATATAATGAAAATGTACATATATAAATTTGTATAAACACTAAGTAAGCATTAAAATTTGCATGTGAAAAAATGCACATCATAAGCAAAATCAAAAGGCAAATAACAAACCAAAAGAAAATACTTGAAAAATACATCACTGATATAGAGTAAATGTACTCAATATATTTTTTTAAAAATATGAGAGAAAAAGGGGCAGGTGACATGAATAGATGTTTAATCATATGCAACATGGGGTAAAAGTAGGTGTACAGTTGTGAGTACCCAAAACACAGTTTATTCTTCCATTATTATTTATTAATTATTATAATATTTTCCATACAACTGTAAACCTACTTTTGCCCAACCTTCTATAAATATAACTCATAGGTACACACACAGAACCTTGAAATATTTAAATATATTAACTTTTTCTTCACTTATAAGAGAACTAAAATATTTGAACAAAAATATATAACATATTTAATATATTAAATATATATTCTGTTGGCCATGTTGGTGAAGCTGTCAATAAACCGTCCCTCTCATACATTGCTTGTGAGAGTGTAAAATGGTAGAACCACTATGGAGAGAAATTTGGCAATGTCTAAAAGTCTATGTATGCATTTACCCTTTGACTCAGCAATCTCTTTTCTGGAAATTAATTCTAAAGATACACTTCCAACAATACAAAATTAGCTTTGCTCAAGCTTATTCATTAAAGCATTATTTTAATTGTGAAATATTATAAACCACTTAAATGTCCAAGTATATAAGAATGGCTGAATAAACTATGGTACATACATCCAAAGGAGTGCTGTTCAGATATAAAAAATGATTAAGATGTATAAACTGATTGGAATGATTGGAATATGTTAAAAAGAGTAAAGTACATGAATATATACATATATACATGGTATTTTTCCGTTTTTGTATCAAAGGAGAAATAAGATAACCAACTTACATAGATCTACTTATTTTTTTAAAAGGTAGCGCAGATGATGGATAACTAGAGCCTGTGGAGTTGGGTAGGGCATTTGGTATCGGGTTAGGGACAAAAGAATGAGATAGGAGAGAGAGCAGCACCTTTCTGAGTATACTTTTTGATTAATTTTGGAAGCATGTTTATATTTTAAGCTTTCAAAGTTAAATTAACAAAGATAGAAAGGATTATAAAGTAGAACGTAAGCAGAAGCAAGTAAACCGAACCATACTGTAAATCAATAACATAACCACACTGAATGGGTAGAGGGAAGAATTAAGTTAAGTAACTATTGAACACAGCATTTTGGCTAAATACACTTAGGTTAGAGTAACACACAAAACAAAGCAAAATACCGGTAAATATATCTTAGCTCTGTCCACTGAAATAACCTCTGGATAATGAAGCCCTAATAGTAATGAGTGTAAGTAACACATAAATCTTGTTTTATAGGTATACTATTTATCATCATAAAGAACCTTAGAACCCAGACGGGTGTGGCTTAGTGGTTGAGGGTGGACCTAGGATCCAGGAGATCCGGTTCGATTCCCAGTCAGGGCACATGCCCGGGTGGTGGGCTAGGCAGTCGATCAATGACTCTCTCATCATTATGTTTCTATCTCTCTCCCTCCTCTCCATTCCTCTCTCTGAAATCAATAAATATATATATATATATTTTTTTTTTTTTTAAAAAAAAGAATCTTAGAGAAATGGCTAATTCCAGGCCTACAGCAAGGAAGGTCTAAGATGAGTCTAGAATTTCTTGTTATGCCAGAAAGTATTTTTTTAAGTAAAATAGAAATTTGGGTACACAGTAAAAACTAGCTAGCTAGCTAACTAGATTAAATAAATGTCCATTTTTACAATAGAATGCTGATTGAAAAATACAGAAATGGCAGAGTTGAAAATTATTATTTAGCAATTATAATGCTAAAGATTTCAAGACTCGTGAGTGAGTATTAAGTCTAGGGGTCCAGCCAGTACAGTGTAGTGCTAGGGTAATCCTGCTTACAACAAATTCACCTGAATTTAAAAATACAAAAGTCTAAGGAGCAACATTTAATGAAGATCAGAATAGCTGCATAATCTCAAAGAATCTGCCTACGCATTGGTTACTAGTTGCAAATCAGAAATAATAACTATTCAGTAGAAAAACTGGAGAACAATCTGATTGGTTGATCAAAATTAACACCACCAATAAGGGACAGCCAGACACTGCGTGCCTCCAAACGCGAGATCCTCTAAAGTTCATAATATGTGCAGCACTCCAGCCGCTGGGATTGCATAACTTGAATCCTGATCATGAAGAGACATAAGAAAGAATCATATTGAAGAACATTCTCTAAAATAATTGGCTGGTATCCTTCAAGCCATTAATGTCATAATATACAAAGAAAAGCTAAGGAATTCTTCCAGATTACAGGAAACTTAAATACTATGTCTAGATGCAACATGTGGTCCTAAATGAGATCTTGTACTGTAGGAAAAAGGGCTATAAAATATACTATGATCATTAATAAAATGGAAAAATGGACTGAGTTAGATAAAAGCATTTCATCAAAGTTAACTTTTCTGAATTTTAACAATACTGTGGTTATAAAAAGTATGCTCTTGTTTTTAGTTTTCTTGACTTTTCTTACGCTGTAGTTTTCATATGCATTTATCTAAACACAGAAAATCACACAAAAATGGTATAATTTTTCCTTTCATCTACCATACATATTTTAGATGACATAAAAGAAAAAAAAAGTTCTTTATATTTTCCTTTGTATTCTCTGTATTTGTTGCCCTTACCTCATTCCTGAATTCAAGTTTGCCACGGATACCATTTTCCTTCATCTTGAAGAATTTCCATTAACCTTTGTTTTAAGCAGGTCTGCTGACAAAAAATTCTTAGTTTTACTTCATCTAAGAAAGTATTTATTTCACCTTTACCCCTAGAAAATGTAGTGATGGATAGAGAATTCTGCGTGTCAGTTTCTATTCTTTCAGCATTCTAAAGGTGTCATTCCATAGTCTTATAGCCTCTACAGATTGGGAAAAAAACCCATTATGTCAGTAACATTGCATTTTTTTTTTTTTTATGTGTAATGAATTAAGATATTTTTTCACTACCTTTGATTTTCAGTGGCTTAATTTTGATATGTCTGAACATGGTATTTTTTGAATTCATCTTATTTTGATTTAATATATTCCATAAAATCTGGAAAGTTTTTTCTGTACCAAACTCTTCTCTCTTTCTGGGATTCCACTAATATAAATGATAATCCTTTTTATTATTGAACCTGTCCCACAAGTCCCAAACCTTGATATTTTTATAGTATTTTAACTGTATTGAATTGAATAATTCCTGTTGGTTTCTCCTCAAAATCAATGACTTTTTCCTATGCCATTACCAATCTGTCAATGAGCCCATATAATGAATTTTCTGTTTTAGCTCATGTATTTTCTTTTTTTAATTTAAAATTTATTTTTCAATTACAGTTTACATTCAATATTATTTTGTATTAGTGTCAGGTTTACAGTGTAGTGGTTAGACAATCATATAATCTACAAAGCGTTTCCACTGATATTTCCAGTACCCACCTGGCATCATACATAGTTATTATAATATTATTGATTATATTTCATATGCTATACTTTACATCCCTGTGACTATTTTGTAACTACAAATTTGTATTTCTTAATCCCTCCATCTTTTTCTCACAGTCCCCTAACTCCTCTCCCCTCTGGCAACCATCAATCAGTGTGTTCTCTGTGTCTATGAGTCTGTTTCCATTTTGTTTGTTTATATTGTTCTTTAGATTCCACATATAAATGAAATTATATGGTCTTTGTCTTTATCTGAATGATTTATTTCACTTAGCATAATACTCTCTAGGTTCATTCATGCTATCACAAAAGGTAAAATTTCATTCTTTTTTATTACTGAGTAATATTCCATTATATATATATATATATATATATATATATATATATATATATATATATATATACCACCACTTTTTTATCCACTTGTCTAATAAAGGGCACTTGGGTTGCTTCCATATCTTGGCTATTGTAAACAACACTACAATGACCATAGGTGTTTATATATTCTTTCAAATTCGTGTTTTGGGTCTCTTTGGATATATACCCAGAAGTGGAATCACTGGGTCATAAAGCAGTTCTACTTTAAATTTTTTGCGGACCCTCCATACTGTTTCCACAGTAGCTGCACCAGTCTGCATTCTCACCTACAGTGCACAAGTGTTTTCTTTTCTCCACACCCTCGCCAACACGTGTGTGTTGACTTATTGATGGCAGCCATTCTGACAGGTGTGAGGTGATATCTCATTGTGGTTTTAATTTGCATTTCCTTGATGATTAGTATATTAAGCATCTTTTCATGTCTATTGGCCGTCTGTATGTCCTCATTGGAGAAATATATATTCAAGTCCTCTGTAAAATTTTCAATGATTTCTTTTTAAAGTTTCTATTTGCTGAGAATTGCAGTCTCTTCATTCATTTTAAGCACATATTGTATCTATACTTTGCCTCATGGAATTGGTTATAAAACCTGCTTATATACTTTCAGTAGTTTAAATATTTTACTCCACTCTCTTTTGCTTGCATGGTTTCTGATAAGAAGTCAAATGTAATTTTTATCTTTATTCCACTGTAGATACTATGCCTTTCTTCCTCTACCTTCTTTCAGGAATTTAATATATACATATATATATATACACACACACACACATATAATATATTTAATGATATATAATATATTTAATTATATATTATATATAACATATAACACAACATATAACATAATATATGATATGCACTATATGATATATGACATATATTTAATTATATATAATATATAATATATATTTAATTATATAATAAAATATATACAATTGTATATATATAACTTTCTGTAGTTTAAAGATGATATATCTAGATGTAGACTTGACTTACCTTGGTGTTCTCTGGGCTTCCTGATTGTGTGGTTTGTCTTACATTAATCTTAGGAAATTCTGTCATATTGTTTCAAATATTTTTTCTATTCCTTTCTTTTTTCTCCTTCTGATATTCTTATTATGCATAAGTTACACTTTTTGTAATTTTTCCACAGTCCTTGGGTATTCTGTTGTGTGTTTTTCCAGCCTTTGTTCTTTCGTTTTTGTAGTTTTTGAAGATTCTGTTGATAGTATTGGTGTTGATAGTTCCTCAAGATTTGACTGCTCTTTTACCTTCCAGTTACTGTTTACTTTTTCAGGGTCCCCAGGTAGCAGGCTTTTTCTATTCTCTATAGAATTTATAGTAACCATGGGGAGAGATAGGCATTTGTGGTCCGTGGCACTTAAAGTCTTCATTCTTATAGGGAAACATGCTGAAGTATTAGATGATAAAGGGACATATTATATACAACCTATGTTTATGTCCAGAGAAGGTAATTAAATATATACATAGATCTAAAAGTAGATTCAGTTATAGAAAGAATGTTAAAGTGTAGCAAAATGTTAAGGAACAAAGCAGTGAATCTGATTAAAGTATATAGAGTTCTCTCTAATATTCTTGTACCTTTTCATTAAATTTTCAATTATTTCAAAAAAAGTTTTTAAAAAGTGAAAATAACTAAAACTTCTGCAATTTAAGACTATTCTCTAAAAGATTGTTCAATACATGACATTTACCAATACTCTTTGAAAGATCTTGGCATCTTCTTTATAACTTATATGTTCCTGTGCAACGTAGAATGACAAGTTTAACACAATAAATCATTTTTTTTAAAAAAAGAGAATATGTTCCTGGAGCAATAATTCTTGCCATTCCTTTTTTTTTTTTGCCATCAATTCAGAAGTCAATGTTCTGTTCCAAATTAATATGACAGAATCTGACAAACACTTTAGGGCACCTTTATTATGTATGTGTCAAGTGTTTTTGACATTATTATATTTTAATTGTATTCACTTGCATAAATTCTGTATCAAAACAAACAAAATAGAAATGAACATAATGACTATATTCCAGCTAAACTCTGATATCCTGCTAAATTATAAAAATGTCATAAAATTTTATTCTTTGAGTAAATTCAACAGTAATTCCAGGTGTTGATTTTTGAATCAGACAGTGGTGAGAGCTACAATTTTTTGGTAGCATTTTCTCATAAGAATACTTGTTTCAATGTCAGTAGCATAGGAGCTGGAAATTTTTTTTTCCTTGTAGAAGGTCTATGCTTCTTCTTTTTCACAAAACAAACAAACAAACAGCAAACAAACTGTTGTATTATAGGGTCTGTGGAAGGTTTTTTTTTATTGTAAAATTTTAAAATCTATATATTATTCTATTATGTTTAAACGAATTTGGGTAGGAGTATTTAGCAATACATACTTTAATTTAGTCTCTCTTATTGACAGTTGTTACGCATTTGGTTAATGGCAGTACATGCAAATCAGTCCATTATGGCTCTTGCCTTTATGGACCAGAAGTCTAATGGAAAAAACAATAACAGTTAATAACCTGATAAACAAGACGATTTCAAATGTGACAGACAGGGTGTTATGATTAGATGTAAATGAGCAAGCCCAAAGAATAAGAATGTTTCAGGGAAAGCAAAGCCCAAAGCTAAAAGAAGAAAACTTCAGAGGAACCGAAGGAAGGTCAATGAGGGGAGAGATTCGTGAATGAGGGGGAGAGTGGGGAGACCCGAGGGTAGAAGAGTAGGTGGGGGAAATCGTGTGGGTTTCTGAGAGCCGTGGTAAAGAATTGGGATTGGTAAATTTGGATTTTATTCTAAATGTTATATATGTTATATATATATATATATATATATATATATATATATATATATATATATATAAAACATATGAGATTTACTATGAGAAATACAGATTTCTCCAGTTGCCAAGTGAATAATGGATTGGATAGCATGGGACTGAAAGCACGAAAACTGGTTGGGAAGGCTTTGCTTCAGTCAAGAGCTATAACTTGCACAAAGTTGGAGGCTATGGAGATGAAGAGATGTGGATGACCTGGGAATATGTTCTGGAGACAGAATCAGCAAAAAATGATATCAGATGCTAGGTTTTAAGAGCATAAGAAGCATTATTCCCAGGTTTTTGGCTTAAATAGTTGGCTGGATAATTATGCAATTAATTGGAATGATGAAGCATGGGGGAGAAACACTGGCAGAAAGAGTAATATTGGCAATTTGATTTTGCTCATCTTAAGTATTCAGAGGAACTGGAGAGGCGATATTTAGGTCACATGTATACATATTAATATTCGATAAGAGAAAGCTATTCGATCGTTTTTCTCTCAGAGAAGTGGCTGAGGGAATAACTTCGGGTTTAAAGAGATAGAGGTATATTTTGAATAACAATTGTGAAAATTTTGTTAAATAGTCACTGAGAATGAAACAAAAGATCAACAAAGAAATTTTGATGTCTCAAGTGAAATCAGATATCAGAGAAATTTTGATGTCTCAAGTGAGATCAGATATCATGAGTTTACAATGAATATCCTAGCATATATTAAAAATGTATAGCTTTAGAAGATTTTTTTCTCTCGACATGTCATATTAACCATGGATTCCTCATCATTTTATTTAGAGCTGTAGACAACATTGTCCTTGAGTAATTAAGGCTTTGGTGCTTTACGCACGCACTGCAGGGGGGAGTGGCCAGCCATGGTTGGTGAGTCCCTGGTAGCCAGAGTCCCTCACGCTTGCTCGAGAACCAGGGGACAAAACAGATAGGCCAGTTCAGATCTCTCCATTATTAGTTCACTTAGTGCTTATGCCCTAACACAGAGCTCTGGTAAGAGGCTGCCTTAAAGCTGTGTGCTCCTTTCTACTCCTGTAATATACAGGGAAAGCTTGTGGCTTTTCATTCCTTTCTTTTCTTTTTGATTTCAGACTTAAATATGTTAGTTCTTTAAAGGTCCTATCAATTCTTGCTGTGGAGTGCCTCATAGAGAGATGAACCCAAGTAGCTTCTGTTCTACTAAAAGCTAGTGAGTATCTTCAGTAGGGTTACACCCCAGGAGAAATCCTTCCAGCTTTCTATATTCCTCAGGCCTAGATTTGATATATTGTAGCATTTCTATTTGCTTTTATCGTGTCATATTTTCCTGATAACATTCTCCTCTCAAGATAGCCAGGCTATTCTTACTTCTTAGCTTGGCGTCACATGAAATAGCTTTTCTTTTCTTTTTTTAATATATCTTTATTGATTTCAGAGATAGGAAGGGAGAGAGAGAGATAGAAACATCAATGATGAGAGGGTCATTGATTGGCTGCCTCCTGGATCCTAGGTCGATGCTCAACCCCTGAGCCATGTCAGGCTGGGCACATAAAACAGCTTTTAATACCTGAAATACTCTTTGGTGAAATCTTAATCTTCACTTACCAATGACAACCGTATTCAGTATAATCTCTTAGCTGATCAGGCAGAAGCACATCAGTAGGGATTTCCCAATATTTCTTATTATTTTTGCCCTCTGGATCATACTCAGAGGACACTTCTCAGTTCCTTGGATCCAGGCTTTTGGGTGGGAGTCATGGCATATGGCTCTCTGAGAACTTGTCTCATCAAATATTGAGTCTCTTTGGGGCTTAAATATACCCATATTTCTAGAGCCATAACTAAAAGCAATAGCATATGAGTATATCTTTCTTTTATTTTCTACCTTGTCCTAAGTCTCAGTGGTCAGCTGGTTTGATTTTATAAGCCCAACATAAATTATACTACACAACACCTATCTTCCTTTGGAGAAGTGGTAGTACTGTTCAGAATCAAGGGCCTCTTGGTCATTGCATCACCAGTCTACACACATTAAGCTCCTTAAACCTCATTTGGAAATCAGTGTTTCCTTTCCCCAAACATTTCTGTTGCTTATCTGTGGTGCTTTTTTTTTTTTTTTAAAGTAAAACTCTTTATTTCCTCAAGCTGTAAACAATACATATAGGTTTCCATCAATCATTTCTTGAGAATACAATTGAAATGGAATTTTCCCTCCTGTGGGATTGATAATTGGCAAACAGTAAAATAACATGGCATGGAAATATTTTCTTTCTTCTGTCATTTTTATTAATAGAAATTTTCAAACATCAGGAAAGTAGAGAGAATAGTCTAATGAACAATTAAAAACCCATGATCACTTCATCTGTATACCTATTTACTTTCTACCTTCCTCTCCAGTTTACTTTGAAGCAAATCCCAGACCCTGCAGGGCTATATTACCTCAGACACTGTCATCAGATGCGGTCTCCCCAGAGCTTTGTAAAAAGAGGCTATTACTTTCCCCACCTAGGATCAAATGTCCCTTTATATGCAGCCTTGAAAATCACTGCCTGTTTGGGGACTGTATTACATTGTGCGTGCAATTCTAATTTGTCCTCAGTTTTCAGCCATTTGTCTCCTTTGGTGATATTGATTTCTAGAGTAATTCTGCTCATTGATTTCAGACTATTTTTCTGAGGTCTACTCTTGTTCGTCCTCTTCAGGATTTATGAAGTACTCCGAAACTGAGCATTCACACTCTTATATACATACTTTAAGATAAGTCTCACACCATCTTTGAAGTGGTTCTTTGCATTTTACAAATAGATCTGAAGTAGTCACATGAAGGTAAAACAAACCTCTCTGGAAGGACTGAATTTTGGGCACAAATAAGATAAGAAAACTGTATCAGGGAAACTAGAATGTGGATGATGATTACAGGAAACTCATGTTTTTCCTCAAGTGCCCTTCTGCAAGTGTGCCAACATTCTTAAATCTCAGTTTACAAGTTTTTAAAAAGGTTAATTAAAAACAGCTTTTCTTTACCCTATGCACCACCTATATTAAGTTGTAAGGATTAACTGAGATAATGAATGCAAATATTTCACAAAAAGACTTTACAAAGGTGAGTTTAGCTCAGGATAAAAAAAGCAGTGATCATGTTCAATATAATCTAACTCAAACCTTGATAAGTGTTAACTATGAAAAAAAAATCACTGAGGCTGAAGGCTTGTTGAACATTTTTTATGTTTTTTTTAACTATGCCTACATGAGATCATCTGCATAATCATCTGCTCAATAAAAATGCATGAGTTTCACAGATTTTAATAAAGTTCCTCTGAGATGTGTCCTACCCCCTAGAAATAAAAATTATCTATGAGGATTTAAATGTAGTAAATTAGACAGACCTGGTTTGAATCTCAGCACCATGCTTACAATCTTAGTGTTCTTGGAAGAGTTACTTACCTATAGTTTTCTGGACTATAACTTGGGCCATGGGCTGTGATCTATGTGAGGATTAAATGAGAATTCAAGCTCAGCACTGAAAGCAGTGTCTGGTACATATTGAGTCTCAATCAATATGTGTTATTATTTTCCTTTTAAATATATTTGACTATGAATAGTCTTCTTTTATTTAGCTATCTATCACTGAAAAAGGCTGCTGGCTTCTTTTATATTTTCCAGGCTTGTATGTTAGATGCTGGGGGCTGCTAAGATGGATGAGATTGAATTCATTTACTCATAAGCTAGGACATGGACTTGTCCATTGGTGTACCCCAGTAATAGTGTATCTGGAACATAGTTGATGCTAAATATTTTTTAATTAAATGAGTTAATGTCTAATAGTGCTTTTGGATGAGCAGTGGAGATGATTTAGTAAACAATTTTGCAAAATGCACTGTGATAAGTGTTCTAATTTAAGAGTCTATTGTCTCAATTTCATTTCATCATGCCATTCTGTTGTTGTTTAGTTGAATTTCATTTTCTTTATTTTTCCCTCTATGGCTTCATTGCTATTGGTTTTTAAGTTTTTTCAATATTTGTAGTGCCTCCCAATTTTCTATCATGTAAAAATTTCATTAACTTGGTATGTATTCCCTCTGCCTGCTGTTGAATAAAAACAATTTTATACAATAGTTACTAGCACCCACCCTGACTCTGTGGCTGCCACCTTCTAGACTGTTAAGCATTACATTTATCATTTGGTTTGATCTCTAATCTTTGAGCAAGTGTGATCTTCACAGCTATGATTTTATCAAAGGCAATTTTATAAGCACATTTTCCAACAACATACTTGAGAAAAAACTTATGAGACTTACATCAGTGCTAGTACATGCTTATCTGTGTGTCTATGTGGGGTGTGTGTGTGTGTGTGTGTGTGTGAGTGTTTGTGTGAGGGAGAGAGAGAGAAATTCAGCCAAGTAAATCTGAATAAAATTGAATGATTTATGTTTAATAGTAATCATGTGATAAAATGATCTCAGGAGGAATTCTTTTCTTTTCTTTAAAAATATATCTTTATTGATTTCAGAGAGAGGAAAGGAGAGGGAGAGAGAGATAGAAACATCAATGATGAGAGAGTCATTGATCAAGCCCTCAACCCGGGCATGTGCCTTGACTGGGAATCGAACCCTGATCGCCTGGATCCTGGGTCTACGCTCAACTGCTGAGCCATGCCTGGCCGGGCAGAAGGAATTATTTTCTAACTCAGAACATATTTTAGATCACAAATGAGGGCCTTCAGACCTAGATAAAATAATATTAGTTAATATTTATTCAGTACTTAACAGATTGTCAAGCACTGCTCTAAGTGTTGTTGTTTTTTATGAATTCAATCAACAGTTTTGAGATAAGTTAGAATTTTCTTTCATTTACAGGTTAGGAATCTGAGGAACAGACCAGTTAAGTCACTTGGTCAAAGTCACAGAGCCAGTGAACACGTGGCAGAGTTGGGATTCCAATCCCCACGCACTGGCTCCAAGGCTCATTTTCTTCTTTACTAGAATTTTTGCTGTTATAATTTTGCCTGCTCAGAGTTCAGTCTTCCTGGTTCTTGTAACAGCACTTTGTTTAGCTGTGGGCACCATTCCATGCCCACTGAAGAAAAAATCAGCAGAGCTATCAATTCTCTTGACTTCTCTTACAAAGAGAGATGTGCATGATCTGAGAGCAATCAAACTCTCTCTCCCAAAATTTTTATAATGATTGGAAGACTACAAAGAGTGAAAGTGGTTGGAGTTCATTCTCCCTGAGGGTAGCAACCTGAACAGACTATGAGTTTCACTCATATGTGGATTCTAATTATCAAAATAAACTGATGAACAAAATAGATCCAGAGACATAGAAGCATGGAACAGGCAAGGATCTCAGAGGGAAGGTGGGGGTAGGTGGGTGAATGGGGAGAGATTAACCAAAGAACTTACATGCATATATGAATAACCATTGGACACAGATAATAGTGTGGTGAAGGCCAAGGGTTGGGGGGGCTAGCGGGGTGGAGGGGATCAATGAGGAAAAAAGGCAACATCTGCAATACTTTCAACAATAAAGAAAAATTTTAAAATTAAAATTAAAAAAATAGCGCCTCTGGAGTTTCTCTGATTTTTGGCCTTCCAAAGTCTGATTCTCCAACATTTTCTTCAATTCCCTGAGGTTATGGAGTAAGGCCATGGTCTATAACCATACAGGTTATGCACTGCCCAACTGAAGTGAGTAAACAAAGGCAGCCTTGTCCTTCACATCCTGTGGACACACGACTTTGTGTCATCTAAAGTAGTCATTGTCAGTATCACTTGTGACTTAATCATCATCAATATCAATCTCTCAGGATATGATGGCTCTTAAGGACCAAACTGTTTCCCCCACAAATCAATATATTAAAGTCCTAAGCCCCTTTAAAGAGGTAAATCTTCATTTGAGGTTAAATGAGGCCATAATCTAATAGGACTGGTGTCCTCCTAAAAAGAGAAAGAGACACCAGAGAGCTCTCTGCATGGACACAGAGGAGAGGCTGCTGCCCACAAGTCAGAAAGATGCGTCACCAGAAACCAGTCCTGACAGCAACTTGATTTTGGACTTTTAACCTCTAGAACTGTGCAAAAATAAATTTATTTCTTTAAACCACCCAGTCCATGATATTTTGTTATGGCAGCCCTTGCAGAACTAATACAATGGCCTTGAGCTCTTCTAGGTTTCGGGTGATGTGCCATTTGAGCTATTTTGGTTGTTCCCAGCAGAGTGCATTATTGTGTGCTAAGCAATGAAGAGTCAGTGGTGAACCTGCGACCCAATTGCTGTGCTCAGGGAGGTGGTTTAAAGTGCATATTGTTAACCTCATGCAAAATTCCTTTTCTTCCTTAAGCTTTCTACTAAAATATTAACTTATTAGAAGTCTTCCTTGATCACTTCCCCAAAGAAGCAGTCTCCTAACTCAGCTCTCCTTATCCTGCCTTGCTGTTTTCTGCCTCTAACATCTACTGCCAGTTGACATACTAAATATTTATTTCTTGATCTGATCATCTTCTGTTTCCCCACCATAATGTGATCTCTGTGAGTCCATGGACTTGGTTTTCTTCACTGCTGCTTCTATTTCAGTCAGACAGGATTAGGCATATAAAGACGCTCAATTTATTTTTATTAGCTCAAGTTAGAGAGTGAATAAATGAGATAAATGGCAAAATGAAAGTCTCAATTAATATTAACTAAATTTCTTTAACTTCTTCCCATATGCTTTCCAACTGTGTGAATTGCTTGTCTCTTCTAGGATGTATCTTTTCAGCACCATTTGTTGCCTCTCCTTTTTAAATATATATATATATTGATTTCAGAGAGAGGAAGGCAGAGGGAGAGAGTTGAAACACCAAAGATGCCATCATTGATTGGCCACCTCCTGCATGTCCCCCAGCTAGGGACTGAGCCCACAACCTGGGCATGTGCTCTGACCAACTGGGAATCGAACTGTGATCTCCTGGATCCCAGGTCAATGTTCAACAGCTGAGCCACGCCTGGCCAAGCTTGTCTCTGCTTTTTAACTTTCTCCTTACCTATCTTTTCTTTTTCTTTTTTCTTCAAACCTGCTTACTTTGTTCATTCTCTCATTCCTATCTCCCCACTTTTTAGTTATTATTTTAATAACTAATCATAATATAAAGTAGAAAGCATATTTCAAATTGCTTGATTCAGTGGTATAGCCATTCTTGTTAATTAAAAAACTGATGAAGCCACTTAAATAAAATTATAGCTGAAAGAAAAGGGAAAGCCAGCTTGTATATAATTCCATCTTAATTGACTTGTGAACCATGAATTAAAAATAATGTTTCCTCAGTCCTATAACAAACCTAGTGTTTCACTCTGGGGTCACTGATATTCCCACTAATATGATTTTTTTTTAAAAGTTAGATTTAGCCCTGGCCAGTTTGGCTCAGTGGTTAGAGGGTTGGCCCATGGGTCAAAGGGTCTCGGGTTCAATTCCCAGTCAAGGGCATGTACCTGGACTGCAGATTTGATCCCCAGCCCCAATTGGGGTGCATGCAAGAGGGAACCAATTGATGTGTCTCTCTCATGTTGATGTTTCTCTCTCTCTCACCCTCCTTCTTTCCTTCTACTATTTCTAAAAATTAATGAAAAAAATATCTTCAGGTAAGGATTTAAAAAATTAGATTTAGTTTTCAATATTAAAAATCATTTAACTTCACACTTTAAAAACTGAGAACTTGGAGTTCTGGCTCTCTTAAACTACATCTTGAAGAGGCCCCCCCATTGCTGGCTGTATAGCAGCTGCCCTGTGTGTTCTCCAGTTCTCCCCTTCTCTTTATCCAACACTCCTTATTAGATTCCCTGCCTCTGACTGCATGTGTCCTTTTGCATCTCATGGTTGGCCCCTTGAGATATGTGATGTCATAACCCTAATCCATGCAAAAGGATATTTTTTTACAGTATATATAATGACTACTTAAGTAAAGCTACTACACTGAGCTAATCCTTTCTAACATATTTTAATGGAGTAAGAGGGATTTAAAATTGGAATCAATTTAGAACACTATTATGATTGATTCTTTGGGTGCTGTTTTTTTAACTTTGTGATTTTAGTTATGACCCATCTCCTTTTCTGTTCTCTAAATGGCTCCTGCAAGGGTCTTGTTAAGACATCAGTGCTTTTTCAAAATCTGAACCTTGTGCTATCCCCCTTCAAAAAGGGCTTGGATCCAACATCTCAATCTTATAGTTAATTATGCTCATCCTTTCCATCCCAAGCCCCAAGATCTAGGATCCTGCATTGTTTCTGGTGCCAAGACCACAGCTTGCAGCTCCAGTTAAGTAACAAACCTGTTTCTTCCTGGCCTTCTGCCTTTGCATTAATTCCAGGGTGGATGTCCCACATACTCTTACTAATTCTTGTAGAAAGCACATTCTTGCCTTTGAACTTATATATATACATTTTATATACTCTTCCTTGATGGAAATTTAGAAATCCTTAGTCCTCTATGTTCTTTAACAAGTTAAAAATAGATGCATAGTGCCAAATGAAAGCAAAATACAGCATCAGCCCAATTTCCTGTAAAGTTGAAATGAAGCCTGTGGCTATGGTTTTATTGAAAGGAGGTTTCTCTCTCTCCCCCAAGATAAATCTTGTGACATCTGTCCAGAAAGTAAGTACACAGAGATGACTTTTATACATGAAGGAGCCACATGGCTTCATCAAAAATATAATATCCTAAACAATAGATCATTCCAGAGGAGGGGAGAAAAAAGGGGAGGGTAGATAGCCAGGTAGGCATCCAGGTAGACCTTTAGAAGGTCTAGTTTGCCACCTGAGTCAGTGAGATAAAAGCCTTCCTTAGTGATTGGAATAGCAGAAAAAGAAATAAGCCCAGGCCCACTTACACTTTTTAAAAATGCAGTGACACCGCTTTGCTGTGCAAAAACTTTTAGCTTGAAGTAGTCCTATTTGTTCATTTTTTTTCTTTTGTTTTCCTTGCCTGAGGAGATATATTACAAAAGTATTACTAAGAACAATGTCAAAGAGTCTACTGCTTATGTTTTCCTCTAGGAATTTATAGTTTCAGGTCTTACATTTTAAGTCTTTAATCCATTTTGAGTTTGTTCTTTTTTATGATGTAAGAAGGGAAAGAAAGAAAGAAAAAAGAAAGAGAGAGAGAGAGAAAGGGAGGGAGGGAGGGAGGGAGGGAGGGAGGGAGGGAGGGGGGAGATAGGGAGGGAGGGGGGAGAGAAGGAGGGAGGGAGGAAGAAAGGAAGGAAAGAAAGAAGGAAGGAAGGAAGGAAGGAAGGAAGGAAGGAAGGAAGGAAGGAAGGAAGGAAGGAAGGAAGGAAGGAAGGAAGGAAGGAAGGAAGGAAGGAAAGAGAAGTCATCCTACATAATTTCACGTAATTGACAGAAAGTATGAAGTGTTTATTGCTGGCCCCTGTGTCATTGTAGTGTGGTTGCTTATTAAATCTCTTTAATATTTGATCTGTCTTGGGACAGAGCTTGTAATCACTCAGATATACATATTAATATTATCTTTAAACATTTAGTGCTATTTAGGGTGTTTTTCTGGACAGCAAGTGTTACTCAACTCAAAATTATAGTGTTATGACCTTAAAGAAACATTTATTAAATACAGTTTCTTTAATTACAGGTTTATTAAAGTCCAAGGGAGAACTTTGAGAAAGAGTCACCACACTTAGGTAGCAGATGCGATCATACAAAGATTCAAGCCACGGGGAACAGAAATTGATTATGTATCTAGTTTAACAAAGTGCCATGACTCCTTCCGAGATTTCTAAACACTAGTGTATAAACTAAAGAAAGGTGAGTCATTACTTGAAATGTAGTCAGCCTGATATTCACTCACCAAAGAAGGAAAACTAAAAGTTTATGGAGAAATAATAGAAATGACAATATGTTAGTTGATTTACTCTGATGTCAACTGTGCAGTTTCCAATTAACAGTATTATTCTATGTATGAAACTTCAATTCTTTTAAGTCAGTAGTCAAAGGAGCTACTGAAAGAAGCAGCTGTCTTATCTTCTATGACATTAATTACAATATAACAGGCATCTAGGCTCAATAAATATTAACTTGTGCAAAGAATCAACAATCTTTTCCCATCCCTCTATTGTTTTCTCTACTTAATTTGATATTTGAATATCAACTGCACTAATACTGATTTAAAAAAATTAAAGTACTTTTACAAGTCCCTTTAAATTTTTTTATTGTTGTCCCATTTTCTTTTCTGATTACAGCGAGATTATATCTGAAAATCCCTGCATCAAAAGTATGGAACAGCACTGAGTCATTTTTTTTTAATTGAATGCCTATTTGGAAAGGGGAAAGAGAGAAAATAGTTTGTTCAGAACTAATGTTGCTCTGTTCAGTAGTGAGTTTCCAAGTCTTGGCTAAGGGCCTTGCATTAGTCTTGAGACTGAAGAGAGATGTATGACAGCCTCCCAGGTTAGATGTAGTGGTGCAGCTTCAAAAACATCTTCCTGATATTTTAAAGTTCTCAGTCTATGCCAGCAAGAGGCCTTAACAGGGTGCCCTCTCATATGCTAGGCAGGTCCTGAGGAAGGAGCTATCCATCTGACTCCTCCAGAAAGAACTCATTTCATTAGGTCTGAGAGTCGCTTCCATGACTTTTTATGGTGACAAATTCCTAGACTCTATTCACTTATCTCAAGCAGGTGGACATTCATACCACTTGATAAAAGAATGCAGAGAGTGAAAATGACAAGTAATGCAAATTAAGGGAATTAGGAACTTTTCCATTTATTTCACAATTATTAACAGATAGGAAAGCAGTGGGGTTTTGTGGGGAAGGGTACTTGGGCTGGAGTAAGACCACTTAGATTTGGATTCTGTCTCTGCCACTGATTAGTACCAGTGTCCTTGGTTAATTCTTTTATGCCTCACTTTCCCTATAATAATCCTTAATTTGAAGAGTAGTTATTGTGAACTTTGAGACAATATAAGCAATATATGTTGTCTTTATGAAGACCAACTTAACCACTTCCTGCTCAGTAAATTCTCACCTACCCAGGCATAATTTTCTCAATTTTTAATAAACATGTATTTTAATTATCAAAAAGTTGAAGTTTTAGAATCTCCCAAATAATTTAAAAAATGACTTGTGTTATGTTCACTGAAAGCATACCTTGCACAAATGCATCTACAATTTTGTGGATGCTTCTGGTTGTTACATAGGAAAAGTATGAATAATGCTCCAGTTTCCATTCATATTCTTCCCCCTCAGAGACTTTGAGGGTAAGTCAGAGCTCAGCCTTCAGTTTCTCATTTTCCTGGAAGAGTGACTCTAAGTTCACTCCTCTATGTAAGTGTTTAATTGTTCTTTAAGACTTCACCATCTCTCTTGGGAGGGTGAAAGCAAGTTTAGTGCATGAGCCACACTCCCCGCACTGCAACCAGAAGCCCAGAGTTAGAAGAAAGGACGAGGTCTTGAACGGTCCCCGAACTCAGCAGCTCCCAAGCTCCCAGAAGGCAGTATATGCCTAGAAGGCTCCGAAAGTGGCCTGTTAAGGAGATCTGAGAGAATAGTATTTTAAAGTTACAAAGCATGGAAAGTGTATTGGCTTTGCAGAACGCAGCAGAGAACATTCTGACTCTTAGTTGCCCTGAAGTTTGATTTGATTGTGTTGCAAAAGAAAAGCAAACCTATTTGGGGATGGACTGTTTCCTCCCATGTTCCTGAGGCCTCTGAGAGTTCTGTAGTTATCCTTCCTCAAGCCTGGGGCTTTGTACCCACCCCACTGCAGTCCTGCTGCAATCCCTACAATCCCCTTCCCTTAAAGAGTAAATCTGAAAAGAGCTGTTTGCTTTTTCTTCTCACAGTTTTTTCTCCTGCTGTTCACTCCACTTTGAATTCCCTTTTCATATCTCTCCATCTAGCCATTCTTCAAAGATCTAAGTTCTTCCCGTACCTATTACAACAGCCAAACCCACCCAAACTCTTCTTCACGTGCAAACTAATACCTGAGGTCCCTATACCTCTCATTTCACACCCATCACATACAATGGCAAGGGGCAGGTCTGATATCCTTTTGCAAAATGCTATTACATTTGCCATAAAGTGCAATTTGTCTTTCAGTCCAGGCTGTAGGTTTCACCACTCTGCTTTATACAAAAAAGATTCTCAGTAATTTTTTCATTTCTGAAATGGATGATTATTACTTGATTTAGACCAAAATTTGTTTTTATCAATCCTATTTTTATTATTTACTTGGCAAAGGTAAAAAATGATTGGGGAAATACACTGATTTGTTGCTAACTTGGCTTCCACTGTGTCCATTCAAGTTGTCCTGGCATCTTTTGGGAACCTACCAAGTCACTTTTTGCTTCATCTTTGGTTCTGTATTGACTAATAGGTTCAAAGTATTTGTGTCTTCCAATAAAGATGTTGCATTTTCCTTAAAACTTATAAAGGGATGTTAGAGAATCAAAAGGAAACTGTGAATGTCAAGTTAATTAACTACTAGGGCTTTGGGATAACAAAAACAAAATTTGGGCTATAAGCTATGAGTAAATCTAACTAATTCATTGGTCTGAAAGAGAATGGACCATGTTAGTGTGTCTCAAAATAATTCTTGCTAACCGTATCTTCTTTGGGTATATATGTCAGTCTTATAACATGAGGAAGGAGATACAATTAGAATGTTGAGCCCTATATTGATTATGTAGACAAGTGTCTGGCCATTCCCAGCTGACCCAGCTTCCACGCCAGCATGGAAGGAGCCAGGAGATATCTCAGGAGCCCGCAGTGTTTCAGATGAGCCTGCCTCGCCTCAACATGAGGAGTGAGCTCTGCATGTCTAAGCAACAACCTTTCTCCACCTTCACCTCTCCCTGCCAAAAGACAACCCTCGCAGCCTAACCATCACTAACTGTCTGCAGCCAGTAAGTCTGATACCATGCTCTTAATTCCTGTTGACATCAGTATTAAAGATGCGCTGGACTTCCAGACCAACTCTTCCTCCATGGGGATTCTCTCCCAGTGCAGTCTGATGGACAGGAGGCCACAGGTGACCTTCTCTCCTTTCATTTCCCCCATAGCTCTTATAGCTAGGTAGAATACTTGTTTCCCTGACTTAAATAGATTATCTATGAGGGCCAGTGGATATGTGCATGTGTATATGGACATCTGTTTCTGTATCTCCAGTGTTTAAATAGGAGGCACTGCATAGATATTTGTTGAATAAATGGATGCACGCATGCATGAAAGTTTCCCAGGACAGCCTGTCTACTAAGAAGGTCGGAGCCCCTCAGAGGCAGCCTTGTGGGGTGATTCTGGAAGCTCACCTCAGCTTCAGCTGCTTGTTTGTAGCTGCCACCAGTTGGCTCTTCCTTAAAATGTCCGTGAATGTTCCAAAAGTCATTCTAGCCTTTAAACTCTTTGGCTAAATAATCTCACTTCAGGAGTTCTATGGAAAGGAATAATCCAAAGGGACAAACGTTAACACCCTTAAATGCTGACAGAAGTCTTCCTGAAAATAAAAAGCCATTTGTTCATTCATTCATTCATTCATTCATTCATTCATTCATTCATTCATTCAATCAATCATCTGTTTTTCCATCTATTTCTCTATTCAACAGATTTTCATTTATCACATATCATATGCTGGAAAATGTGTTAGGTTCTGGAGCTATGACGGTGAACAAACTCAGTCTTTATCCTTGTGGGGAGTTTACAGTAGAGTGGAAATGATCTAAATTTCCAACATGAACGCAATGATTCTATAACATGAGATTACTTGTAACATATTTTACACCTGAGGACAGAAGAATTCTGTGTTCTCAGGTCATTATCCTTGCCCCTCCGTTTGGCCACCTTGCCATACCTTCATGCCAGACTTTTCCCTTATTGTATTTCTATGCTTAGGATACCTTATATTTTCCCTTTGCTTACTGAGTTAGTTTCTTTTTTTCACATATTAAACTAGTATCTGCATATCGCTATCATAAAATAACCACACTGTTTTGTAATTATTTGCTTATTTGTTAGTTTTCTCCCATTCGGTGGACTCTATTAAAAAATAGTGCATGCCTTATTATTATTTTGTTAATCATCACCCAAGGCTATTTTTTCCAGTGCTTTTCAGAGAGAGTGGAAGGGAGAGAGAGAGAAACAACAGTGTGAAAGAAACACATCCATTGGTTGCCTCCCACACACACCCTGGCCCTGGCTAGGACTGAATCTGCGACCTATGAACATGCCCTCTGCAAGAATCAAACCCGGGACGCTTGAGTCCACAGTTTGATGCTCTAACCACTGAGCAAACTGGCTAGAGAAAGTGTGTGCCTTATTAATTATTGAATATTTAACACTGAAATAATCTCTTGACACATAAGTCAATACATGCATTTTAATCAATGCTAAATAAATGAATAAATAATTGAATTTTAGCACTCTGTTAAATGATGGGCAAAACTTGAAATTAGATCCCGTTATTCTATAAGAATTTTAATCATATGAAATAAATGTACATTTAATCTATAAAGTGAACTTTCATATTTCCAATTTTCTTGTAATTTCTGTGCTTATACATATATGAGAAATTCAAGTTTTTCTGCTTCAGGATGTTGTCTCTAGTTTCTAAGTGATAGTGAGAGAAAGAATGCACTAAACATTTGAAATGCTGCAACAGAACCTCTTAATAAACTTTCAGATCTCTATTTTTGAATTTTAACTCCATTTTCAGAGTTGGCTAGAATTCATATTGCCAGTAATACTATAAACTATAAACATGGTATTATTATAATGATGACCCCTTTAGGCTTGTCAAATTATTTTTGACAGGATTTCTATTTTGTTTGGTTTAAGATGTAGTCAATACATTATTTAACAGACATTTACTAAGAATTTAATGTACAGCTGTCACTGTGCTGGGCCATTGTGAGAAAATATACCAGGCACATAGATTTCACATCACAGTAAATATTCATTTCATAAACTTCCCACTTATTTAATATTCTATAGCATGAATGTCACAATTTCCACTATCATTTTCTTTTTCCTGCAAAACTGCCTTGCAGTGCGTCAGTTGGTCATTGTCATTCACATTGGCCACATGTTTTTATGTAGTTAGCTCTGAATAATTAGACAAATGCTCTTTATTGCCTGTTTTAAATGTATGAGCTCATTGTATTTTTAATATTTTAATGGAAAATATAGAATATTAAAAAGGAGATAGAATAGCATCATGAATCTCCAAGAACCAATAACCCTTCTTCAATAATTATCAGCCTTTGGCCAATCTTGTCTGACCTATACTGTCACCAATTTCTCTTCCCCACTTCACCCTTACCTTGCCTATTGTCTTGAGATAAATATATATATTTATCCCTCAACATTTTTATTTATATCTGTAAGAGAAAAGTACTGAGTTATATTTTAACAAAATCACAAAACAGTGTTATACTAAATTTTTTAATAATTTCTTAATTTTAGAGTTCATATTTTCAATTGTTGGCTAAACATCATTATTTTTCTTTTTTTAAATCAGGATACACGTTAGTCACACAAATTGAAATTGGTTTCTATGGATCTTAATTTCCCTTTATATTGTAGGTCCCTTTGTCTGTAATTTTTCTCCCTTGCAATCAACTGGTAAAAAAGCCTCATTTGTTCTGTAGAGCTTTGCAAAGTCTGAATTTTGCTGATTGCATTCTTATGGTTTCATGTTGCATGGGGGTTTTTTCCCTTTGTATTTCTTGTTAATTGATGTTTGAATATAAAAGAGTAATTAGATTTAGGTTCAACATTTTTGGTAGAACTTTTTCAATAGTGATGGTCTGAGTGAGCTTCCCTTATTAAACAAAAAATGTCTGGTTATCTCTGTTTTTTATGATGTCAGCAACTCTTTATTGTTTTTTTTTTAAGATTTAAGTACCACATTTAATTCTTTCTTCATGAGTGTACAACTCAATACTCTACTAGTACTCAGACAAGACAGTTGTGATTTTTTTACAGTTACTGTTTTTTCCTACTTAGTTGGATATATTGGTTTATGTTTTCCAGGCCAGATACATATGGCTTACATTTGTTTCATTGTTGTTTCTTGTTTGGCTTGTTTTTTCGTTTTAAAAACTCAGATCAGTTTTTAAAGATATTTTTAAATGTTTTTTTTTTAAAAAAACAACAACATAAAACAATGTTTTTCTGTATATTGTAATGACTATGAATATTTTCCAGTAATCCTTAATTATACAAAAGCTATCAGAGGATAAATCTATAGATATCCATCAATTTAAGATACTTTTGTTCATGTTTCTTTTATGTCATTTTTAAATAATTTAAAATGCATTGGTGCTTTCAACATACGTAGCTTCTGAATTCAGAATCTGTTTTTTTAGCCCAATAAATAAAGTAATCCACTGGGAATTAGTAAAGCAAATCAGCCAAGCAAGCTATTTTTAAATTTATTCATTGACACATTGAATTAAGGCAGTGTAGCTTTGTTAGTGTAATTTCCAGCTTAGACTGCCTGGGTTCAAATCCTTACCTCATCACTTATTAGTTGGGAAATCTTAAAAAGTTACTTCATATCTCTGAACTTCAGTTTCTGTATCTGAAAATTGAGGGTAGTAATAGTAGTCACTTCATGGGTTGAGAGTTAAATTAGTAACACCCATGTGATGTGTGTTACTAGCGCCTTACTAGGAATAATAGTAAATAGCAAGTGGTGTTAGTTGCAGCACCATTTTCCATGACATACTGAAATGAATAAAATAGTTTTTGCCCTTCAAGGAGCACATGAGGAAAACACATAAACAATGATTAAATTGCAATAGGACTGAGATATAAGCTTTAGCATAGGCTGTCAAAACAGCATGAGGCCTGGAAGAGCAGGAGCTCTCCTCTGCCTAGAGGGTGGGTCAAGGACAGGGTCTCAAAGGTAAACATATTCTTGGAGGAGCAATTTCAGTGAAATTATGATGAAGGAAGCTAGATTGCAGTGGTTAAAATCTTATGTGTTGAACACTTGGCTCAGATATCTTTGGCATACATAAAGCGGTAATCCTAGAGAAAGAAAAAAGCTAAAAACATCTCAAAAAGACTTTGGAGTGTCTCATTACGCAATTTCATGAAGAAATTTTCAAGGAGCCCAGTTGTATTGTCTTTTCTAACATTAAATTCTTAGTTCTACCAAAATTTTGTCAATTAAAAACATGTATAAAAGATTAGCTCTTTAATGGCTTTTTGTAATTTTTACCCTGTTCAAAATTAAATATATGCCCTGGCCCACATGACTCAGTTGGTTGGGCATTGTCCCATGCAACGAAAGGCTGCAAGTTTGATTCCTGGTCAGGACACATGTCCAGATTGTAGGCTCATCCACGGTATGGGGTGAGCAGGAGGCAGCTGATAGATGTTCTATTCTCACATCGGTGTCTCCCTTTCTCTCTCTCTCCCTTCCTCTCTCTCTAAAAATCAATAAAAATATTTTTTAATTAAATATATGCTAGTATAGAGATTACACATATTTTATGATAGAACTTTTGCCTGAGCATTCTACATTGGATGTGCTACATCAAGACTAATATTGTAAGGTGGCTGCTCAGTAGGTGTCAGCAACTCTTGATGCTCAGTTTTCAAATCAATTAACTTAGTGGTTGTAAAGAAATGATATTTTAAAACTAATTCTTTTCATTTAGGAAGTGAAATATTTATTTAAGAAAAATTTCTCTTTGTTATTTGTTTACCATGTGGTACAATTAGTATGGGGAAGTCAGCATAAATGTCTAATTTCTTTCCTTTTGTGACCAGCCTTCAAAATGATAAGTTCGTTCATTAACATTCATTAACAATATTTTCTTTTCTTTTTTTTGGAGTATATTGATGAATTAATAAGTTTTAACATATTCAGTGTTTTTATTACAATGCAGTTATTATTATGATTACTCAAAGTGTCTCAAATTGTGTCAGTAGGTAATTCTTCAAATTGCCTTTGAGCCCTTTAGGTAAAGCCTGGTAGACATTGGTCGATTTCTTGTTATTTGACATAACAAGTGCTTCTAGCATGTTTTGCATCTTAGTTCTGGAATTAGCCATTACTCCAGAGAACTCTTGTTTCTTTTGTGGGAAATGATGTTTGAAAAACTTAATCTACGCACTAGGAGTGCTCATTGCATTTAGCTCATTACTATTTCCAGAAATCTTCCTCTGGTGGAAAGAGGAAGAGAAATTGAATGAAATTGAATGTTTGATTTAAAGATGAGATACTAAAGAATAAATATTGATATTTCAATCAAAATGTACACTAGAGAGTTTTTACTTAATTTCTTCCATTTTACATCTACTTCTTTCTCCCAGAAGAATTCTGGACAAACTAGGAATAACTGAATTTGAATACCACATACTCATTTATTTTTATCCTGTATTACATATGCTAATTTTCTCATGATAATAATGCAATGCTACCATTAATCATATAATAATTGAAAGAGATAAATTTTTGTGTGCTTCTTTTGTCCTAGAAATTACTTATCAAATTACTCTGTTTTAAAGTCACTTGGAATAGTTACTCTCTGTATGATTATGCCACCAACCCAGAGAAATATTTGGGTTGATCTGTTTAATTTTATAGTTTTAAGAATGCCTTTTCAAATTTAATTTTGTTATATATATATTCATAGTTTTAGGATTAATTCTATAAAAACAATAATCAATGAAGCCTAACTATTACCCATGTCCCCTCTAATCTATTCCATCAATTCCTCTATAGATAACCATTAGAACATGTTATTATTTATCCTTTTATTTTCAAAATATGTAATGTATATATAATATATATAGATCTATGGGTCTCCTTTTTTAGATAAGTATTATATAAGTAGTCTTTCCACTTTCCCTAAGTTTTCTATTTTTTATTTTTCAATTACAGTTGACATAAAATATTATATTAGTTTCAGGTGTACAACATAGTGATTGAACATTTATAGAAGTTACAGAGTGATCACCCTGATAAATCTAATGCTCTGGTGTGGTCTGAAGCTGACCACCAGCTTTGGTGGTTCTGGGGCCTCTTGGGAAAGGCCCTGGTTCAAGGTCAGCCACTGCCTTTACTCTGCCCAGGACTACCTTGTATGAGCTACAATGTGATCTACAAGTGGTTGCTACTTTTGCTGGGCTTAGAGGTTCCTGGGATAGTCTAAACTGTGAACCGAGACTGGCTGCCACTAGTGCCAGGCTTGGGACCCCTTCGCAAGGGGTATGAGGAACACCAAGACCAGGTGCTTTTATTTTTGGTTTTGTGAACCTTTGATAAATTTTGAGACAGTCTGCAACATGAACCAAGATAAACAGTTTGTTTGAAAACAACACTGGAAATAGCTTGGGTGGACCCACAGGTCCGGTGGGGTGGGGTCTCAGGGAATCACCAAGGCAGGGTGAACAGTGTTAGCCAGCCTGATGGAAGCTCAGCTATGTCTCATGCCCGCCCTACAAGGGGAGGACTCAACGAAGGAACAATGGCTTCTGCAAGCACCTCTATCTGAAAGAACGCTGCCCCTCCGGCCCTTGCCCTGAAGCAAGACAATTTAGATTTTCCCAGTATGTCCTCCCGCTTTCGAGCTGGGCTCCAGTGCAGGATCTCAGAGCAAGTGAGTCTGACAGCGAGTAAATCCATGCACGGGCCTTGGAACACGTGGGACTCCCCCCGCTCTCTGTCTCACTCAGCTGCAACCCTGGCTGGTTTTCACAACCAGAAGTTATGGTGACTTCTCTGCCGGCACTGGAACCCTGGGCAGAGGAGTTTGGTGTGAGGCTGGAATCCCTGGCTCCTCAGCTGAAATACCCTCCTGATTTTTAACCCCCAAATGTGGGTGTGGGACTAGCCCATTCCACACCTCCACCTCTTTTACCAGTCCTCAAGTGCCTTCTTTATATTCTTAGTTATAGGCGTTTTGTTTAGGTACACTTTAGGTGATTCTCAATGGTTATTCTATAGTTTAGTTGACATTTTGACGTGGTCGTGGGGGAGGCGAGCACAGCAGTTACTTACTCTGCCATGTTGTAAGTTTTTTATTTTATTTGCTCTCTCTCCAGTTGTTTTTTTCTTTTTAAAAGAAAAATTGTATTTTTGTTTCAATGGTTATCTTCATGATAGTACCCTTATAATATTTAGTTCCCTCTGTTTTGTTATCTGTTGGTTAATATTAAAATTAACTACTAGCCTGTTCTTTCTCATGTACGTAGTATCACTGGAGATACGACCCTTTAGTTTTTGGATTTTTTTCTTCTAGTTGCTCTGTCTGTTTTTATTGAGAAATTCAGGCAAATTAGAGAGCTGTGAAGCTTCTACCTCTGTCTTCCCAGTTAGTACACTACTATGCAACTTCTTTTGCTATATTTGTTGCAGCACATTATTGGGAATTTATTGCGGGAGGAAAAGAAATTAAATTTATGATTTTACCTTCTCTCTTGCAGCATTTTCAGTTCAAAGGGAACTAACGGATATGTTATAATCAGAATACAAGGTGAAATAGTTTGTAGATTCTTGATGGTTCATCAGATTTTGTCCTTAACATTACACACGCATAGTAATTACTTTTTCCTAAATGTTAAAATGTTCTAAAAAGTTTTATACTTTTGGTACTTGTTAAATGTAGTCCACACTATTCTGCCTTTGTTCCTTTATTTTAAAAAACTTAATTTCATAATTAACAAAGAGCAATTATAAAGTACTTTATAACTCTTTGGGAGTTATAGACCTACTGAATAATGACTGTGAATTCTGTATGCCTTTTGTAATTTGTAAAGTTTTATGTTGGATACAAAAAAATTCCTTAGAAATTTGTGGGTAGCTCCACTGTGATGAGTTCAATAACTGTGCATTAGGTTGAGGTGTCTCTGAGGAAGAAAGTATAAAAGGGATATAAGCTGGTTGCAATGCAGATAAAGCTTATGTATTTTCAACCAAGTCCCTTTAGTAATCAAGCATATCTTTTGTTTTGGGTAACCCCCTCTCCAGCTCCTTGAATTGTGGACTGAGATACATGCAAAAGCTCTCCCTCTGCTTTTGTTGAACTCTGGCATTGTGTTTGTTCTCTAGCCTGTCACAATCATTTGATTCCAGGGCTGTGATTCCCCTTTTAGAAAACTACAAAGGGAAAATTAGACTTCTGATGGCAAACACACGACATGGGTCCTGTGAAAATCATTTCACAATGAGAGAGACTTCTCTCCAAACTGTTATTTCTGACATATACAGCAGGTAATAGAGAGTGAAAGACACCTGTAAACATAAAGAGTATCTATATTTCATTATGGAGTTTTCTCTACCATGTGTGCTATTTGAAGTGTTTTGTGCTATGCACATGAGGCACTGATTAGGGGAAACATTTATGTGGTAAAAGTTTGTCTCTACTCCTGTCACTGTCTTACAATGTTGGACAAGAGGGGAAAAATCCCATCTTGGAATACATTTTCTATAACACTGCATTGCTTGCACTCATGATTTGGTTCTCAGCTCCTTCCCCAAATGCTATCAAAGAAACCCTTTAGCTGATGCAGCTCAAATGGCGGATTATTTGCACCTTGAAGGTGAGAGCTTTGAGGCTTCATTTCTGAATGGAGATTTGTGTTGCCACTGTCATGGTCTGCCGCTGAGAAGGAGACAGATTCTGCAGGACGCCGGCATTCCTGGGACCATGCCCCAACAGAAGGGGATAGAGCTCTGGGCTTTATTTTTAGCTGAGCTTCAGCAGTAAGTGAAAAACAACCTGGGCTCCTCGCCTCCCTCCTGCTAAGCTTGTTAAAGCAGGAATTACCCAGACCCTGCACTCTCTGCCTTTTTGTGATCATTTCAGTTTCATAAAAGCTGACATAATGACATTGCCACCTACTCACAGTGCAGTGATAATGAAGGCGATGTTTCCAGAGAACAACATGCTCTGCAGCGAGGAAGTTCAGCAGAAGCAGAGAAATGCAGCAGCACTTTGGAAAGCGTAGATGCACGCCGATAATACTCTGAGTAGACATTTGGGAGACGTGAGTAATTATGTCTCATCTCCTCTCACACCACAGCCACTGTGGACCCCCCCTTCCTCTAAATCAGTTTCAGCTGACCCCCACAGCTTGTCGCTCTGGCCACACTGGCATTCTTTTGTTGACTTCATCCTGCCAAGCTCCCTTCCTGCACTGTGGTCTTCTCTGGCTTTCCTATCCGCCCGGAATGCTCTGCCCCGGATCTGCCACTAGATCATCCCATGGACACCTCTGCTCAATCAATTCTTATAGACCCTTTCTTTCTATATGCAAAGTACCCTACTCACTCCTTAGCACACCATCTCATAGCACTTCTTCATATTATCTTAAATGATATTGCTTATTTGTTTAATTATTTTGTAAGCTGACCCCCACCCCCCACACACAGACTGCATGTTCCATTTTTAAAAAGTCTTTGTGGTGGCCTTTCTCATTCCCTTCATCATATGAAGGAGCTGTCTCCACCTCCTACATTTCTTTCTCCTGTGTCTAGTCTGCTCTGTATGTTCCTTTTTCTATACCTCCTCAGGAAGCGTGGGGAAAGGATTGGCTCAGGGTTTGACAGAGGGAAGACAAACAAACACTGTATTACTAAGAAAACTAAAAAAGTCTTTGTCTCACTTGTGCACTGCTGTGTTTCCAGTGCCTAGGAAAGTATGTATTCAGTAAGTAGTTGTTGAATAAATGATCACTCTATATTTTTTGCCTTTTGGTGCAGGTGGAACTCTAAAAAGGTATTTAAAAATAATCAATGACATTCAATTTTTTAAAAATCTAATTATTATAACAAGTATTAAATGGCCATGCAAATTATGAATTTATTTTTGTGAAAGCCAAAATTCTGATAAAGGCGAAAAGACACATTAATTGTCCATGGAGAAATCCATGTTGATGACGTGGTTCTCCTTTAAATGACTCACATTTGGCTCAAATGATGTTAATGATATAGTCTCCACTCTCTCCATTATGAGCTAAAACACAGTATAACTGTTTTCATGGTGTTAGTAAATCTGTGTTCTTAGACTGGGTGCTTTTAAGTGGTGATTTTATTTTTGGTGTATGTAACTTACATGTATATTACATGTCCTTTGGTATATTTCAAAGTAAAGGAGATAAGTAACAGTGATTAATGACATTTCATAAATATAAATTAAAAGGACTCATTGCCTGTCTGAAGTAGCTTTCAACTTAGTGGTAGAGCCCTGGGGAGGAGGAAACCCTGGGACAATCCTCTCTGGCTTCCTCAGATTTAATTCCCCTCTTCTGTGACTTCCTAAAGTTTATCATCATACTATTGATTAAATTAGTAGAAGCATCTAGAGTCCCCTGCTCCACCTTTAAAGGGTGGTATTATGTTGATGTAAATGTTGGTCTAAATCTTGAATTACAGAATTGAGTGATTGGTTGGGGTAATTTGGACACGTGAACCAAATGACCAGTTGGT
The DNA here is from genome assembly GCF_054644295.1 of Miniopterus natalensis. Classification (NCBI taxonomy): domain Eukaryota; kingdom Metazoa; phylum Chordata; class Mammalia; order Chiroptera; family Miniopteridae; genus Miniopterus; species Miniopterus natalensis. The sequence goes on along the minus strand of NC_142085.1, from coordinate 36,801,895 downwards.
TGGACCACAGTGACTGATAGCGATCCAAGTTGCAATCAGCCTCATAAAAAATGAACACCTTGAGGCTTCTTTTCTTCGTGGCTTTATACAACAGTCTCCATTGCAGCAGCCATGCCAACTACAGTCACCACTGCGACCCATGGTCAGAAATGGTGACTGACTTTAGTATCCTATTGAATCACGGGCTCCTGGGATGAACACCTACATTTCCTCCCCTCCTTTTGTGTGCACTAATTATCGTGTGAAAATGTGGGAGATCTTCTTCTGGCTCAAAGGTATTGGGGAAATGCTAATAAAGGCAGTTAGGGTATTTTGCTTAAAAGTGTGGGTACTTGTTTTATCCTTTGTCATTAGAAACAGATGAAAGTTTAATAAAAGACAAGATACCAGATCTATGACTTGCTCATACCTGATACACATATTATACCCTAAATTTTATTGCTGCCCAACTAAGATATTTATTTGGATAATCCAATTCCACAATTTATTGAGAATAAATCTGCAATAGAGAACTTTGAAGGACTGTATATATAGGCTGACCTGTACTTTTGGAAGATGAGAAATTTCCCTTTTAAATATTACTTTTTCATCCCAAAAGTTTAGTAAACTTAAATAAGGCAAACTTTTTGTTCAGAATTGTGACATGGCAGTTAACACAGTATCAACAGGCTCTGGCTAAACTACATGCTAGCTATATACCATTAAGCAAAATACTTCAACTATTTAATTTTACCTGCCTTAGCTTAAAAGAACAGTGATGGTATGTACTTGATGATGTTGTTTTGAGATTAAGATGGAAAAATTATTCAAAACTTCTACCACCAGGCAGTAAATAAAAGTAAAATTATTTTCATTACCTCAGATTTAAAACTGGGTTGAGTTGCTGGTTCCCAGTTGAGGAGATCTCTTACAGCCATAAAATAATTAGTCATTATTGTTAGACCTATATAGTTGAGTAAAATAAGTTATATAGACAATACAAAGGTTTGCATTCTCACAAATGAAAAACAAAACAAAACTAAACTTCTGAGGATTTCTAGCATTAAATCTATACCTGTGTCTATATCCAATCTATACAGGTAAAAATATAGAACCTTTGCATTTGTTGTGAATTTAGTCATTGAGAAATGTAATCAAGCATGATTAGTATAAGTAGAGGCATTTGTGTGTCTTTGGGATTTAGAATCAAATAAGTTTTTTTGTCAATAATTGTGCCTGAACTGTTGGACCTTAATTATCTATACTTTGCTACAACATATTGATCCCATTGGTTAAGGTGAGGGAAATTTATGGTTAATATGATTGATTCTATTCCAGCAGCAGAGAAGGGACAGAAGGGGTCAGCCTGAGGCACAGATCAATTGGCTCTAGAAGAAGAAAAGTGAACTTAAGCAGAGAAGCAAAATCATCAATGGGAGAAATCTTTAGAGTTGGGATGAGCCAGATAGGCAAAATGATTAATGATATAAAATGACACAAATACTATTTGTTTCTTTTAAAATTTAGACTTGTGTTTTCTCTGAGAAAAATTTCTCACCTTATTCTCATATGTCAGTATGCTTTGGTATGAAGCCTTAGACGATATCAAGTGAACAAAAACATTCAATATCATTGGTCTATATATCATGAGTTATTATGACTTACCCTTCTATTTTGCATCAGTCTCCAGATGAAGGCACAGATTTGTTCTTACTTGATCAAAGTCAAATGTCCAATGCCTAGAATAGTGCCAGACACCTGATAGTCACTGAGTAATGTTAATATTTAAATATTAATATTTTAAAAATTAATAAATGGTTGCTATCTTTAGGGTGTAGTTTTATTGTCCTACTAGAAAGCACATTTAACTTGAAACTCTGCAAGTTTCCTAGGAATGCTATTTTGGGGTGTGAGGATGTCAATTTAGACCAGGATGGATTTAGGTAAAAAGCCCATCTGGCTTAGAAGTCTTATTTTGAAATAATTTTTTTCTCTAAGCAGTAAGTCTCAACAGTGAGCTTAAAATATTAAGTAAACCAGGTTGTAAACAGATGTACTGTCATCCAGGCTTTGTTGTTCCATTTATAGAGCACAAGCAGAAGTAGATTTAGCGTCATTCTAAAGAGCCCTAGGATTTGTGGAATGGTAAATGAGCATTGTCTTCCACTTAAAGTCAAGAACTGTATGAGCTGTTAATAAGAAAGTCAACCTGTCCCTTGAAGCTTTGAAGCCAGGTATTGACTTCTCTCCAGCTATGAAAGTTTTAGATGGCATCTCCTTCCAATACAAAGCTGTTTCAGCTACATTGAAAATCTGATGGTTAGTTTAGCCACCATCATTAATTGTCTTCGCCAGATCTTCTGGATAACTTGCTGCAGCTTCTACATCAGCACTTGCTACTTCTCCTGGCATTTTTATGTTATGGAGCCTACTTCTTTCCTTAAACCTCATGAACCAACCTCTTCTAGCTTCAAAGGTTTATCCTGCAGCTTCCTCACCTCTCTCAGCCTTCATAAAGTTGAAGAGAGTTAAGGCCTTGCTCTGGATTAGGCTTTAGTGTAAGAGAATGTTGTGGGTGGTTTGATCTTCTATCCAGACCACTAGAACTTTCTCTTTATCAGCAATAAGGCTGTTTCACTTTCTTATTATTTGTGTGTTCACTGGAGCAGCACTTTTAATTTCCTTCAAGAATCTTTACTTTACATCACAACTAAGCTAACTGTTTGGTATAAGAAGCCTAGCTTTCAACCTATCTTAACTTTTGACATTCCTTCCTTACTAAGCTTCATCATTTCTAGCTTTTGATTTAAAGTGAGAAACTTGCTATTCTTCCATTCACTTGAACACTAAAACGCCATTGTAAGGTTATCAGTTGGCCTAATTTCAATGTTGTTGTGCCTCAGGGAAGGGGCCCAAGGAGAAGGAGAGAGATGAGGAAACAGCTGGCTGTATAGCAGTCAGAACATACAAACATTTACTAATTAAGTTGCCATCTTGTATGGGCAAGTTCGTGGAGTCCCAAAACAATTACAATAGTAACATCAAAGATCACCAATTACAGATCACCATAGCAAATACGATAGTGATGAAAATGTTTGAGATATTATGAATTGCCAAAATGTGACACAGAGATGTGAAGTTGGAAAAATGGCAGCAATAGACTTGCTTGATGCAGAGGTGCTGCAAAGCCTCAATTTGTAAAAAAATGCAATATCTACAAAGTGCAATCATACTAGATATGCCTGTATAAGAAAACCTTTGCAAATGTAATATATATTAACTAACTATAAGGTAACCTTTGTTATCTTAAAGGAAACTTTTTCCTTAATTTTTTTTTTTTTTTTTTAATTTGGAAATCAACTTCTAAAGCCTAGACTCCTTGGAAAAACTCCTTTCCAAACAAGCTACTGCTTTGGAAATAATTTTGTCTCTCTACTACTTCCCACACAAGTGAAAAGTAAAGATAATAAATATAGCCCGGCCAGCATGGCTCAGCGGTTGAGCATCCACCTAGGATCCAGAAAATCACGGTTCTATTCTCGGTCAGGGCACATGCCCAGTTGCAGGTTCCATCCCTAGCAGGGGGCTTGCAGGAAGCAGCTGATCAATGACTCTCTCATCATTGATGTTTCTATTTCTCTCCTCCTCTCCCTTCCTCTCTCTCTGAAATCAATTTTTAAAATTTTAAAAAAGATAATAAATATAATAATTCAACTCTACTAATATGTTTTTTGAGAATTATGTACTGTAGGCAACTTAGCAGTTAATGTGTCTTAGAGGAGACAGACAGATGGCTCATCTCAGTGCAGGATGTTAATGAAGCCTGGCTGTAGTATTCCTCTATACAGGTGGTAAATGAATAGTCACTTTAGTAAAAGCAAAGTAGCATCTATAATGATATGAAAAACTTTATTAAAGGACATGAAATTAGGATAATTGGAGATATATACCATTATCATTAATGGACTCACTCAGTAGTGTAGAGATGTTCCCCTCTCATCCAGAACTGTAAAGCAAACTCAACCAAAATCTCTACTAGATAGTTTAGAAAGCTGACAAACATATTCTAAAATTTACATGGAAGAGTAATGCATAACAAATAGATAAGTCAATATTTTTAAAGAAGGCGAAGATTGAGAAATTGCCTAACCAGATAAAATAATCTATTTAAAAATCTATGGCAATAACACAAAATGAGTTGATGTAGGAACAGAAAAATAGCAAAATGAAGCAGAATAATGATCTCATAAAAACCTTTGCATAAACATAGAAAATTGATTGATGATCAAATGATTATTACCAAAAATGAGCAAAGATTGGGAAACTGAATTAGATATGAAGAAAATCAAAGTGAGGTCCTTACCTTGTACTGTATATAGGCACTTTAAATGTAAACAGTAAAGTATAAAGTTAATGGAAGAAAGTTTGTGAGAATATTTTAATAACTTAAGAGTAGAGAGAGACTTTTTAAAAATCAAAAAAGCATAAATCATAAGGTAAAAATTGATTTGTTAGTACTAAAATGAAAACTTTCAAACCAATGAAGGATTGAACAGACAAAATAGATAGATGACTGTCTAGGAAAAGATATTGCATTTTTGTAATGAAAAGGGGAAATTCAAGTTGAGAAAACATGCACCTCTATTGGAATCATAAAAATTAGAAAATGAGCAGTAACAATTGTTGACCTGAAGTTTTTAGAAAAAAGAATTCTTATGGAAATGTGAGCTGTTACAAATCGCATTGTCTCTAGAGATTGAGTTTTTTGGAAATCAATCTGACATTATTTAGCAGAATTAAGAATGTACATAATCTATATAAACCGATTAATTTCCATACAGTTTCTAAGAGACATAAACAAGGGTATTTACTCTGATCGTATTCAGGCAGGTGGAGAGCCGGAGCAAAATTAGCTGTCCTTCACTTGAGGAAGGGATAAGAGGTAGTCATTGCATACTATCATATGCTCTGCAACAACATCAACACATCAGCATACTAACTGTGCATACAGGAGCATGACTGGATTTCCAGTGACCAGCGAAAAAGGAAACAATGAGATTTATAGTATAATACCATTCAAAATAAAATAGTGCTCCTCATTATATGAGGATATATGCATAATTAAGAAAATATTGTGCAACTAGATGGGTTCTTACAGGTCTAGAGGGGAGTAGGGCTTCTTAATGAGGGTGGGAGGATAATAATAATAAAGTTGAGAAGTCACGTGGACTGGTGATAAGAACATAGGAGTAAGGTCATCACAACCCTCAATATCTGAATGCCATATCCTTCCCTATCACAGATTTGTATATGTCAGCTCAGTTACTTTAATTTGTTAATGAGAGAAGTGCCCCACCCTCTGTCATATCATGAAGAAAAATAACATTTGACCTTGATTTTCTACAAACATTTTGCATTCTCCCACTGTCTATTCAGTCCCAAGAAAAAACTAAGTAACAGGATTTCCTATCACAAGCCTAGGCTCTTGCAATTCACCTGAAGTGACGTGAAGGGTCCCAGTTGAAAGAACCTCTGGAGTTTGACTACGGGAGGCTTTAGTTCTGTCCCTGGATGGAGCAGTTTTCTTGTCTTTTTCCACTGCTGTGGTAAAGGAAGAATGAGCCATTATACTGACCTCCCTGGGCTAACATTTATCACCTACTGTCATTATCTTCATATGACCTCATGATAACAAAGTCTTTTTTACTTTGTTTTCATTGATCACAGACCAGGCTCCATGGGCATAAAACTCACCATTCTTTCTACTCTTGACATTAAGAATGGAAGCCCTCTCTCTGTGCTAAGCATCCAAGATCTACACGGGCCTTTTTGAACTTGGTTGTGCCACAGCACTCAATTACATATTCATCTATCTTTCACTGATGTGGATTTAAATGTAAGGGCATTTTTACATAGAAACTGTCCAGAAATAGGTAACTATTTCTAATTTCTATATTAATGCTGTCTTCATTGTTTCTGATGCGTGTATTTTGAGAACCAGATACAGAGTATCCGATTAACCTCCACAGGAATGGCTGTCCTTAATCTGAAGTGCCAGCCTCTGCTATGAATTCCAATGAAGAAAGGAGAAAAAAAACTCACAACAACCCTCTCTTTTGTCTTTTATATATTATTGCATGTGCATGCCTACACCTTTTTTCTTCTGTTAACAAAAAAGAGAACACCAGGGATTTGAAAATAAGAGATGATCAAATAGATCTCAAGAAATTTAGTGCAGTGTAAATCCTGGTTTTCCTTTTTAACCTTGTAAATTAGAGGGATTTGGTTATTTGATCAAGCTTGATTATCTAGACAAGCAAAGATTTGGAGCTAAGCTTTATGAACAACTAGATGAATTTCCTTGAGAAAGAAACAGCAGCTTTATTTGTTTCCTTTAAAAAGTAAATGTATTTTTTCAGGCTTAGACAATATAAATAAATATTTCTTTACCATATCTAGCACACATCAGCATGTACATCACGATATATAGTATTTTATTTTTTTCTTGTTCTTAGTGTTTCAATGTACATACTAGTTTATCACTTTTAAGAGTTTATGGCATATGACAGGGGGGTGACAAAAAAATGAGTTAATAATTTTTGAAAGATGACACTTAAATAACAGAATAGTTACAAATGTTTCTTTTTTTGGTAAGTCATTATTTCAAGAATATGACAATAACCAATCTCAATAAAATGGAAACCTAAAAGACTCCTTTTAATCTCTTTGATATTTAGTTACTGATCTGCACCACTTGTTTAAGATCATACTCTAAGGACAGTATCTCAGAACTTACCTCATCTAGTTTGCAAACATATCCTTTACCATAGTGATTTTTGAAAGACATGAAATTATTGTCACTGAGTTTTGATTTTCTTTAAAACAATCATTATCTGAAAATGAGGTATTTATTAATAAAATGGAAAAATGTTTGTATCAATCAAGAACTATTTGTAAATAGTAAGTAAACTGACACATATTAAAGAAGGTAAATAATATAGAGCCAACATTTGTGCACTTACAAATAATTGTATATTGGGAAATGATTTTCAATAAAAGTGTGCTTATGAATATTTACTATTTAAAATTTGAGAAAACCTGCTAATGAATTGTATACCAGTTAATTGTCATAATAATCATTCATCTAAAATGAATAATATTAGAAAACCTGTTTTTGCTTCCTGGATATCAAAGAGATATTTTCATATAATGAGCTTCCTGGTAGAAAGTAATATTTCTTAGTAGTTTTGGCTGATGAGGTGACCATTTATTTACATCGTCCAAAACAAAATACATTCAAAAAGACCTCTTTCCCCTTATCACCTTTACTTAATTCCCAGCACCAGAGATTTATTTCACTGTATTCTATCCCATTAGTAGCCTGGGAATCTCTTGTTAACATATAGGTACACCTGGTACTAACCAATAATTATCCATTAACATCATAGCATTGGTCATGGCATTCATTCCACTTATTTAGCTTGACTCTTCAGGCCATGTTTAGAAAGAGTTGCCCATGGGTCTCTTATGTTTCTGCATGTCTTGAAACAGAAGACAGTGACTGCCTTTTGTCCTGAATGATCTTTTACAAGGATGTTTGAATGGAAGATAAAGATAGTGTCTCCTTCCAGAGCAGAGATTTGCTTCCTGTCCAGTATAGTAAAATACTGTGTTCCATGAGAGCAGAGGTCAGATAGGTTTGTTTGCAGCCCATTATAAAAGACTAGGGTGTCATAAGATTGGGGTTTCTCACCAAAAGCTCACTGTGTGCACAGCATCCACCTAGGCTGCTATGTGTCATTTCCATGTAATTTGAGGGTCAAAAGGAAATAATGTGACCATTAAGCTCATGCTGCTTGCTGTGCTGTGAGCAATAAAGTCTTTTGTCTCTGATCCAGTGGTGTCATATTTTCTACCAGTATCCATGAAACTGAGTCAGGGTAACTTGTTAACTTGCAAGTACGATATCACAAATCCATCATAGATCTTTCAGTCTTGACAGGCCGTAAAGGAGATGCATTGTGAGGGGAAAGTGAAGCAAGGGGTACATTAGGAATATAGAGTAGTCTAATGAAAATAGGCTAAAATGGTTTGCTCTGGATGCAGAACAAGTAGAGAAAGTGAGGGATATTCAAAACTTAAGGATAAGTATTGTAAAGAGAGAAGGTTATTCAGAAAAAAAAAATGGAGAGAGGGGATATGAGACAATGATCTATTTTATTCCTTTAAGTTAACAATCTGATGTCTTTTACTTCCTTAATATGAGGACATAGCACATTAACCACTGGGTATGAAAAGGTGAAAGTTCTACTGCAAGTTAATGCCTTAGGGAAGGCAGTAAACAAATTATACTGGAATGGCCGAACACTTTATCTCAACGAAGAGAATATTAAAATAAAACAATGTCATCAGTGAAAATAATAGAGCATAATTCTAAGCTGAAGTTCTAAGTGAATAAACATTAATCATAATGCTTGGGCATTCTAAGCATTCCCATCTCCTTCACTTTAGTCAGCTGCACTGGTCCCTCTAAAACATGAGTCAGATTCTGCCATTCCACTGCTCAAAATTCCTCCAGTGGATTTCCATATCTCTCAAAACTATACTCAAATTTGCCCTCCGTGACTTACATGGCCGTCCATGACCTGGCACTTTGCTGTCTCTCTAACTTCATCTACAGTCACGCTCCTCCTTGCTTTCTCCTCTCCAAACATGCCAACATTTCTCTACTGGGAGCCTTTGCACTTGATGTTCCTCTGCTCTGGTCACTTTTCCCCTAGATATCCCCCTGGCTTGCTTACTCATGTCTTTCAAGTTTCTCATTAAACTCTACCTTCTGAGAAAGGCCTTCCTTGACCACTGTATATAAAATAGCACTCATTCCTCCAGCTGTTGCTTTCTGTCCCCTTTATTCTTCTATTCTTTCGGTCACATCTAACACCACAAGACATGATACATGTACATATCTCCATATAACGCACTAAAGCACCCACACTCACATGCAGGGTGGGAAATTCTGGGCAGAAGCTTCTCCCACGGCCAGGACCACCCCGCTTCACTAACTTTTGCCCTTCTTCCCAAAGAAAAGTTATGCTTCAAGACTCCTCACATTTCCCTTCTTTGTGAAACCTCCTTGGATACCATTATGCCATCAAGCTTCAGCAGAAATAGTCATCATTATGTCTTCTTAGACTGTTGTGCAAACCTATATCAATTTGTGACCCCTCTTGACCCAGAACAGCATCTAACTCTCATTATATGCTCAATAAATCTGCACTGGTGGAATAAATTAATAACTTGAGGCTAGTTGGGTCCTATACTTCTTAGCACAGAAAGGTGCGTATCTATCTGGGTTAGATAACAGACCACAACTTCCAATCACAGCTTAATAGCGAGGGAAGTCAGTGGTCTGCCGTTTCATCGCCTGGTTATGACTTCATTATGAGATAGAGAGGTTCGGGCCTATATATCTGAGATAGTGATGCTTTATACAATACATTTCCAAGAGAAAGCAGAATTGATTTTTTTATCCCCTTTCTTTCATAGATGCTCCTCCCACCCCCAATCTTACATTTTTCTGAAAGCAAGAAGCCAGCTGCTCATCTTTCTAGCAGCCAATTGACCTGCCCGTTTTATTACCCTTTGCAGCTGGGCAATTAACCACTGCTCAGAGCCCTCTGGTCAGGCCTCCAGGAACGTTTTTAACACCATTACCTCTTCAATTTGCTCTGCTAAGGGAGTTTTCACAGTTCATTAACTGAGTACCAATCTTGGAATAATCTTTATTTTCAGGTTTTTCTTAAACCTGAAACATTTCAACCTTTGGGCATTGGAAATCCATTGTATCTTTTTTTGGAACTTGTTTTATTTTTGTCACTGTGTTTATTTATTTATTTTTCTGAATCAGGACCTCATTAATTGTATAGCAAGCATATCTCTCTTGCTATTAAAAGACCACCCCCCCCCCCCCCCCCCCACACACACACACAGCCTACAGCAGGTCATTTTTATTTTGGTTTGGTTTTGGGCTTAAAGAGGGGGAAGATCATTTGTTTCCAAGAATATTAAAGGAAACTTAAGGATAGAAACCATAGTCTTACAATTTGTGCACTGTAGAACATAATCCCATATTACATAGATACCAGGTGTTCAATAAATACTTAGAGTTTAGCTGTATAATATTGTGAACACCATGTGGCTAATTGCAATTGAGATGTGTCATAAGTATAACATGCACACTGATTCCAAAGATTTGAGATATAAAAAAGGAGGTAAAATATCTCAATACTTTTCATGTTGGATACATATTAAAATGATAATACTTTAGGTAAAGCAGATTAAATACATTTTTAAATGACAGTCATATTTCCTTTTTTAATTTTTTAATATGCCTACTAGACAATCTACATTACACAAGTAGCTCATATTATATTCCTATTGGACAGCACTGAATGAGAGCATTAAAAACAATAAACAACAAAAACATAAACGGTGAATATCTAATTCATTCAGTCTACTGATTATTAATGTTATTGATGTCAGTCTTTTTAGTGTAGTAGAAAGAGAACATGCTTTGGTTTCATGACTACACTCCTGAGTGCTAATGAGGCTTTGGCACTTTATGGGTCTATTGTCTTGGACAAGTGGCATAATCTCATAAGTTTTTAATTTTTTTATCTGTAAAAAATGGGAGTAACAATACCTACCAATTAAAAAGACTTTGAAAGTATTTAATTTATAGTAAGTATTACAAGTTTTTTATATGTTTTACATTCTTTTATAGAAATCTGTATTGATTTCACTCCTCAACAATGTTTTATATGTTTAAACATTTAGTAGAAAATTTGGCTGAAAAGAAATTTGCCAAATATTTTTAGAAGAAGAGGAAGAAATTAATGACTAATTTTCTATTTGGAAGAAAAATATTCTGAAGTAGTGAATCTGTAGAAAGATAAAAAAATGAAGTAAATATGAAACAAACAGTGAAGCCTGTGTTTATATAAATATCACATGTGTGGGGGGAGTCACACTTTTTATTTTCATTGTATTATTAACTACATTTATATTTTATGCATATTTCCTACAAGTAATAATTTTTATTTATTACATATCCTCCCAAAAACACTGTATGTACTTGGGACCCACTCACCTTTGGATTGACATCAAGATACTTTTTTAAGAGATAATTCTGTTTAACACACTTACTAAACACTTTGTGGCTTGTACACAGGTGATGACTATTCCTGGGAAGCCCCCATGTTAAAAAGCTCTTTTACCTCACCTGCAACCAGGTCTGTTCTATCCAGCCTTGTCTGCTTGCAAGACAGTGGGGTGCACTTGCTTTTCAATTCAGAGCATGCAGCTTATTTCTTCTGGAAACTTCTTCAGGGCTTTGACCCCTCTTAGAGCCAGCTAGCCTAGCCACAACACACACAAAGTCTCAGAGGCATGCAGGCAAACTCTGAGATGTGTCTCAGTTGAAGCATCACTCCTGGTCTCCAACTGTGGGATACTCATGGGCCATGGGTAGATTCTCCACCTGCAGCTCCTATATGGCTGAAAACTTTGAGGATTTAACCAGAAATAAACAATAAATCAGCACTCATTTGTATCTTATTTCCTTTTTATTTATTTCTCCCAGTGGTCTTGAGGGGGGTCTCCATCGCCATCTTATTTCTCTCATTTCTCCTCTGATGACCTCTCTTTGCCATTTGTATTCCAGACTGAATCCCTATAACACAGTCTTCCATGGGCTCATTGCTCATGTCATTTTTAAAACTTCTCTTTTGAGATTGTGTTCAAAGTCAGTTTTTGAGCTACACAAGCACAATCATCTTTCATTTAATAAGAAGTCATTATCAACTTTGTATGATTTAGGCCCAGTGGTTCTTACACTTGAGCATTCATCAGAATCACTTGTAGGTTTGTTAAAACTCAGAGTTTCTGATTTAGTAGAGCTTGGGTGGGACATGAGAATTTGCATTTCTCACAGGTTCCGGGTGATGCCGATGCTCTCAGTCCAGGATCACAATTTGAGAGCCATTGACCTAAGCAATGCTGTGTGGGCCATCATTACAGCAACTGGTTTGAAGTGATAGAACTGCTATCTCCAATTTCTCCTTAGGTTTCTGGTTTATTGCCCTGCAAATTTTGGGAGTTTGATGGCTTGACTAGTCTAGGGTAGTGTTAGGTCTGTATCCCATTTGGTCTAGAAATTGTGGAAGTGAAGATGAGTAATTAGTTGGGGAATATACATTTTAATGCTCTGAAGTGAGAAATACTTGGCCGCTTCAAAGGATTAGTCTTTTATCTTTATTTCCAGATGTCTACTGTGTGCTTGCTAATTCAATTTTAGAATCTATAGAATACTGCTTAGAACAGCAAGGATTTGTCATATCTGGACAAAAACAAACCAAAACAGAATAACAACAGCAACAAAAAATGCAGATTACTAGATTTAGTATGTATGGTGAGCACATTGTAAGGTATATAAATGTCAAAGCACTATAAGGTACATCTGAAATTAGTATAATACTGTATTCCAACTATACTTAATTTTTTTTTAAAGTGGGTTTAAAAAGATGCTGGGTAACTACACATATAATAAATTCCATTACATGCACCAATCACCATTCTAAGACATTTTCTGCAGCATGTGGTTTGCCGTGTCATGAAGTTCCTAATCATGGGGTGTGCACGCACGTTTAAAGAAGCTTGTCTGAATTTCTCATCTACCTGGAAGAATGGAACAGATTTTTTCTGGAAAAAAACCCAGCAACAGATAGATTTTCTTTTACCAGTCTGTATTCAACTGAAAGGAAAGAAGGAAGAGAGCATAGAAGAAATACTAAGCTGTGTCATCTTTCACAAATTCAGCTTTTCAGCAACATCTTCTCCCCCTAGGGGGGAAAGAAAAGCCTGTGAAAATGTTCTTTCCCTGCCTTCCATTTCTATATCTCTCTGGTATTTCTGTATTTCTATGGTGACTCAGTTTTCAGCAACTTAGTATTTTACTGTAATTTCAACAGAAGTATGGATGGGGCTTTTGAATTCAGCCTTCTTACCCCTAAATTGTAATATGCAACAAAGGACATCAGTGCCCGTAAGACACCAAACGACCAATACAAACTGAGTTCCTCGTTGCCTTTACAGTGCAAAAGGAAGTGCAGCATTTGGAAAATCAATGGAGGAATGTATTTTTCTAACAGGTTCTGGAAGCATGTGATTAGCAATTTTCTTCTTAAATTTAATTTTAATTTTTTTTAACTTCATTTTTATTGTTAACACTATTGCAGATGTCTCCATCCCCCCCTTTGCCCAGCCCCACCCAGCCCCCGAATCTCCTTCCCTCTGGCCGTCACCCCACTCTGTCTGTGTCTATGGCTTATGCATACATGTTCTTTGGCTAATCCCTTCACCTTCTTTCATCCAGTCCCCACCTCTCCCCTCTCTCTGACAGATGTCAGTCTGCTTCATGTACCTATGACTCTATTTCTATTTTATTTGTCAGTTTATTTTGTTTACTAGGTTCCACATATGAGTGAGATCATGTGGTATTTGTCTTGCTCTGACTGGCTTATTTCACTTAGCATAATACTCTTCAGGTCCCTCTAGAGTTCCTTCTTTTTTTCTAGCTCAATCAGTTTTACTAACTAGGAGCAGTCAGATAGAAGGAATTCTATCTAGTTCCTTATTTTAAAAAATTAATTGTTTTCCAGTAACACGAGGGACTGACGGTGCTACTATAAAAAGGATCTGCTAATGATGCCTGTGTCTGGTGACCATTTAGTTCCCTTGTGGATGCTTTAGGTGTGTTCAAGTCAACATTACCTTTCTGAATGGATAAATACAGGACTTCCTATACAGCTGCTAGTTTACAAAGTTAAAATGACCTCAGTTAATGATGTAAATGGTATGCTTCACCTCGCCAGTCTGCTTAGTTTCATCCATCTCCCAGCTGCTTAAATTCCAAGTACTTAAATTACCCTTTCGTTTTTAAATGACTCATGTATTCAAGATTTTTTTTAAAAAAGAAAGCACAACTATCATCATTTTTCCCAAACTGTGATTATTAAATATAGCAACTCTGGTACTCAGATGGCTAGTGCAGGGGGGAAAAGAGGGAAGCAGTGAAAGGAAATTGGATGTGTTAAGAATCTTATCCATTAGTCATACCTTTTTTTTTTTTGCCTTGTTCTTATCATTTTATGAGGTCTTTGTGTGCTTGGATTTTGAAGACAAAAGATAAAAAAGATTGAGCCTAGCATATTACTGTTAAGGAAAAGTGAGTTCTAATAAACTGAATTATGCCAAAATTTTAATTTTTTATGTTTATCTTGTAAATTTGACAAGGTCATAGCTACAAAGTAAAGATGAGAAGTTGTATAATTGTCTAGATTACCAAATTTTGAATTTTTTACATTTAAGTGTGTCATAGGGGAGTCTAATTTGGAATTCTTTTTTAATCCCAAACTACCACCATTCCATGTTGTGTGATCAGCCTATACAAAAGGTTCCAGAGCTATATTATATCTTGCCTGAGGCCTGGCATAAATGCTGCAGACCTCTCTTTTTATAGCTTGTTATAATTTATAAGTTGCTAAGGTGGTGATGCATGTATAAGTTAAGCATAGCAAGATAAGTTTGCTTGAAAAGAATAAACAAAATACCTGTTTTCTAAATAAAGACAAAGAGTATACATTTTTAGGCCAATAAAAAGAATATGAAGCATTCCCTATACCTACTCCCATATATGCACTCTCAGAAAATAGGGAAATTTCCATAAAGTCACTCAAGCTTTACTTTACAATCTTACTTAGTGTACATAAGTGAATAAATAAGAAAATAAACTTTTTGATGCCATAAAACATGTTCTCAATCATGTTGAAATTAAGTATTATACATCAAAACCAAAATATTAAAAACTAAAAATAGAAAGTGTCTAAAGAAAATCACAGAATAACAAGATATTATACACTTACTTAAAAAAATAGAAATTAGCTGTTCTATAATTTCCCTTTAACTTCTAACTACTCTTTTAAAAAATACTGAAAGTATTTAGATTTATAGAAATCAATTGCTTTGAGAAAGAAATGTGCATACAATATAGTTGCTCCTGATTGAGCAGATAGGAATAAAGGGAAACTAAAACATTAAGTGCAATCCATTTTTATACACATAGTAGGCACATAATGAGCCTCAGCTAAACTGAACTGATGTCTAGTCATAGTTTCTTTCCATTACAAATACTGGGGTCTAGGGGAGAAGCAGTGAAAAGTGGTTGAAAGAAGATAATGATATTTCATCCATATGTGGATATATCACATAATTCAACCCAGGAAATTGTTCCCTACCTTGCACGCCCCCTATCCTTCATCCATCCATCACAGTAAATGATGTTTTCTAGTAGATCATATTCTCTGGAATCTGTCTTGATTAAACGGCGTGGCTAAGGAAGGCCATATGATGATGAGATCTCACTGTATTAATTCTTCCCTTCTTAAAGCCCCTACACCCACCTTTTGGAAGCTCAATCTAATGATGGAAACAGTTCCTCCCTTGTCCATCTTGAACAATCACACTCCAATTGATACTGAAAGTGATTCTCAGCATGGTTTTCTCTAGGAGAGCATCTGGATCCTCAGGCTGCTGCGATGGCCCAATCGCTTTCCCTGTGGCGGACACAGGAGCCTCATCTGGCTGATGCATGGATGAGCCCTGCTGATAATTTGGTCTAGAAACCCAGCAGATGACTCAAAATTATCACAAATTAACTTGGTATGTTCTTCCATTCTTATAACAATGCAACTAAGCTAGACTTGATCATTTTAAGTTGAGCCATTTAATTCGCAATTACATTTTTTTCAGTGCCAAACTGTAATGTTCATGTCTCAATAAACTCATTCTCTTAAAACATGAGAGAACTTTTTTATGTTTTAAATGCGTGTATTCAAAAAAATTGTAAAATTTGAAAACATTTCACCTAAATTCAAGAATTTAGAGATTTTTCTACCCTCTGATTATGAGGGGGGAAAATATTGGCATAAGTGAATACATCAGGCTTACCACCATGACTATAGTCTTCAAGTGGACTGTTATCACATTTTTAAAACAAGGCATTCTTGGTTCCCTAAGAAGGGAAGGAGGACTGAAGGGTTAATCTACAGCAGTCATGATGAAGTGACAAGGGAAATTCCTAGACATTGCTGGTGGGGGCAGGGAAGAGACAGAGAGGAGAGGTAAATGCTTTAAAAAGAGCTAACTTCAACTGTCAAGACAATAAACATGTGAGTTATAAATTAAAGAATAGAAAACAATCTAAAGATTCTATTTGCAAAACTTCATCTCAGATGCCTTCAGAGAGTTTTCCTATATTTTTTATTAATGAATTATTGACAAGCTTTAACTTTATTCTTTCTATGTTTAGTGAGTGTGATCCCACTCTCAAGCTCCATAGTAAGATATGTGAGCATAGCAAAGCAGTTAAAAAATAGTGCCTAATTCAATTAATAATTGATTTTTCTATTTGTTAAAAAGTTTATTTGCTGTGTGCTGGGATAAAAATAATTTTCTGTTAATAATTATACATCCCTTTTCTTATGTTCAAGATGAGGGAAGCATCTCTTGCAAGCGAATTTCTGTTTACATAAGAGGTAATAATCGAAGTACAAATATCCTGTGTATTTCAGCCCAGGGATTCTTTTGTATTTTGTCCAGAGAATTCTTCTTTATTTAGTGAAGTTAAATAAAATTAATCAAATTAAGTAGATCTCTTGTGTAAATTCCTTTGCCATTATGACCATGTAAGGACTTTACCTACATGAAAGCTTCATTCCTAATCAATTAGTTTTTGTTTGTTATCTCTTGGCATTAGATTTCTTATAAATGGATTCAAAGTCAAGCTTTGTCAAAAAGTCTTAACAGATTAGATGATCATTCCATGTTCTGTAAATAGAATTCTGACCCTCAGCCCCTCCCTTTTAACAAGATCTTAAAAGTCTGAAATTTCTCATAAATGATTTGGGTAAACATCTCTTCTCCTCCAACCTTCTCAGCTCTCTGATCTTTTCCTCTCTAACCCTCAGGAAATAGAAGCAGATTACCATTGTTTACACTGGTTGTCAAGTGTGGGAGCCAGTTCACTAGATAATTTGGCCTATTTTATAACTTCAGAAAGAATGGGTCAAATATATCTTAATAAATCATTTGAATGATCTTTTTCTGCAGATGTGTTCCAAAATTAACTTTGTTTAGAATATTGGATATAATTTAGGAAAACATTTCATGACAGGTTTTTGTTTTTTTCCAGGAATAATCACATAGAAACTATTTCTTAAGCTTGGTTATTGTATGAGTAACATTTAATTTATAATGATATGTATGTGTGTGTGTGTGTATATATATATATATATGTTTGTTTATATATATATATGTATATATATATGACAATATTCTAAAATCAAATCAATACATCTGTACTCTATGTTTGTAGAACTCTAAAGCTTTAGGGGCTTAATCATTCATGCTTTTCATCTTGGAGCAGAGGAAGATCAGTTTTCAAAGAGAGTACTGGTCCTATCTTAGGAATATCTATAGTTTTCTTTATGAAGATAGTTTCCCATTATTTCAAGTGAGACTCCAATATAAGCAACCGAAATTTTAAGAGACTATCAAACTTACTGTTCTCTGGCTTGGTCTTTAAAATATGTTTGCTTTTCTTTAACAGTTAATCAAGAACAATGTGTTACTAGAGAACATAAACCCAGGCTGTCCAGTTAATTAAAAAACATTGGTTAATAACATTATAGAAATTTCAGATGTATAATGTTAATAAAAACAAAATAACATACATAATATCACCTATGAAACAAGAGGTAGTCCAGAGATTTTTGTTTTACTTTGATTTTCACTGTTATTCAAAACACCCCATCCCTCTATTTCTAGTGGTATTTCAATTTTAGAGATAAAAAGGTTATTACAAAAAATGAAAGGGTATTTGGTCTGACATATGGTTATTCGTGGAAAGGAGTGCTCTCTCTCAAAAGTGAGTATTTGCCCTCCAAAGAAGATACATGACCAGAGTAGGAGAGAAAACCTCTGATGACCTTTGCCAAGGACACTGCTTGATTGTTTGTTTCCTTATGTCCTGATATTACACTCATTGAGCAATCTTCAGGTTTTAATTTTACTACTGTGTAGCTTTTCCACAGGGAAAGAATATGCTAACCATTAAATGCAGACATTTAGTCTACTTGAAATAGTTTTTCATTATAAATGAATAAATTATAATTCCAGTTTTGTACAGCAGTCCATTCAGCGTGCTAAACTTGAATCTGTCCCAGTGAAACTGATTAATTCTCAGTTCTTGATAAAACAAAATTTCTTGTCATCCCCAACTGAAAATGAGATCTTAGAAATAATGATCCAACTGAAGTGTCCTTTTGGATGGGGCTTCCCAGATATTAAAAGACAAAATTATATTAGTGATGGAAATGGTGGCAAATAATGTACATAGTGGTATATAAAACTAATGCTTCTCTATCTGGCATCTAATTGACAGTAATACTTTAATATAGGGAATGGCATGAATATATGACAATCTCTATAATGCTGGAAGAAAGAGTAACAGATCAATAAAATAGCCAAAATTTTTAACAGTGCAATACTATTCAACGTTTCTTGCAGGTGGGCAGGTAAGGCCATATGCAATCTGCCTACAGGGGCTGATACCATTGTGTGATCACCAGGTGTCTGGTGCTTACCAGGCAGAAGTTTTATCCGGGAAGTGTCAACACGAACCTAACCAGATGTCAGTTCAGACTGAGAGAGGGGAAAAGCCAAAGAACTTCAGAGAAATGACATTGAGAATGACAATAGATGAGAAAGGTTAGAATTTGAACAGATGACCAGTGAGTGTCATAAGGCAGAGTGAAAGATATTATAATTCGGAGTGGATTGGAAATAACTCATTAGCCTCATGCTCTGGATTTTCTCATCAGTCTTCAACAGAAATTATGACCTTTTTTCATTTATTTATTTTGTATTAGATTTATTGAGATAACATTGGAGGAGGGCATAGGGTGGATAAATGGTGATGGCAGGAGACTTAAGTTGAAGTGGTGAACACACAATACAGGGTATAGATGATGTGCTGTAGAATTGTGCACCTGAAACCTGTATAATTTTAATCTGTGTCACCCCAATAAATTCCATAAAATGGAAGAAAACATTGGTTAATAACATTACAGTAATCTCAGGTGTACAATGTTATGACATCTGCATACTCTATTGTGTGCTCACCTTCAAAGCCTCGTCTTCTTCATCACCATATAGTTTATTCCCTTTATCCTTTTAGTCCTTCCCCAGTTCCCTTCCCCTCTGATAACTAGCATTCTGTTGTCTGTGTCTATGAGTTATTTTTGTTTGTTCATTTGTTGCTTTTTCTTTTATATCCCACATATGAGTGATATTATACAGTTCTTGTCATCTTCTGATTTGTTTCACTTAGCATAATATTCTCAAGATCCATCCTAGTTGCAAATGGCAATATTTCACCTTTCAATGACTGAGTAGTATTCCATTATATATATATATATTCACACACAAACCATATCTCCTTTATCCAATCATCCACTGAAGGACACTTAGGTTGTTTCCATGTCTTGGGCATTGTGAATAATGCTGCAATGAACATAGTGGTGCATATATCTTTATGAATAAGTGTTTTCAAATTTTTTAGGTAGATACGCAGAAGAGAGGTTGCTAGGTCATATGGTAGCTCTGTTCTTAATTAAGAAACCTCCATACCTTTTTTTATAGTGGCTCCATTAATTGACATTGCCACAAGCAGTATGTAAGGGTTCCCTTTCTTCCAAATTTTGTCCAACACCTGTTATTTCTTGTCTTGTTGATAACAGCCATTCTAAGGTGTGAGATAGTATCTCATTGTTGTTTGGACTTGCAGTTCTATTATAACTAGTGATGTTGAGCATCTTTTCATATGACTGTTGGTCATCTGTTTGTCTTCCTTAGAATGTGTCTGTTCAGGTCCTCTGTTCATTTTTTAAAATTAGATATTGTTGTTGTTCAGTTGTATGAGTTCTTTATAAATATATAAAGAAACTATGACCTCTAATTGTGCAACTGTGGCCAGGCACAAGTCAATTGGGGCATCAGGTGTACAATGGTTAATTTTATGTGTCAAATTTTGAGGGGCCATGAAGCGCCTAGACGTTTGGTCAAACATTATTCTAGATGTGTCTGTGAGGGTGTTTAGGAATGAGATTAACATTTGAATTGGTAGACTGAGTAAAGGAAATTGCCCTCCTTATTGTGGGTTGGACTCATTCAATCAATTGAATACTTAAATAGAATTAAAAGGTTGTGTAAGTGGAAACTCCTTTAGCTTGATTGCTTGAGCTGAGACATTGGTCTTTCCCAGTCTTCCAACTTGAACTGGAACTATACATTGGCTCTCCTGAGTCTTCAGCTTGCAAACTGCAAATCTTGGGACTTAGCCTCCATAATCACATGAGCTAATTTCTTATACGATCATCTATCAGTCTGTCTCTGTGTGTGTATGTGTGTGAAGATATATAGTATTGGTTCTTTTTCTCTGGTGAACACTGGTAAATACAAATTTGGATACCAAGAATATGGGTGATGCTGTAAAAAATAATTAAACATGTGGAAATAGCTTTGAAACTGGGTAATGGATAAAGATTAGACAAATTTTGAGGCACATGCTAGTGATACAGACATTCTGGTGAGGTTTCAGGTGAAAATGAAGAATATGCTATTAGAAATGGGAAAAAGGGATGATTCTTGACATAGAGTGGAAAAACAGCTGAACTTTGTTTTCACGTTTTGTTTAAGGTAGAACTTGTGAATAATGAAATAACATATTTGACTGAAGAAATTTTGAAGCAAAATATTGAATCAACAGCTTGGTTCCTCCTTACTCCTTATACTAAAATGTGAGAAGAGAGAAAGGGGTTGAAAAAAAAAAAGTTAAATTCCTTTTTAAGGAAACGGATCTTGACGATTTGGAAAATTCTCAGCCTGTCTATAGCGTAAAAAATGAGGAAACATGTTTTAAAAAGAACATCAAAGTGTGGTTAAACTGTCACTCAACAAAGACTTTATGGAATTATATCAACAGAAACACTGCCTGTTTAAACTGGATGGAGACTTCACAAAATGAAGGAAGACAGACTTGGATTTGACAGGAGAGGACGACAGAGCTATTTACCTTCTAATATGAACTATTCTTCAAAAAGAAATATGAACTATTCTTCAAAAAGAGGAAAAGATTATCTTGAAGATGTGCCTTGGTTTTTACAGGTTGGATGGCCTCCACCTGAAGCTATAGAGGTGGGACCATCCTGCAAAACTGTGGGATTGGGACTGCCTAGATTTTGGACTTGCTAGGAACCTGCGAACCCTTTTTTCCTTCTGATTTCTTCCCTTTGGAATGGGAATGTCTATCTAACGTTTGTTCCACAATTCATTTTGCACACAACTTATCTGGTTTCAAAAGCTCATAGCTAGAGAGGAATTTTGCCTCAGGATAAATCATACCTTGATTTAGATGAGACTTTTGACTTTCAACTTTAGAATTGATGCTGAGACTAGTTAAGTCTCAAGGGGCTGTTGGGATAAAAGGAATAAGTTTTGCATTTGAAAAATATATTAATTTGGGGGATCCAGGGTAAAATGTTATGAATTGAATTAAGTTCCCTCAAAATTCTTATGTTGAAGCTCTAACCCCCAAGTTGGAATTATCACCCTTACAAAAAAAAGACTCCAGGGAACTCTCTCTCTCCCTCTTTCTCTCTCTCTCTTCTTGCCATGTGGGGACACAGTGAGAAGGCAACCATCTGTAAGCCAGGAGGAGAGACCTCACCAGACTCAATCACACTGGCACCCTGATTTTGAACTTTCAGTCTCCAGAACTATGAGAAAATAAATTTATATTGTAAAGTTACCCAGTCTGTGGTATTTTGCTATGGCATCTTGAGTTAAGATAAACTGACATTGTCTAATAGAGAAATAGACAGACAATACTAAAACTAGGATCAGATAACTGAGTGAAAGAAAGAGAACTGAGTGAGATAATCAGGGAAGAATGAGAATTATAATGATCTATCATGCACATCGAGCAAAAAAAAAGAGATGAGAGATTTCCAGGCTGAGAATTGGTTCAGGGGAAAATGTGAAGACAGGAAAAAGCTTATGATATGTCTGAAAAAAAACTGCAAGTCAAATAGCTAGCTGGGGGTTTTTGAAGGAAGAGATAAAAGCTCAAAGTTAGTTTTGAGTCACAGGCTAATGATTCACATATGGAGATGATGTGTGCATTTCTAAGGTACTATGCATTATCCCATTTGCAGCTGTGGAGATAAATGTACACTGATCCTTTCATGGGCTTTTCCATACCACTTCTTGAAGATAATACAGTTGGACCATTACAGTCCTTTCAAATCCCAAGGTGCTCTGATTAAATTTCACTCTTTAACAGGCCTGACTTAGATGAAGAGCATAGTCTGTTACTATATATAAAAAGGTATTGACTGGGAGAATGTCCTATCGAAGCTGTGACCTTGGCTTTATTAACAACACTATTTAGTCTGGTGATGACCAAAGTAGGTCTACAGACTCCTCAGGAATGCACAGTATTATCTATGAGACCAGTGTCAGAAAAATATTGGGACTTCTATTTATGTTTATTTTAATCTCATACTTTGGTGAATATTTTGTAATAGGCATATCATATTATCAATTATGTACATATAATTATAAATAAATATATACTTATGAGAGTGTATTTAAAAATTTGAAACATTTACTAATAAGGCTATATGCAACATGAAAGTTTAAAGGTTATGGCTTTAATCATCTGTATTATTCTATAAGTGTCTTGACTGATTTGGCAGGAATCTTGGATGGTACTAATTAGTGGTAGAAGATCAGCTGAAGGGATTTAAATATGGAAATGAGATGGTCAGGTTGTTTTTCAGAGGGCTCATTCTGAAGACTCATTGGAAGAAAGGTATAAAGGGGACCGTGAAAAGTGGGGTGAGCAGTTAGCAAACTCTTCCTCTCTCCAAGCACAGTAATAGAAATAATGAGGTTTTGATTTAGAGGGAGTGGCAATAAGGGCTGAGAGGAAAAGACTAAATTCAGAAATAATTAGCAGCTGAAGTAAGCAGCAGGTGCTGATTGATTGAATGAGAAGTGAGAGAAAAATAATGAAAGATGATGCCAAAGTTTTTAGATGATCAATTAAAGTTATCTGCAATAAAAACATAAACAGGGATGTTTCAGGGATAAAATTGATCTGTGCAGTTATAACCACGTTAGGTCTGAGGTGCTCAGGCCTTTGGCAGCTGAAGAAACACAGAAAAGAGGTGGGATTTGAGGCTTGGAGGAGAGGTTTGGATGGATGAATGGATTTGAGATTCAGAACAGGTGCAAGGAGAGGGGGCTATAGAAGTATAGCGAGTGAGAGAGTATAAAGTGAAAAAGCAGAATCAACCATGCTGGAAAATATTAAGAGCATTCATATGCCAGGGAAGCAAATAAAAGACACTTTTATCTGATTTAAACTTTGTGGTTTGACTTTTTTAAGTGAATGGATGAGATGGAAAATGATGATTCACAGGTGGTGATATTTTTCAAACTTTGAAAGCATCTGCTATTCAAGATGGCATCATGAGATGTGAAAGAAAACTTTCATGGTAAAAAATTAGTGGAGTGGTAATTTATTTTCTATATTACAAAGGATAGTGAATTTAGAATCGAATGTTAGAATTAAATTAACTAAAGATGTGATTTTTCATGCATTTTACATTGTAAAATATTGGTGAAAATTTATTAAGATAAATTAAAAAACTCAGATAAATTAAAAATTTACCTCTACATTTTACTTATGGACTCTTGTATTATCTCCAACTTGAATTTAACACAAAAGACTGCTGAAATGTATGTTCTTATATATACCCTCTTATAGATATTTTTGGAACATTTTTTTAACAGTTGGAATAATTATCCCACGAATATATGTAATTTAATTGTGAATAACTATTAGAATATTCTCAAGAGCAACAAAAGGAATGAGGGAGATCTTATATCATCACATCACTACAGATACATGATGACACCTAGCATTTTAATATTTGCCAAATACATGAGTGTAAATGGATAACTCATTTTAATTTTGTTTGTAATTATTAATGAATTTGAAGATGTCACATACCAATTAGATATTTGAACTACTTGTTGTGTAAATTCATATTCTTTGTTTATTTGTTATGGAATTTTGTTTCTCTTTCTGGTTGATTTGCAGGCATTCAAATATATATATATTTTAATCCTCACCTGAGGGTATTTTCCCCATTGCTTTTCAGAGAGAGTGGAAGGGAGAGAGAGAGAGAAAGAGAAACACCTATGTGAGAGAGACACATTGATTGGTTGCTTCCTGACCGGGCCCAGGGATCAAGCCTGAAACCGAGGTACGTGCCCCTGGCCATAATTGAACCCGGGACCCTTCAGTCCACAGGCCGATGCTCTAACCACTGAGCCAAAACAGCTAGGGCCAAATATATTTAAATAGTGTTTCCTTGTCAGTTTTAGACGTACCAGTGTCCATTCTCACTATGTCCCCAGTCTGTTAACTTGTGCTTTGCTGATAGTGTCCCCCATTAAAGAAGAAATTACGAATCTTATCTAATTAAATCATTATTTTCCATTATATACCATACAAATTAGAGAATGTATTCACTGCATTTGTTACAAAGAATCCAGCCAGATTTACAACTAGAACTCTCTGTAATAATTTTGTTGCGATGGAAATGTTCTTATTTATGAGCATTTGACATGTCCCTGTGGGAGTGCAGGCTTCCTCTTCATTAGCTTAAGAGTTCTTTCATATTGTCAAATAGAGTTTTAGATTACGTTCCATATTTTTGGTATGTTCTTTGTTAATTTTTAGCTACTTTCTTTCTTTACAGCTATAACAAATTATGTCTTTCTCTTGGATATATTTTCTAGCTCGTTACTTCCAGTGAACAGAAACAGTATTTATTTTTATATGTTGATCTTGTTCAAGGGAATATGTTGAACTTACTTCTGATATGTTATTAATGCTGTTGGCTTTTAAAGATAAATTATTTCATCATTTTTCAGTTTATGTCTTCATTTTCAAAATTTGTACATCTTATGTCTCTTTTCCTACAGTATTTTTCCAGGATCTCAGTACTCTGTTAAACAATGTAAGTGATAATGAGCATCCTTGTCTTGTTCTTTATTTTAACAAGAGACTATATCTAAATGCCTTTTTTAAGTAAAATATTTGCTGTCAGTTTTTTATTAAAAAATTTACCAAATTAAAGAAATTCCTTATGTTTATAATTTTCTTTTTTCTTTTATACAATGTGTTGACTTATATCAGATGATTTTCTGCACGTGTTAATCAGGAGTTTGCTACTTTTATCTGTGGCCAATTATACTGATATTTTTTTATAATCATCCTTGCATTCTTGGAATAAACAATACTTGATTATGTGGTATTATCAGCATATATTACAATCTGATGGCTTCAGTTAGCAAGTATTTCTTTAAAATATGTGACTCTATGATCATATATGAAAAGGGACTATAATTTTCTTTTTTTGCTGTGTCTGTAGTCAAGGTTAATAAAAGGGTGAGTAACCTCATAAAATAGCAGTATTTTAGTGTGTGTGTGTCTCTCTTGCTATCTCTCTTTCCATCTCTCAGTTGGTACATGGTTAGATAGAAAGTATTATTCTTCATAATGGTATTATCTTGATATCTGTGTATATACAGTTTTTGTATTACTTGTTTTACTTAACAGTTTATCTCTAATATATCATATCATTACTTTTTGAAGGTATTGTTTTAAGAGCAATGTAATATTTCATGAAATAAGTAATAGTCCATAAAACAATTTATTTAATTTCTGTGAACATTTTTGAAAATATTGCATTTTAAATAAAACTGTAATGATAACTATTTCCTTTGGCAAAGCAAAGCCCCATATAAGATACTGAGTTTCCTGTGCTCCAGGGGTTATGAGATCATGGACTTTATATCCTTAGCATATAAAACAGTGTAAGGCACATGAGACATGCTTGATGCAAATATGTCAGATGAGTGATTGAATGAGTGAGGGAATGGTCATCTTCTCCCATAAGTGTTGATTTGGCTAATGAGTTTTATGTTTACTGACCAGTACAGAATAGGCATTGGCCAATGGATTGACCTAAAAAGCACAGAAATATGGAACCTCTAGAAGAAAAATTCTAATAACTCCCCTCTCTGTTTAGCTCCTCTTCTGAAATGGCTGGTGCATCAGCACCCATCTGTGACTAAAGACTGACCAGTCTCTGAAAAACAGTGTATGTAATATAAATAATATTTCATTTACTCGAAGAAAGTCTATTTTAAAGAGATAATAATAGCCACAATTTCTTCAGTACTTACCCTGTGGTAGTCTCATTTCTAACTCTAGCCACAATCTATGAAGTCGATACCATTTTCCTCACATATGAAATAGCAAATCAAGGTTAAGTAACTTACTTGAGACCATGGAACTAGAACATTGTGGAGACTCAATTCTCATTGAGGTCTGTCTGACACCACAGCTAGGTCTCTGGACCACTATCCATGTGATGTCGAATAAGTTTTCTCAAGCAAATCAGACTGAATGACTGGCACTGACTGCATGGATTGGTGAATTAAGCAGAATTTCAAAAAAGCATGTAGGTCTTGATAGGCAGACGGCATACACATTAAGCTGAAGCATCGGCCACCATGAATCGGGGAGGGGTTGGTGGCAGTATTTGATTACTTGTTGAACTCCTCCATACCTCTAACTATTTCTTAACACAGATTGCATTCATTAAATTGGTGAATCCTCTACTAACTAAAATATTCTTTCTGCTTATACTGCTGGATTCTCTTCTTCATGGGTTTCGCCTCCAGCCCCTCTAACGCTTCTCCCCCCGGCATTTTTAACGTTAGCATAACAATCGGCTTTCGCTTTTTGTCCCCACTGTTCCAGTGAGGAAGGAGCATCCTGCGTCATCCTACTCCGTGGCGAGAGAGGATTCCGTCTTCCACTTTCTTCACCTCAACCATCCCAACAAGGGGTTTAGAAAGCAAGAAGCAACAGCGGGTTCCCGCAGCAAAGAATTCATATACTACCATTCTCTGGAAACCAAATGGTTATAGTTCAAGAACTTGTTCTCTAAGTGAAATGTAGGTCCATCAAAGCTTTACATTGCATTATGTGAAAGTGAAGGAAATGGGCGTCTA
Organism: Miniopterus natalensis; assembly: GCF_054644295.1. Taxonomy (NCBI): domain Eukaryota; kingdom Metazoa; phylum Chordata; class Mammalia; order Chiroptera; family Miniopteridae; genus Miniopterus; species Miniopterus natalensis. The sequence goes on along the minus strand of NC_142085.1, from coordinate 36,774,580 downwards.
TCTCACTTGAATCTTTCATTGACATGGAGTCTTTATTGACACACTAAGTCATTTTTCTCTGTTTGTTTTTTTCATAATCTTTATAAACTTTGTTCTGTTGATTGGATGATATTGAAAGTCACTTTTGTGGAAATTGTTATCTTTTTTTTCCCTTTTTTTTTCTGTGAACACTACTTATAAAGAGCACACTTTTTTGGCTCGCAGTGTGGCAGGATAGTAAGCTATGAAAATGCCCAGGCAAGTGGAATGGGGAAACTGAGACAAGAAAATTAAACAAGGCCAAACAGTTTGGGCAGCTTACAGACAACTTGTGAATGGCAAGAACTTATCTTCCCCAACCAAGGACACGTGAGAGCAAACGGTTTATACCTTCCTCTCACCCAGAGAATACAGAGCTTAAATCACCCTGGCCTGGGAAAATAGAGAGCAAAGACCCAATTAATGCCATTTGTGCCAGCTAAACCCAAAGACACATGAAATTGGGGAACAAATAACAAAAACCTCATTAAAACCAGACAGACCTACGGGAAAAGAAAAACAGTAAAACAGACCAAATAATAATCCAGAAGTCCCCATACACTTATTTTGATGCACAAGTATATTAAAAATCCACCTGGAAAACTAATGCATTCTACTGAAACCCTCCCCTAAGATTCTCACCTGCAGAAATAAAAAAAGTATAAAAAGCTCTCGGGACAAAGACTCAGTGTGAGCTTGCTCTAGAGCACACCCATGCCCCTCCCTGGGCATGAACTTTTTATTTCTTCCAAAACTCTAAGGGTCCCCAGAAGACTTGCAACCACGAGAGTAGTGGGCAGGGGCAGTGTAACCCCGGCTCACATTCTGATCCTGTCTCCAAGGCGCCCTTTTTCTCTGACTTCCTAGCGAGCCAAGGCAGCCCCCCCTTGGCTCACTTCTGTCACTGTGGCCTTCACTTCCCAGTGAGCTAACAGCAGCTCTACCTTGGCTCATTGCTTTCCTGTAACGTCTAGAGAGCCAAAGCAGAGCAGCGCCTAGGGAGCAGGGCTCTCTCCTGTTTTTTCTTCACTGTCCAGCTTCAATAAACATGCTCTCAAACCCATCTGGACTCATATTGTGGAATCTTCCCTACACAAAGTCAAGAACCCACACACTACAGGGCGGCCCGAGGCAGACCCACTCCCGGCAGGTATCTGTCCGGTAACAGGAGTAGTTGCCGTTTCTCAAGGCTGGCATTTCCATTTTGTAATGTGGCTCTCATGAGAAAGGCTCTGCTACTTTTAGTCACCAGTGGGGGAGCTGCATTAGATAATGCTAGAGATAACTTAATACATTTTGCTAGCTGCAGGGGAGCAATCACACTCCAGGGTTCCAAATTTGATTGATTAGCGAATCCAGAGCAGGCTTCCTATGGAAGGACCAGTCTTTAGCAGAGCTTTTGCTGGACATTTAAAGAAAGTTCAAGTTTAAGTTTAAAGACAAATGTATTTTTACATCGGCAAAGCCTTTTAGAGTTGCACTGACACGTTCTGCACATGAATGAATTCACAAAGAGATATGGAGAAAAGGTTTCAGGAGCTACTCGCCAGTATAAGTAGACATAGTGACAATCAGTGACCTGTGTGGATGCTTACATCTACCATTATAGTGAGAATAATTGAATTCTTTTGTGAAATTTGGTGTCAAAGAAAAAATATATATAAGAACTAGTTATAGGTAAGCCTTTAGCTATAAAAAAATTATTTTAGGTTGTAAATCCATTGTTTTCTCCAGCTTTATTGAGATATAGTTAACATATGACATTGTGTAAGTTTAAGGTATACAACGTGATGAGTTGGTGAATCCATTCTTATGGGACCTTGAATTTTTTCTACTGTATGTGTGAATCCTTTTGTCTCCTTTTCCCTCTGTTTTCCTGCCTGTGCTAATGATACTTTTGGGCATATTTCCTTCCAAATACATATATACACATAGTTGAAATAATTTTGTTCATATATATTTTTTTATATATTTTTTATTAGTTTTTTACATTTGGTTTTATATCTTCAAGGTTTTTCCTTAGCATTGCATCATTCTTGTGACTAAAGGCTGTTCACCCGAAGATTTCCATATTACTTGCCATAAATGATCTTGGCTCAAGTTGCACTCCCCCTTCACTCATTTCATGCTAGCTATGCAGGCCTCCTTGCTCTTGTTCAGACATGCCAAACACCCCTAGGCCGAAACACCCTGCCCTGTAGTGTGTGTGTGGTTTCCTTACTCACTTAGTTCTTTTTCAAAAATATGTCTTTATTGATTTCAGAGAGAGGAAGAGAGAGGGAGAGAGAGAGAGATAGAAACATCAATGATGAGAGAGTCATTGATTGGCTGCTTCTTGCACGCCCCCTACCGGGGATGGAGTCTGAAACCAGGCAGAGACTGGAATCAAACAGTGATCTCCTGGATCACAGATCGATGCTCAACTACTGAGCCACGCTGGCTGGGCCAAGCATCTGTTCTAATATCACCTTATGGGAAAGGGCATCCTTGAGCAGCCTATCTTAATAAAGCCCCTCATTCCATCAGCCTGCTTCTTACCACTCTACTTGATTTTCTTCAGACTTCTTGTTATATATATTTATTTTCTTATTGTCTATTTCTCCCTTAGGCACAGAATGATTTTAAATTGCAATACACTTGAAGCAACTGTTTATTCAAAAAGGATTGATAATGTTTATTACAAATTTAAGATGGAGTGTGATGCAGTTATTGCAAATAACAATGTGAAAGATTGACTGATAACATGGAAAACATTTCTATATATTGTCAAATGAACCAAAGCACTCACCAAACACCAACCTGGCTGAAACCTTGGTCTTGAAGTTTCAGTGTTCAGACTGTGAGAAATAAGTTCCTGTTGTTTAACCCAGTCTATGATATTCTATTATTGCAGTCCTAGCTGACTAAGATAATGTTTGGTACTGAAAAATTATGGGTGCTGCTCTAACAAATACCTAAGCATGTGGAAGTGGGTTTGGAACTAATTTACTGGGTAGAGACTAGAGGAGTGTTGAGGTTCATGTTAGAAATATGGACATCTTGGTGAGGTCTCACACAAAAATGAGCAACATGTTATTGGAAACTGGAAGAAAGGCTATCCTTGTTATAAAATGGCAAAGAAATTGGCTGAACTCTCTGCTCAGGTTTTGCGGAAGGTAGAACTTGTAAGTGATGAAATTGAATATTTAGCCAAGCAGATTTCTAAACAGTATTGAAGGAACAGCGTGGTTCCTACTGACTGATAATTGTAAAATACAAGAAAGAGATGAATTGAAGACGAAATTGTTCAGTAAAAAGGAACCAGAACTTAAAGATATAGAAAATTCTCAGTTTATTTGCATTGCAAAAAATGAGAACATGTGTTCGAAAGAAAATGCAAGAGTGTTGGGGACCAACTATTTGGTCAGGAGATTAGGGTGAGTGTAAACCATGGAACTTAGCAGCTATCTCAAAAGAAGCCAGGAATAGAGATGGGATTATATCAGTAGAAACACTGCCTTCTGGGAGGAACAGAGAAAACAGGATGGAATAAAAACTGAGAACATCTGCTGTCTTTCAAGAAAAAGAAAAAAGTGCCGAAAGGCAATTCAGATATTATCAAGGCTGTTTCTCCCACCCTAGGCCCAGAATGCATAGCTGGGGGGCAGGGGAGTGTACCTCCACCTGGGTTTCTAGTGACAGGATCTTTGCCCATCAGAGCTACACAGGCGTGGCAGTGTAGTAGTGTAGCAGTGTAGGTGTTGCTCCCAAACCAAGAGGGCAAAGTCACCCCTGAGAGCCATGAGGGTGACATACCACCCCACTGGGTCCAGAGGGCAAATCATTGAACCAAAGAGGATTATTCTTAAGCCTTAAGATCTAGTAAAACTTGCCTTGCTAGGTTCTCATCTTGCTTTGGACTCCTTTCTTCCTTCTGATTTTTCCCTTTTGGAATGTGAATGTCTATCCTGTGCCTGTCCTACCATTGCATTCTGGAAGCAGGTAACTTATCTGGTGTTATGGTTGGAGGGGAGTTTAATCTCAGGATGAATCGTACCTTGAGTCTCACCCATATCTGACATAGAAGATATTTAGATCAAACATTGGATTTTAAACTTTAAAGTTATTGCTGGAATGAGTTAAGACTTAGGGCTATGGCCCGGCCAGGCGTGGCTCAGAGGTTGAGCGTCAACCTAAGATCCAGGCAATTGGGGTTCGTTCGATTCCTGGTCAGGACACATGCCTGGGTTGAGGGCTTAATCAATGATTCTCTCATCATTGATGTTTCTATCTCTCTCTCTCCCTCTCCTTTCCTCTCTCTGAATTCAATAAATATATATTAAAAAAAAAAAAAAAAAAAGACTTAGGGCTATGGATGGAATGAATTAATATATTTTGTATGTGAAGAAGGATGTGAATTTTAGGGAAGCAGGGAAAGAATGTTATGGACTTGATTGTATGCCCCCGAATTAATAAATTCCTTGTTACTTAAGTCACTCAAGGAATTTAAAGTCTAGTAATGATAATGAAGAAAAAAATAATGTTAGCCAACATTACTGACTGTTTTCAATGGGTGAGATACTATTTAAGTGACTTACATGTATTATGCTAAATTTTCACAAAACTCATTGAAGTGGACACTAATTTCATCATGAATTTAGAAAGGGGGTGGGGAAAAGCACAGACTGACAATAGGCACATCACTACAACACTAGTTAATGAATTTAAATTGAAGTAGATGCTCTAAAGAAGAATTACAATGACATAAAATAATATAACAAGAATACTTGACGGTAGAATTTGAGTCTAAGGAGAAAATGACTTTTAACCTAAGGTGTGAAGCATGAGGAAATATTAGGAAGGAAAAGCATGTAAGAAAAGAGAACAGCTTATGAAAATACCTTGAGGTTGGAAAATACACTGTGTTCCAGGGAGTGAAAAATGCATGTGTGGGAAGACTTTGAAGGGGGTGATAAAATGCACAACCAGAGAGGAGAATCAACTGGTGGAGGGCAGGGCCAAGCCACAGAGACCATTTGGCAAATTCCAGACATGAGTCAGTGGTGCCCTGTGGGGGCAGGGGAGAGAAAACAAGTTGACTGGTTTTGTATATATTTGGAAATCGAATCTGCAAAACCTACGAATGAAGTGGTTGTGAGATGTTAGGGAGAGTAAAAATTAAAATTAACTCTCAGTTTTCTGCTTTGAGCAATTGGTGAGAATAGAAAAGCAAAGAAAAGACTATACGAATGTAAAGGGCTCTTTGTAACATTTCTAGAATACATGGTGTTTGGCTAGGATGTATGGTGTGTAATGCAGAGTCCACATCCATTGCCTCATGCATTCCTTGGTTTCTTACAGGCTATAGACTGTGCACTATGGTGTGTAGAATACAGTCATGGGGATAGACCTCAAGAGGCCTGAGGCTTTGACTTGTGGTGTTAGGACTCAGACCTCTAAGGAGGAGGCCACTGCTTTATTTTTGATGTTCTAACCTCTAAAGAGGTGCAATGAAGATGTTTCTGTGCGTAGATTCTGATGGTAGATTCTGGAACCGATTGCTACTGAAATGAAATGATGCCTTTAGAATGGAGAACAATTTCTAGGGGGGTTTGCTGACAGAAGCATCAAGCAAACCAGAAAGGAACAAGTCCCCTTCCTCTTCTGCCACCTGTCAGTGACCCCTAGCACCCATTACTTAAAGAAACTATCAGAACTCTAGCTGTCAATGGAGGAATGAACTTTGTAGAGTCCCAGCTACAGAATCATAGAAAGTTAGAAGCTTGCTCCTGGAGCTGAGAGACAACCGCTTAATACCCCTCATACTGTCAAGAGGCTCATAGGCCTATATCTCCTATACATAACTTTATCCTGAATTCCAGACTTGTTTATCTAAATGCCTACTCAGGATCCATCTTGGGTGTCTACTAGAAATCATACATATAATATGTTCAAAACTGATCGCCTGATTTTCCCGTATAACTTGCTTCTCTCACATTTTTTCTCATTTCAGTAAAAGGTCACTCCGTTCCTTCACAAGACAAAAACCATGAATCTGTTCTTGACATTCTCTCTCACTCCTCATGTATAATCCATCAGAAAATCATGTTAGTTTTGCTTGAAAATATATCCTGAATATCACCCCATCTTACCAGCTCTAAGCTATTCTTATTTTTTACTTGGATAACTGAAAGAGGTTCTTAATTACTCTTTCCTGCTTCTGACCTTGCTCCCATCTCTCAAGAGCCAAGCATTTCCTTTAAGCATAAGTCAGATCATCTAAATTCTCTGTTCAAAATCCTTCAGACTTCTTATCGCACTCTGCATAAAAGCAAAAGGACTCTCACTGACCTATTAGACCATAAACATGCTTTCTTGTTCCACCAGCTCTCTGATAGCATACCTTACCTCCTACCCCCTCCTCAGTCCTTGCTATTCCTCCAACATGCCAATCACTCTCCTCTATCAAAACCTGTGCAATTGCTGTTATCTCTATCTTGAATAATCTCCTCAAAGTCTTTCTAGAAGTGCCCAGCATACTTAGTTACTCCATAAATATTTATAGATTGAATTAAGAAGTCAAAAACTACTTTCCCAAGAAAGTAACATTTTATCCAAAATCAGAAAAACAATAAAAAATACATAGATAGAACGGGGGTAGAAGCTGATAAAGGAAAAGAGGTCCTGGCAGGGGAACAGCATGTGCAAAGGTCATGAGGCAGGAATGAACATGTCCTTTGTATGTTTAAGGCATGTTAAACATACAAAATATAAAATATAAAATAAATCTGTAGAGAAAATAGAAGGACTACATGAGGGGATAAAATTATTTAATAGAAATGCATGCTATACATTTCTAAATATTCTTTCTATTGATTACATTGTCATTTCCCCAAACAACCAAGCATTGAATATTTGCAGTATCCTATAGGCCTCCTTTTTTCATTCATTTAATCATCTATAGATCTGATGATATCTCTTTCTATTTACCCTTTTCATTTTATTCCTACTACTGCGACATCAGTTCAGGTTTGTATTTCCTCTTCCTGGGCTGTGTTAATAACACCGGTGCTTCAGTGCCTCTCAGTTTCCTTTTTTTATCTAAAGCACACACAATGGCCTCTGGTGTTTTCTTTATTTTTCCAAAAAATAATCTTCAATGCTGTCCCCTCCAGCTCGCTAAACTTTAGCAACTCTCTGCTCTTTACCATATTAAGTCAAAATCTTGGCATTTGAATTCTGTCAGCAAACATTCTCAACCTAAACATTTTTCTCTACCATGCCATATGTTCCTACAAAACTAGACTAGTTGAATTTCCCAAATATATTACATATTTCATTTGTCCAACCACCCACCAAATAACCTTTATCGAACATATCCATGCATTTACATATATTGTTCAGCATATATGGATGCCCTGTTCCCTATTTCCATCTGTTTACTTGCTACCCATTTATCATGGTTTTTCTCAAGTAGTTCCCTAGTTAATTCATAAGGAGAGCTTTGATCACCCTAAATGAAAGTAACATTTTCAGTATTTGATTTCCTGTAGCATTTTATCTTTTCTGGCAATATATTCTGATTTTAATGTAGCTATTTATTTTATTGATTAAACAATTTACTGAACATATTGCAAATTATATTGCAAATAAACTTTCAATACAAATGTAAAACTTTACTTTTGCTATTATTATTATCATTATTAATTTTCTCATTATATTCCTCACTACAATTCTAAAAGTTTATTAAAATGTAGGTTATAATGTACTCATTGTCCCAGTCCCTGAGTTAACATATATATATAGCAAACTAATAAGTGTGTTTTGAATTGAACTGATACTGACCACATATCCTAGATTGAAATATTTAAATATATACATACATATGGTTTTTAATAAAATATATTCACATAATAAAATTACTTTTTTCAGAATCTTATTTAATCATCAAAAGTATGTTCTGTGTGTTCTAATTATAACACATTTATGAAAACAAAAAAATCTCTTTCACTTTCTGTGAAACATATAAATCAAAAGACTTTTATCCAGAAAAGCTAAACAGTGCTTCAAAACTGGTGGCTACTGCCTTGAAATAACATTATAATTACCTGGGAAGCTTTTGAAAATCTCAATGCCCAGGACACAAGCAAACCAATTATATCAGAATCTTTGAGGATGGCTCACAGACATCAGTGTTATTTAAATCATATCCACCAATATATAAAAAGAATAATGTGCCATGACCAGGTGGGATTTATTCCAGGTATGATGGCTGGTTTAATATTAGAAAACTAATAAATGTAATGCCTCATATTAATCATCTAAAGAAGAGAAAACATATAAACCTATCAACGGATGCAAGATAAATTATTTGACAAAACCTAACACCTATCTAAGATAAAAACTCTCAGTAAACTAGGAATAGAAGATAACATCTTCAAATTGAAAAGAGCATCTAGCCTGGCCGGGCATGGCTCAGCGGTTGAGCATCAACCTAGGGTCCAGGAGATTGTGGTTCGATTCCCGGTCAGGGCACATGCCCAGGTTGCGGGGTTCGATCCCCAGTCGGGGGCATGCAGGAGGCAGCCAATCAATGACTCTCTCATCACTGAGCTTTTTATCTCCCTCTCCCTTTCCCTTCCTCTCTCTGAAATCAATAAAAATATATTTAAAAAGAAAAGAAAAGAACATCTACAAAAAAAAAAAAAAAAAAAAAAGAACCTTCAGTAAAATAATAATTAATGGCAAAATTGTAATGTTTCCTCCTGAAATAAAAAAAAGCAAGGCTAATTTCTCTCATCACTTCAGTATAATAATGGAAATCTTGGCTTGTGCTAAAAAGGCAAAAGTAAAAATAAAAAGCATACAGATCGGAAATAAATAAATAAATTTTTTCCTATTTCAGGTGACAACTTGTGTGGTAAATCCCAAGTGATTTACAACAAAACTAGAACTAATTAGTGAGTTCAACAAGGTAGCATGACACAAGGTCAATACACAAAAAGCAATCATAATACAATATATTATAAATGAACAAAGAAAAATTTTCAATGAAATACCATTTAAAATTATTCCAAAAATGAGATAGGTATGGACTCTAAAAAATGCATAGTATCTATAAACTTAAAATTATAAACAATGAAGAAAGAAATTAAAGTAGACCTAAATAAATGGAAATACATACCATGTTTATGGATTAGAAGACTCAACAAAGTAACAATGTTAATTATCCATAAATTTTTCTATAGGCTTAATACAATTTTTATCCAAAAATTCCAGCAGCTAATTTTTTTTGAGATATATACAAGATGATTCTAAAATTCATATGGAAAGGCAAAGGAAGTAGAATAGCTAAAATAATTTTGAAAGGGAAGAATAAAGTTGAAGGTATCACACTACCCAATTTTACGACTATATAGCCATAGTAATCAAGATAGCTTGCTATTAAATGAGGGACAGACACATTGATCAATGAAATATAGAATAAAGAAGTTAGAAATATGCTGAACTAATTTTTGATGAAGATATAAAAACAATTAAATGAAGAAAGGGTAGCTTTTTTTCAATAAACTATTTTGAAACAATTGAACTTTCATAGGCAAAAATACGAATCTAACCTAAATTTTACTCCATATAAAAATTAATTCAAAATGAGTAAAATGTATAAATTTAAATAATAAAACTATAATTTATTTAGACAAACACAGAGGAGAAAATCTTTGTGACTTAGGATTAGGTGAAAATTTTTTAGACATGATACCAAAAACATGATCCAAAAAAAAATCAGTGTTAGACTTCATCAAAAATTTTTTTTCCCTTAACAGAAATACTCTGTACTCTGTTAAGATGAAAAAAAGTTAAGCCACAGATTGGGATATGTTTGCAAAACCTACAAGAAGTCAAAGGACTTCTATCCAGAATAAATGCAAAAAAATTTATTTTACCCCAAAAGATATGAAGATGTCAAATAAACACACAAAAAGCTGTTCAACATCATAAGCCAAATTACAGCACCAATTAGAGCCATAATGAGATACTATACACACCAATCAAAATGGCTAATATAAAAATACGAAACAAAGTGCTGGCAATGATGAAAAACAAGTAGATCACTCCTACCTTGTTGGTAGAAGTGGAAAATGGTAGCCAGTCTGCAGAACAGTTTGGAGTTTCTCATGAGGTTATACATGCACTTGCTATATAATCCACTAATCACTTCAGTGTGCACATTTATCCTAGAGAAACGAAAATGTGTGTCCATCGAAATGTTGTATACAGTTGTTCATAACAGTTTTGTGTGTAATAGACAAATACTGGAAACCACCTAACTGTCTTTGGGTGAGTAAATGGGTAAATAAAGAATGATAGATATATACCATGAAACATTACTCAGTTATGTAAAGAAAAAAAACTATCGATACACAGCACAGCAACTAGGGTGGGTCTAAAGGATATTATGATGAGTAGGAAAAAATAAAGCCAATCTCAAAGGTTACACAAAGCATGATTCCACAAATAACACTTTCAAAATGACAAAATTACATTGATGGAGAGAGAAAGAGCAGGGATTTAGGATTGGAATAGAGCCTGACTATAAAACAGGAGCAAGAGGAGGTTTCTTTCTGGCAATAGAAAAGATGTGTCTGATGTTTGTGGTGATGATTAAATAAATTTATATATGTGATAAAATTTCATCGTACCACATACTCAAAAACAACAAAAAATGAGTGCATGTAAAAACTGGTGAGATATGAGTGAAGTTTGTAGTTTAGTTAATAGTATTATATCAGTGTCAATTTACTGGTTCTAAAAATGTACCTTGGCTATTGGAGATATTATCATAGGGGAATTATGGGTGAAAACTACATGAAAATTTTCCTATTTTTGCAATTTATTGTGAGTGTTAAATTAGCTCTAAATTATCTCTAAGAAGTAAAAAGCAAAAATGGAGCTCCCACTATGACCGAGGTTAGGTCTCATGTGCTAGAGACACAAGGAGGGGTAGCTTTGCCCTCAAGGAGCTCACAGTAAAGCAATGTTTGACCTTTAACTGAAATAGGAAACACCGTAGGAGAGAAGCACATTTGAGAATGGAATTTTAGACATACCCGTAGAAATCTAAGTGTAAGTACAGTTGGATGGAATTAAAGTTCAGAAGAGAGGGTGAATACACAGATTTGGAAGTCATCAGTATAGGGTGAGATAATCAAGAGAGTATGTGTTCTGAAAGAGGACCCAGAGAGTACCCTCATAATCGCTGGACCTGTCCTCCTCAGTGGCACTGCTACTCTAGCTTGGGGTGGTGTCTTCTATCCCTTCATGAATGTATTGGTGCAGCAGTGGAGGTCATAAACTCAAATGCAGAGAAAGAGCATAAATGTGTGATTTGAGCCCATTGTAAAAAAGACAGAAAAACAGAAGGGCTCCTGGAGAATGGGAGGAAGCATGCCTGGTTTAAAGTCATTAAACTCCTATTTTGTGCAAACACTCTTTTGCTAGCCAAACAAAACAAGATTGCAGCTAGATTCTGCCAAGAGCTGCTGGTTTGCATCTCCTGTCAGGCATGTGAGTTGCCTAGTTTACTAATTCTTAAGTGATGTCGCCCCCATGGCTTCATGTTACCCTTCTAAGATATTTGCATTTTGTAAAAGAGTTTCACCAGATGCAATATTTTTAACCTATGGGAGTTTCACCCAAAGGAACACTAATATTTTACAGAGGAGCCTTTAAGCAATGCTCTCTAAATTATGCTACAACAGGCAAATCTTGTAAAAAGCCAACCCTTGTTTAAAAGACATGTCCATATAACACAAAGTGAAAATGACCTTTGGAGTTCTCTGTTTATTTGACCAAAATCAGTTATCCGTTAACTCCATTTTATTGATTGACTTGTTAGAAATGCTATCTAAATTCAGGCACACCTCTCTTGTACTTACTAGTTTTTAATATGAAGATTTTTATGTATCTATTCAGATAGCAAGTTAATCAACTAACAGGAGTTTTCACACATGGGACATGATTCAGTTTTACAATTATGATTGGAATCAGGCACTTCACATATTATGCTAATGTTAGTGATTCAGGTGACTGAGTAATTAGATATAAATTATTTCTGCAAAGATTCAGCTCAAGGCTGATAACAAAACAGGAACTAGAAATCAACTAATTTACTTAAGGAAATCAGATTATAGTAAATATTGAATGAGCAGCATAATAGTCGTATGCTATGCTAAGGAATCTAGATGCCATGTGAGATGAAACCTGAATGTAAGTGTGGCTTATCCAGAAACCCCTTACGCTGCTTTACAAAGTCCTGTGTGGTTTGGCCCGTGTCTACATAGCCAAGCATATCTGCTTTTTCTCATCTGCTGTGCTCTAGCTGCATGACTTTGTTTTGCTGTTATTTTAATAAGGCAAAGCTGTCCCAGCTTTAGAGCCTTTACATGAGCTCTTCCCTGTGCCTGAGATGATCATTCCCCAGATATTGAACTTTTGACTCCTGCTCCTTCAGATTCCTGTTGAGATGTTACTAACTCAGAGAGGCCTTTCTGGAACAGCTAACCTAAAACGGTTACTTAATGAATCTCTTAACTTTATTTTAATTATGTGCATGTACTGGTCACTAGCTAATGTTTTAATTATTTATTTTTCATGTATGGTCTCTCTTACATCTCCACCCTCCTCTAACCTTCCTGAGAGCTGACGAAAAATACGAGCTGTCTCTAGTGGGCTGAACGGTGGCCCCCCCAAAAAAGTATGTCCACGTCCTAATTTGCCATATCTGTGACTATAATATCATGGAGCAAAAGATGTGATAAAGTTAAGGAAACTGAAAGGAGCTTATCCTGTATTCTCTGGGTGGCCCCTAAATCCCAATCACATTGATCCCTTTTAAGAGAGAGATAAAGGGCATTTGAAACACACACAGAAGAGAAGGTGATACGAAGAGGGAGGCGGGGATTAGAGACATGAAACCATAAGCCAAGGCATGCCGGCGGCCCCCAGAATCCAGAGGAGGCAGGGAAGAATTGTTCCCCAGAGCCTCCAGAGAGCACGTGGCCTCACTGAAGACCTGATGTTAGACTTCTGGCCTCCAAAACGCTGGGAAAATAAATTTCTGTTGTCTTAAGCTACCCAGTGTGTGGTAATTTGTTACAACAGCAGACTAATATTTTTTCTTAAAAACAAAACAAACAAACCAAAAAACCTCGAAATGAATAAATTAAGAGAGAAAGTTGGTAAGAAATAGTTAAAAGGCAACAGAAGGAGAGCCAGAAGAATGAATGGAAACAAAAACAAAATCTCTAGAAGGCAATGAAAAATTAAATTTTAGAAATGACTAAAAACACAGAGACCCAGGGGACAGATATAAGCAAGTCCTGCAAAAAGGAACTTGTAAAGTGAAAACACTAAAATGATTGTAGAGACTAAGCTTAATATGAAAGACAGTAAAAATGATAAAAAGTGGTTTTGGAGTCCCTGAATAAGAGAAAAAAAATATTCGAAGATATGCCATACAAAATTACTCTGAGTAAAAAATATAAACTTATTTATCAAGAAATACATCAGTTTCTCCAAAATAAATGTAATAAGATTAGTTAAGAAATATCAAGCTATAGTTTATGGATTTTAAGTATAAAAATAAAGTCAAGTGGTTACAGAGTGTGCAAAAATAAGTTTTGTCCAGTATTGTCCAATATCAAGGGTAGAAGGAAGGTTGCATATTTAGTCTCAGACTTCCTCTGAATCACATACAAGCTCAGAAAACAAGAGAGCCCTGAGTGCAAATCACTGATTAAATGAAAGTGGAGCCCAAGAAATGCACCTAGTTAACCCATTCTAGCATGGAAGCAGAGGATAGACATTTTTAGAAATTTAGGGACTAAAGAAATACAATATCCATGAGTCCTAATTGGAATATGATATTTGAAAATGAAGTCTAACTAATCAATTGATTAATAATAATACAAATTACTAGGGATGAAAAACAATACAAGTTCTATGGGAAGATAAAGGAAAAAATTTCTTGTAGTAGGGAAGACCATTCCAACTATGGCTCAAAATCCTGAATCCATAAAAAAGATTGATTTTAATAACATTAAAAAGAAAATTCTGATTAACCATTCAAAAGATAACTGACTTTCTATAAAAATTATTTGCAATTTTATCACAGATACTGCCAAATATTTTGAATATCAAAGAGCTTCAAGTATTGATAAAGATAAAAATCAATAAACTAATAAACAAATGGGCGACTTATATGAATGGGCAGTGCACAAAAAAGCAAAACAGAAAAAAAAAGAGGAAAAAAAAGGCAAAACAACTAGTCCATGCCCATAAGTAAAGATACTCAACCTGGTTCAAAATAGAAATGAACAGTAAAATGGCACTGATCTACCATATTTCCCCTGTCAGTGAAACAAAATTCAAAATTTTGATAAAACTCCATGTTTGCGAGATTTGGGATGTCAGAAAATTTTCTACAATGCTGTTGGGAGTGTAAATTTGGGCAAACACACAATTTTTCAGAGCTATCAAAAACAAATGCACATCCGCTTTGGACACCAATTCATTTTTGGTAATTTATTCTACAGATGTATTTCTAGAAGAAGGAAATGAAATAGGTGCATTGCAGTATTATTTGTAAAAAGCAAAATATTATAAGCTCTCTAAGTGTCCATTAATAGGGAACTGGTTAAAAGAATGAAAATATATCAGTAAAATAGAAAACTATGCAGTCATAAAAAGTTATGACTCTACATTTATTGATATGTTGTGAAAGGATAAACATATATATTCCAATATATACTGTGAAATGATAAACACAAGATGGATAAAAATGAGCAAAATGAACTACCTTTTGTGTAAAAAGGGAAAAATTAAAATCTATTTTCATATTTGCTAGTACAGTATGTATAAGTAGAACTCTGAAAGAATGCATAAGAAGCTAGGAACAGTGTCAGTTTAGGGTTGGTGAGAAATGTATACATAGAGCAAATGATGGAAGGGAAAATGTTCATTCTTCTTAAAAATTTGTATTCTTTGTTTTTAAAACCATTTAAATATAATGCCTACCCAACAGAATAAAAGAAAAATATATACTTCCAACTCAGACATACTCAAAATACAGAAACTTTCCTTGGAAGGGAAAACATTGCTTTTTGTTTTTACCTTTTTTTTTTTTTAAAGAGAGATTTGTTTGTGTGTATACTTTTGAAGAAAATAAGGTTTAAGGAAATGGGTCATAAGGGAAAGAGTCTGGATAAGATCTTAAACGTCCAAAGTGGGGGTACGATTTTGCATTCCTACCAGCATTGAGTGACAGTTCCAATTGCTCTACACCCAAGCCAGCAATTTGTATTGTCTTTTTTTTTTTTATTATAACCATTGTTTTACTTGTATAGTATAATTTGCATTTCCCTAATGACAAAGTTAAACATCTATTAATATGCTTGTTTGTGATTTATATATAGTTTCTAGTGAGTTGTTCAGATATTTTGCCCTTTTATAAATTGTGTTTGTTTTCTCACGGCTGAGTTTTAAAAATTACTTGTATTTTTGAATACAGGCTTTTAATAAGATGTGCTTTTAAAATATTTTCTACAGTTTTTGCCTTGTCTTTCATTCTATTACCAGTGCCTTTTGCGAAGAAGATGCTTATATTTTAAAGTTTAATATATCAATATTTATTTCTTTCATGGATAATACTCTTGGTGTATTGAAAGATTCATCACCAAATCCAAGGTTATCTAGGTTTTTCTCCTGTTTTTTTCTTTATGAATTTTTATAACTTTTTATTTTATATTTAGGTTTATGATTTATTTTGAATTAATTTTTACAAAAAGACTACATACTGTATGATTCCAGCTCAATGACATTCTTGAAAAGGCAAAACTAAGGAGAGAGTAAAAAGTGGTTGCCAGGGGTTAGGGTAGAGGGAGGGATGAATAAATGGGGCACAAAAGATTTTTAAGTCAGTGAGACCACTTTGTATGATACTATAATGATGGATACATGTCATTATACACAACACATAGAATATATGACAAGTATGAACCCAATGTAAACTGTGGACTTTGGGTGATTATGATGTGTCAGGGTAGGTTCATCAACTGTAACAAATACACCACTGTGGTGGTGGATGCTGATAATGGAGGAGACCATGCATGAGTGGGGATGGGAAATATATGAGAAATCCCTGTGCCATCTGCTCAGTTTTACTGTGAATCTAAAATTGTTCTAAGGTTTATTTTTATTTTCACTTTTAAAACATTTTTATTAAAGCAAGAATTTTATAACCCAAATTATGTTTTCTTGCTCGGTTATCAATTCGGTTATTTAAACCAGAAGTGGCATTCTGAGCTATTCCACAGTAAAGAATTACAAAATTAAAGAAAGGAATGCTTTACATTTTTGTACCCTGCTGAAAATTCTTTTTCCCATGGTCTATAAAACATTAATTTGTTTTTATATGTTACTATTTCTTGTGTTGTTATTTTTTTTAATCAACGAGTAATCTAGGAATAGCCTTATGTTTGTTTCCTGGCATTTGCTTGGTACCTAAGGTTCAAAGTTTCCTTTTCTTTTAAAATTTATTTTATATTTTATAATTGTCCCCCCATAATAGTTAAGATTTTCAATGTTTAGATATTTTTCTTCAGTGAGGCACAAGTTTTTACTCGTGGTCCCTGATCAGTTTTAAACAACTGGGGCACGAGTGGCACTGATAACTGCTTCCTGGGCAGTGTCTCTCGCTTGGTGGACTCGTAGTTCAGCTGCGGCTTCATCAGCTTGAGGATGGAGAGCCTCTGGAGACTCAAGCATACGAAGAAGTTCTGAATTATCCATCTCCAACAACAGGCCACTGATTTTACCAGCAAGAGGAGGGTGCGTGGCTTGAATGAGAGGAAACAACCCTTCACCCAACATGTGCTTTTGCTCTTGAGGAGGGGCAGGTGCCAACGTGGAAGCAGAGGCTCCCGGCCTTGCAGGCGAGCTGCAGGCTGCTGCGTGTAGCTTGTGCTGCGGGCTGGGGCGCTGCTGAGGGGAGCAACTCCTGCGGCACGTTTACGCCGTGGACCCGGCGGGCAGCAGGAGTAGCTGCGGCAGCAGGTAAGGTTTATTTTTAAAAGAGAATATGCTGACTTCAAAACCCAAGGGTCCTCCCGAGTACTGTTCCTTACTTCTGCGATGTGCAAGATGTGATTATTTGTCCTGTACTTTAGACTGGATGTCCCAGTACGACCTGTATTTCTGGACCCATAAGACTTTACTTACATGGCAGTTCCTTGATTCATCACAGAGTTTGTCTCCCACCCTGTGGAGCCTGTGTATCTTACTAAGCCCTCCTGGTACTTGCCAATTCTTGCTCATCTGCTTATCAACATGATATAAATACTCTCGAAGTGATGAGCTAAGAAATTTCCAAAGGTCAGGTTCCCATTGGAAAGTTAATATAACTCTGGGACAAAAACAAGTTTATACAGGGTGGGGGGAAAGGAGGTTTACTTTGGTTGTGAATACATGAAACACAGAGTTTATTCTTGTATTATTATTTATTAATTATTGTATTATATTCCATACGACCAACTATAAACATACTTTTGCCTCCACCCTGTAAAGTCATCCATCTCATGTAATATTAACTGTTTCTCATGATACCTTCCGAATAGGACTTGAAAAATAATCTGTTAGATGGATCAATAGCCACATGTGCCAGAGGCTTCATTAATCTGCTCTAGCAAAGACACCACATTTGGCATAACATCTATAACTGGAGCTACTACTTAGTCGTTTTTATTAAGCCACTGCCATCCATAACAATCTACCCAAATTTTTTAGGGGCTAGGCTGCTGAATTATATGGAAATCTGGCAGGGACTACCATGTTTGTCATCTTTAAATATGAGAACGATACTGACTAGTCCATTACTTCAAAAAAGTGTTATTGGTTTTTTTATTTACTATTATTTTCTTTGGAATTGTATAGTTTCAAAGGCTTCCAGTGAGCCTTCTTTACTATAATAACTCTTAACCCACAGACTAAGGAATTGATATTAGAATTGTGCCAACTGCCAAGTGTATTCATTCCAGTTATATTCAGAGCTCAGGGGCATGGCCACTGGGTTCATGCATAGGCTCATTGGATCAACAGTGAGCCAGACACGTGACAGGGTTTTATGTATAACACGCAGTCAAATAGGAGGGAAATGGTGGTCTTTTGAGTCTATGTATTAATGCCAATTCAGACTCATATCCAAAAATCCTCAAAAAGTGTAGCTATGTTCTTTTTCTCTATCTATAGTTACTCAATATATGATTGCCAGTGCTCTTAGGAAAGGCCTGGAGAAAAACTGGAAGAATAGCTACCTAACATACTTGTGGTGGTGTCCCCACGCTTCCTCATGGTGGCTCAGGCTCCCATTCAATCAGTGGATTCTGGATCTGAAAACTGACTGAGGTCTAAGAACAGAGGAAATAAGAACATTTTGTTGGTGCTGTTACATTCAGTCTGTTGATCATCCATTCCTTATTTCTTTGGATTGTAGATATCAAGCAATATCCTGGTTAGTTTCCCATGCAAGTTACCTGTGGAAACACTTATGTTATAGTCACCATCTCCATATCTCTCTCCAGATCAGGCCCTCCTCTGCCTGCCACTCCAACCTCGCTGTTCATTGTGATAAATGTCCCTTATCTTGCTTTGACAGTAAAGTGTCACTGCCTGATACTTTTATTTCAACATACTCATACTTTTTGCTATCAGGGACACTGATTCTGTCACAGCATCTCTTACAGTCGGCCCTGACCTACAAAGGAGAGACATAGCAAGCTTCTCAGTGATGCTAGTGCTTTTCCCACCAGGCAATTCTATTGCTTTAGTGAATGAACTGTGCTTTTGACTTGCTTTTAGTACATAGTTTTCTGGTAGTTTTTCTGATCTTATACAGTATATCACTATAGCATGCCCATTTATTTGAGCTGTTTCATGCCTTATTCCTCTATCTGTCACACAATTCTGGCATTTCTATTTCACTTACGCAGGTCATCACTTTTTCAAACTTTCAAAGTGCCATCCTACCAATGTAATTAGCACTGTCTCCTAGGGTCCTTGCCAGTGTGTTAAATGTAGAGAATGCTCCATGTTAATAAAGCCTCTGATAGTCAACTCTATATTCTGCACCCCTTGTTCCATCACCTTCAAGATCCAGTTTCATTCGTACTATCTTGGCTCCTATGGTACCTATGAAACAGATCCTATGACTCCTTTGGTATATAGTCTCTTTTGTTCCTTAGCTAGCTCAACACTTCCCCACTGGACTCTGCTAGTATTTGACCCTTAATATTGGTCTGTTTATCTGATGAGAGATGAGGGTAGATCCTTGAGGTGTGTGGGGGACATAGGTGGGAACACTGATTTGAAAGCACTTAACTCATTGGAATATTCTGCATGATCTCCAAGCAAAGGATCCTTTAAAATAGAACCACTATCTTCTAACAAAGGGGTGTGGGTTACTTCCAGTAGCTAAGAGGATTCAGGGGAAAATGGAACTTCAAGGTTCTCAACTACATCTAATTATCTTCATATAAAATCAAAGGGGAATACGCCTTCATCATTAGAAACCTGACCTTGGCTTAGGAAACCTGCTGGGACTGAGAATTAACTTTCTTTGAAGCTCCACTAGTCTTATGATTAAGTTTTGAACCTAGTCTTCTACTCTGTCTGCCCTCCAGTGGAAGGCAATTAAGTCTTCTTAAGTGATGCCAAGTGTCTTTCTGGTATTCAAATTTTTCCCTGGATTGATAATTAATCACTTGAACTTGTCATTATCTCTCTTCAGTTAAAACAAAATGGGTCTAAGTAAAGTCCACCCAATTCCTAGCTCTTATACTTACTGTTTCCCTTATGTCATTAAGGTCCAGAAATAATTACATAGCCAGAGTGTCCCCCTTCACCAGTACTGCATCAGAGTTCATTACTTGTGACAATTTTGACAGTTAGCAAATGACAAAGACTTTGTTTTCCACTTACCATGAACAATGGAGTCCTCATTGCCAGATAACCTTGGAGAAGTCAACACATAACAGAGTTAAAATGAAGTTCTACACCTAGGATGGCCCTTCAGAGTTGTCCCAGTTGAGATGGGGGACAGGGCCTTTGCACCCTTGCATCATTCAGTCACTGGAAGGGATATAATTTTAGAAAGGTAGTTCTCTGGGGCCAAGAGCAATGTCAAGGGAAGGACAATTCTGAGTTAGCAGCAGCAGACATTCCTAGTAGCTGAAGAATGTGTGGTTTACTGGAGCATCAATTATCTATTATAGCAGTCACAGAAAAACCACCAATGTGTGTGTACACCAATAATTGGTGATTATTATACAGAGAATATGCCCATATAGCCACCATACCTTTCAAGAAATACAGCACTGTTAGAACTAGAGAAACCTTCACAAGCCCCATGCAGTTATAAACTCCATTTCCATAGTTCCAATTCATTAACCAACTTCTAACACCACACTTTTGTTTTTAGATTTTATATAAACTGAATCAAAATAGTATTTTTTTTTGTATGTGTAACTTTTTGCACTCAACATTTTGGCTATATAATCCATTCAGTAATTATGCACAACAATAGTTCATTAAATGAATATGTTAGTGTATTCCTTTAAATGACTATATAACTGTTTAATATTATACTGTTGACTGAACTATTTGTTGTTTCAGTTTTTTACTGTTATCAATAGTGCTGCTATGTAAGAGTTTACACATATATTTTGGTAAAAATATGTATGTCTGGAATTCTGTTGTGGTTACATGGGAAAGTGAAACTCATGGGTTATAACACTTTCCATAGACAGTGCCAAATAGGATGTTTTCCCACAGAAGTTGTATCAATAAACACTCCCACTAGAAGAGTATTAGTGCTCCAGTTGGCTCACATCTTCTCCCACACTTCACTTAGTAGGTGGGGTTCGTTTTATTGTTTTATTTTATTTATTTTTAATCCTCACCTGAGGATATTTTTTTCATCACTTTTCAGAGAGAGTGGAAGGGCAGGAGAGAGAGAAACATTGATGTGAGAGAGACACATCAATTGGTTGCCTCCCCAATAAGCCCTGACTGGGCCTGTGGATCGAGCCTGGGACTGAGGTACATGCCTTTGGCTAGAATTGAACCCAGAACCCTGCAGTCTTTGGGTCGATGCTCTTACCACTGAGCCAAACTTGCTGGGGTGGCAAGGTTCTTTTTAATTTAAAATTTAATTTTAATGATTTTTAGTGGGTATGAAATAGTATTTCATTGTAGTTTAATTCACCCAAGATAAAACACCTTGGGACTTTATATTGATACTTTCACTTAAAATTCAAGACTGACAATGTTTTATTTGATGTCTTCTCAGTTACATTATTATTTCTTGATTCATATCAGAATTAAAGGATTCCTCCACACTTCTGTCATTATGTTGTTCTTGATCTCCTACCTGCCCCTTATCTTTCCAATGATGCTCCTTAATTATTCTATATAGTTTCAATAGACAGTTCCTTTTTTATGCCACATAATACTTTTCACACTAAATTCTGTTCCTCCACCACTTCACTTAAACTCCGGCACACAAATGTGCACACAAACCTCACATACACACTCACAGATATCTTATTTTCTCATAGAAATTTTTTTAACTTTTAAACTCTGGACACTCCACAGTCCTAGGATAGAAGCTGAAGTTTCACAATCACTCCCAGGATAGATGCAAGTCTCATTGTGCAGTCCAGGAAAAGTAAGAAAATGCAATGATTTATCTGAAGTAGCAGAAACAGGAGTTTTGAAGATAGTCCCTGTGCTACCAGGAAACCAGCAGGAAAGAAATTAGAATTTACTCAGAAAATTATTTTCCAGACACTGTGCTTGGTGCTTTTCATGCTGTGTTGCTATCAGTATTTAGCAATAATTCAATGAAATAGAAATCATTGTTATTCTCATTTTACAGAAGAGGAAACTGAGACTTACAAGCATTATGCAACTGCCCAAGGACACAGAGGTTTTAAATCAATCTTACACATTAATATCAAAACCACAGAGAACATTTTTTGTGAGTACTGTATTAATGATGCCATTTGGGCCATGATAATATAGTGTCTATTTCATCAGACACTATGATAAAATATATTATAAAAATAAAACACTATGCTTTAAAAAGTGTTTTAGCTAACTGTGTTCTGTAGAAGTAAGTGAACTCGCTTTACACGCCTATTTCCTCCTATAGGCACACTCCTTTAATTACCTCATGGGAAGAAGGAGTTTTCAGATGCCCTTCATGGAGATAACTGAGACAGCTCCTAAGTGAGCAGATTTAGAAACTTAATTCCAGTTTTTATTTTTACTTAAAGCATAATATACAAGTATTTAGGGTCTGTGAACTTCAAATATTATTACAATTACCTTACTAGAATGCACTTTAAACTATATGTTAAAATTAGAGTGATTCATAAGTGTTATAATAACTTCATATTTCTAAAACCTGATTAAAACAAGTCATATTGCACTTTAACTTACGTATGTTCTGTTCTCAAGTCCAAGAATATTGCCCATCTGGGGCAAAGAAGAGTAAATGCGTAAGTACATGTTGAGATGAGCTGTGTCTCTTTTCTAAAAATTTTTAACTTTTATGCCCTGTCTGCTTCTAAAGTAGGCCTAGACAGATTAACATGGCTTTTTACGGAGAAATTGTATAAAATCTGCTGTTTATCATTAGTTGAAGAGTTTCTCCCTTCTTAACACACTCTTCAATTCTGCAACACAAAGGCCTTGCTTAATTTAATAATTTAATTAATTTCAGTGTATATTAGTAAGAGAAAGGAGGAAGATTTTCTTCCATGAAAGAATTTTCCCATATTACCAAGGTATGTTATTTTTAAACATTATTTTAAGTTTAGCTAAGTTTTATGGATTTTATTCAATAAGAACAATTTAATAACAATAAGATAAATTACCCATGTTGAGACTATTATTTTATATTTAATTTTTAATTTTTTTATTTTTCAATTACAGTTGACATACAATATTATATTAGTTTCAGTTGTACAACATAGTGATTTGACATTGATATATACCTTACAAAGTGATCACCCCAATAAGTCTGGTTCCCATCTGACACCATACATAGTTATTACAATATTCCCTATGCTGTACTTTATATACCCTTCACTGTTCTTATAACTGGCAATTTGTACTTCAAAAGGGGGATTAAAGAACGAGGTGAGACTACTATCTTAAACCAAAACAATAATCAAAGACAAACAAAAAAGCCTGCTAGCTTTAAATTTATTGTTTGCATTTTGTTTACATGGGTTAGATTATAGAACACTTTACCTGTTTCTTTCTAAAATTAGTTTTAAAGAAAATTAAAATCGACACTTTTTGAATATATTATTATATTTAATAAGTTAATTCTTTTTCTCCAGCATTGTGACTAGTATGTCATAATCTTATTTATTCAGTATTCTGATGAGAAAAGCAGCAAGTCATCCTATTAAGCATTGGTCATTCAACCAAAAAATAAAATAAATAGATGGACATATGATAGGTAGATAGCTTTAAAATAATGTCTTTTGGTGGGCCTTGATATAGGTGATTTTATTTTCCTTTTTTGTGATTTCCTACTTATTTCAAATTTTTTTTACAATAAATATGCATTACTTATGTAGTTAGTAAAACAGAACATCAGTAAAATGCAAAAAAACCCCCACCCATTTTTAAATAAGTGAAAAATTCCAAAATGAGTGATAAAGTGTAAGGAGATAAAATTAGGAATAATGTACTGGGATAGCTTCAGCATGTTTGTGTTAATACCAATCAGTCATTTCCCAGTACAATTTGGGGATGAAGCATCTTAATTAGGAGTGGGTAGAATTGTGTCCCTGAAACCACTCTTCATAATCTTTTCTCATCAAGTTCTGTGGCTCTGGCTTCCATTTTCCCTTTTCAGTATTTCATTGTTCTAGCCTATTCCTAATATCACAGATTTCTGCTCATACAAAGTATTATTAGTGTCTTTGACTTAGAGAACATTTGTTCTGTTTCCAGAAAAGTTCAACAACTCTATTTCTATTTTCCTGATTTGGTTTCTAATTTTAATTGCATGAACACTTGCTACATGATGGATTTTCAGGAAGCCAAAATATCCTGCACAATTCTTTGGAAGGTGGATGTAATCTGTTTGACTATCACTATATGTAAAAAATTCATTGTGAAATATTCCATTTCATATATTGAACGTTTCCATACAATTCTGCCCCACTCCTCTTTGAATGGCTTTCATTCCACCTCATACGTCTGCACAATATTCAGCCCTGAGATTGAATTTATATTAGCCCTCTGGAATTTTTCTCTTTTACTGCTTAATAGCAAATCACACCAGGATTTTGGGTTTTCTTGATTTCAAATATCTACTAAAATAATTAGGATAAAAGTATCCTGAAGTAATGTATTGAAAATTCTTATTTCTTTGACTATCACTACTTGACACTGAGTAGGAGTTGTTCTGGAAGAGGGTTCCTGTAGGATTTGATAATATTCCATTAGTCCAGCCACTTAGGTAATTTTAGTTGCCAAGAAGTTTAAATTATTTGGCCATATTTTCAGTGCTGATTTTTACTTATATTCTAGGGTAATGAGATTGTAAGCTATAATATCCATTACTTTTTTAATATATGGACAAGTGTAGGACACATTTTTAAAAATATTTCATGGTTAAAGAGTATAATACACATTTAGCATGTGCACATACATATGTACATATATACATAAATATGTATTTATATTTGAGTTTTTATATGTTATTGAAAATTCTCAAAATCTGTGGTTATTTTAATTTCTTTTTCTAATAAATTCTGAAAGATAAATATTTCAGCCTCATTAATTTCTCATTATATTTGTAGTAGTTTTTCCTTTATTGTGCATCTCTAATGTGTTGTTTTATCTTCTTCATTAGTATCACTTTTTCTTAGTGTTTTTGTTCTTGAAGCCCACTTTACATGATACTATTGTTGTCCCAGAAATCATATTACTCGTTATTTTCTATGATTCTTCAACTATCATCTTCATTTTGTTATATGCGTTAAAATGAAGGTGATCATACATCCTAACTTCCTTGAACAGCCCATTTTATAACTGTTGTATCAGTGCAGTTAGCAACTCCCTTCACTCTTAAAATTCTCCTGATTTACCAAAGAAATTATATGGTCTTTCTACCTGCTAAAAGCTCATATTTTGATTTTGATTTCTTTTTCCTGCTATGGGAATCTTTGCTTTACCAGAGGAAATTATCCCATTTAAAATGTATTTTGAGGATTCATATGTTTATGTTTTTTTCTTCCTTCTTAATTCATTACAGTATTCTTCATACCTTGTTATAAAATTTTTGCTGTGTGTTATTTTCATATCTTTCCATTTTTTTTCAGGTTTGAACACTTTCTTTAATGCCTACTTTTATGAAATAAGTCAATCTAGATGGTTTACTTTGTTTCTCTATCCTAAAACTATCTTCCTCTTACTATCAGATTAAAACTATATTTGTACTATAAAATAAAAAATAAATATTCAACATTCATTTTAATGAATTTACATCTTATTATAATATTAAAATAAAATTGCTAGCTTTCTATTTTTCATTCAGCAAATAAAAGGACACCCTTTTTAGAAATTTAGTTCTCTCTCTCTCTTTTTTTTCCTGTAAATATTTTCCCTGTGTTCTGGTGTGGTAGGTCAGAAGTCCAACACTAGGGTTTTTTGTTTTTGTTTACGTTTCCCATTGAAAACCTAGTCTTTCCATGTAAAAGGCTTTTATTATTAGAATGTAGAAATGTTACCAGGAGTATTTCACATGTGTTTAGAGCTTCTTGCCCATAAACACCCTAGTGCCCCGTCCCCTCCCCATTTGTCCTGACTTAGCAGGATTCACGCCCATCAGTTTCTTCCAGCCTGTTACTGCCTCTCTCCACACTGCAGTTCAGAAAATGCCTTCGGGCCGACCGCTGGTATAAATATGGGCTCACATATTACATTTTTCTTTCCTCAAGAATCAAAGCCCAGTGCTGGTTGTTGTAGAGTGTCTGCAGAGAGTTCGTTATAACCTTTTACATCATTTTACTTACTTCAGCTTATTTTTAGCTATTTAGGAGTGGAGGGTTAGCCTGTAATGGCCAGACCAGAAGGCCATAGTCATTTAATTATTCAAAAATATTTATTGAACGACTTAGTTTCTAACAGTGTACACTTTTTAAACCTTATGTTTTCCTGGAGGATGCAGACGACCGGAAAGACAGAGCATTCTGTGCCTGTCAAGGAATCTACAAGTTCATAAATTACTCCAGAATGGACTAAAAAAGTATTTAAAGCTCTTCATGTATCTTAAATTTACTTTCCCACAATTTTCTATGGAATTACTTCAGCAACAGGGTTTAATTAAGATATATGGCTCTGCATTTCTGGCATAAATGATCAATCTCTGAAGTTGGTCTTTAAAATATTGATGAAAACTTCAATTACACCATGCTTTCTTTCTTAGAGGATAACACGTTTCAATGTGCCTTGTGTTTTTATACATACATTTTGAGATTTATGACTATAAAATGGTGTAGTATTTTTTTAAAGAGAAATGCAGAGGGAAGGAACTAGTCAATATATGTAAGTCTGCATACATAAATTAATTAAAACAAACAAATATAGCATACATTTATATGTAGATGAAATTCTACTACCTAATATAATTTTTTTTTGTAAGCAGCTAACGTTAATATTTCTTTCAACATATCAAGGAGTTGGCAGTTAAAATTTCCTAAAGCCTTCCAATATATCTACAGTCCTTTTTGATCAGTTAACATAGGTTAAGTGAGACAGTAGAAATCTATTCTAGTTATAGACAAGCACTTTTTATTTTTATTTTATTTTATTATTTTATTTTATTTTATTTTATTTTATTATTTTATTAAAATATACCTTTATTGATTTCAGAGAGAGGAAAGGAGAGGGAGAGAGAGAGACAGAAACATCAATGATGAGAGAGTCATTGATCCAGCCCGCAACCGGGCATGTGCCCTGACCGGGAATCAACCCCGACCGCCTGGATCCTAGGTCGATGCTCAGCCGCTGAGCCACACCCGGCCGGGCTAGACAAGCACTTTTTAAATGTCCTTTGAAGTGTTGCTGTATTTTATATTCTAGAATTTGGTGAGTAACATAAGACCTTTTTCTTTACTTTGTAAAGTCAAGATTTTTCTCATTTAAAAGTTAAATAGGATACTCACAAATTAACAGACTTAAAATTCTGCCTATATTCTTTATAATGGTTTTAATATCCCAAATTATTTGGAATAAATGTTATTCCAAAATGCTTCTGCTATTTTGATGTAGGGAAAAGCTTACTACAGATCAACAATTTCTGGTTCAGAATGAATGTGAAAACAGACAAACAAAAAAAGAGCACTGCAGTTAATGTAGCATTCCTATGGTTTTACTGAAGACCTGCTGCTTTGAGTTGTTTGTGAAGCCTTTACCATGTATCTTAGAGTACTTAGAAGGCCTTAGTTCCCCAGATCCTTAGAAAACATATGATCTGCTATGTAAGACTCAGACTATCCTTGAATTATAAATTATGGTCTTTTAGTTTTCTTTATTCATCTTAAAGATGGATCTGGGGAGGAAGATACTAGCCAGGGGTTCTCAGTCTCAGCACAGCTGACATTTTGGATGTAAGAATTCCTTGCAGTGATGGGCTCTCCTAAGCACTGTTGGATGTTTAGCAGCATCCCTGGCTTCTACCCACTACATTCCAGCACTATCTCTCCACCCAGGAGAGACAACCAAAAATACCTCAAGACATTATCAAATGTCCCATGGCCAGTGGGGTGGCTACATAATTGCTCAGTGAAGAACCACTATTCTAAAGGGAACAAATTAGCTCCCATTAGAGAAAATGTTGCTGGGGAACGTATGTCCACAGCAGCAGAAAGGTAGAGCAGAAATGGTATAGCGCATTAATAGAAACAACAGAACAAAACAATAACTAACACATGTAGTGCTGACCATGTGCTGGGCACTGCTATATGCCTTTTACCTGTATTAAGTTACTCAACACTCTCAACAGCTTATCAGGTAATATTATCTGTATTTACACACAAGGAAACTGAGGGATGAAAATTACATTGTCCAATGTCATACAACTAGTAAGTGGTTTCAATCCTAAAAAGCATATTTCCAGCCTAAGAGCTTGGTTTTGTTAGTTTTTAATATACCTTTTATTTAGACTAGCTTTATATTCACAGAAAAGTTACAGTGATAATTACAAAAATTTCCATATGCCTTATACCCAGTTTTTACTATTGTTTCCCTTGTTTTACATTAGTACAGTATGTTTGTGCCAAATAATTAAAAAATACTAATATGCCCTGATGAATGAAAATTTGTCATTATTCTGGTTTTTGTTGTCATTTTTGTTTTTTTTTAGTTTTACCTAATGTCTCTTCCTCCTGCAGTCTCTTCCACATTACATGTAGTCATCACATCTTCTTGTGTTAGGCTTCTCTAGACTGTGACAGTTTCTCAGACTTCCCTTGTTTTTTATGACCTTTACAGTTTGAGACATACTGGTCATGTATTTTGTAGAATGTCCATCACCTGGGGTTTGCCTGATATTTTTCACATGAGTATATCTGGGTCATGGGCCTTGGGGATAAAGGCCACAGAGGTAAACTGACCTTTTCATCACACCCTATCAAGAGTTCGTGCTATCACTGTGGTTATCAGTGTCGATGCTAACCTTGCTACCCTGGATGAGAGTTTGTCAGATTTCTATACAGTTACTCTTTTTCATTTGCTTGTTTAAGTTACTCTTTCTAAAGTGTAAAATTACTCTTTTTCTTCTCCTTTTGTTACTGCCCTTTTTTTGAAGGAGGTCACTATGTGGAGCCCAAAATTAAAGAGTGGGAAGTTATACTCCACCATAAACTTATCCAATTTATATAAAGTACTTAGAATCCTTCTGCCTGTGATATTACTCTCCCAATTCTTTATTTTTAAAATCATTAGGTTATATCAGTTTGGACTCATGGATATTTATTTTATACTTCAGGTTACAATCCAGTACTTGACTTTTTTCATTAATTTCAAATTGTTCTAGCTTTGTCCATTGAGAACTCTTTTAGTTAATTCTTATTTCCCTTTAATATACTCCCATTGTGTGTGTGTCTGTGAGAGACAGAGAGAGAGAGACAGAGAGAGAAAGTATTTTAAGCATTTCTTTAATTTCTGGCATTATAAGATGTTCCATTTTCATCTTGTATATTCCCTGCCTCAGCCCTAGAATCAGCCTTTTTCCTGGTTGATTTTATTGGACATGGTATTGGAAAGCAATATCTGGGTACGGGGTGTGTTCTTTGCTATTAGAGAATCCTTGCTTCTGGGCCCTCTGAACTAACAGAGCAGGGAATAGATCTGTGTTACCAACCCATATGTGTACACTGTGTTGCTTTCAGCCTACTAATAGGGATGCTACTGGCTAGGAAATCCTGGGGCACTCACCTGGACCTGTACTACTTGTGGATAGCTCCAGCAGACATTTCCCCAAATAGAGCCAATGTGGCTGGACCAGTCCATGTGGTTCTTATTATTATGACTGAAAGAAATATCTCAGCAACAACCATCCAGTGTATTTATCGATTTACCCAGCATAATACAGACTTTCTCTTAAATTTCCATCAAGAAGTTTTGTTTGTATTTTACAATTAAGTCTATGATCCATTTTGAATTAATTTTTATATAAAGTATAAGTTCTGTGTTTAAATTAATTCTTTTGAATATAGACATCTAATAATTTTAGCACTATTTATTGAAAAAACTATGCTTCTTTCATTAAATTTTCTTTGCATATTTGTCAGAATAATTTGTACATATTTATGTGGGTCTCTTTCTGGGCTATCCATTATTTCCACTGATCTATGCCTATTTTTTCACCAATATCACTCTCTTGAATAATGAAGCTTTATAGTAAGAATCAATACTGTTTAATGTGAGTCTTCAACTTTGTTCTTTTTCAGTATTGTGTGAGCTATTCTAAGTTTTTTGTCTTTCCATATAAAGTTTAGAATCAGTGTGTTGATATCTATAAAGTAGCTCACTAAGAGTTTTATTTGGATTGAATTAAATCTATTGATCAAGTTGAGAAGAATCAGCATTTTAATAATATAAGTCAATAACAATATTCTCTATTTACATCTTTGATTTTTTGTCAGTGTTTTGTAATTTTCCATCCAAAGGTACTATACTTATTTTATAAAATTTATCCCTAAATACTTCATGTTTTGGATGCTTAGTAAATAGTATGTATTTTTTAAATTTTAAATTCCAATTGTTTATTACTACTGTATAGGAAAGGAAAAAACTTTTACATATTAACCTTGTATCTTAAAACCTTGCCATACTCACTTATTATTTCTAGACCTTTTTATTCTTTACAGTGTTTACATAGATAATCATGTCATTTAAATAAGTATAGTTTCCCTAGGAAACATAGTCTGTCAGCTAAATACCAGGTGTCTTAGAATTAAATTGGCTAAAGTCAAAGGCCATGGGAAGCTAATAGTTCTAGACACTGTTCTTTTAGTCTCATTCAGTGAGATTTAAAATGTTAAATCTTATTTTATGAGGAAATGATCTTTGGGGTTAACCTAAAAGAAAATCAATATGTCTTAAAGCTTGTGATGTGTACTTGAATCAGTGTTAAAGAAAGAAATGCGGGTAAAGTATAATATGAGTGAACAAAAATCATGGCCTTCCTTTTCAGTTCTGCCATCCAAAGTTTAAACTAGTCTGTCTCACAAATTTCAGTATTTCCAGGGAAAGTGGAGCGCATCCCAAACCTACTTTTCATAAAGAACTGCATTGGGTACCTAGTTAGGTCAAAATACAGAAGAAAATCCTGAGAATTACTAAGACCCAATATGAAGTGTCATATAAACCATAGGTATAATTTTATTTTATTTTCTCAGAAAAGAAAAAAGATGTGTAGTCTAATTGCTCTTCTTGTTAAGTTACTTACCCAATGGTAGGCCACAAATAGGATTAGTTTACCAAAGAAACAAGGTAGCTAAAGAGGAAGAGAGGCCAGCATCAGCCTTTGGGAATAAACATATTTAGCAATCAGAGAATAATTAACTCTGTATATTATAACCTGTTCTTGAACCAAGTGTTTCAAGAAGAATATTTTTGAAAATTATATTTTGATTATTTTTATTTCTAAATTAGTGATAGCTATTGGTACAATCAAATAACAAAAGGCATTGTTCATTCATCTTCCATTTTGACTTTGGTAGTAATACAATAGATAACAGAGAACAAAATGACTGTAACACAAACTTTCACATGTAAAAACATTTCCATGACTCTTGGGTCCTTTAGCCAGATACAGGATGTGGGATGTGTTAGTGATCTTGCATAGGGAGACTACAGAGGCTGGAAGGCTGGTTAACCTTTTCCCTGGAGAGAGCCGTTGTTGAGTTGTGAGTACTTACTCTGTGGGCAGGTAAAGGTGAGTGTGAGTGTATGTGTGTGTGTGTGTGTGAGTGTGTGCTTGAGTATGTGTGCTCTTTATATTAACCCTGTGATGGGGGTTCCTAAGTGACATATTAGCAAAATATGGAATGTGATTCCCATAGTGGGGATACTAAGAGAACTGGTCAGAAAGAAAACTGATGTCTGTGACCCCAGTATAGGGGTGACTTCACTACACTCAGCCTTTGAATAAGATTGAAGGTTGATTAATAGATTGAATTGAACATTTAAATTTCTGAA
This sequence comes from Miniopterus natalensis, assembly GCF_054644295.1. Lineage (NCBI taxonomy): Eukaryota > Metazoa > Chordata > Mammalia > Chiroptera > Miniopteridae > Miniopterus > Miniopterus natalensis. The sequence continues at coordinate 36,742,738 of NC_142085.1, read as the reverse complement.
TTGCAATTGTGTTTGTAACCAATTGACAATATATATGTTCATTACTTTCTAAAAGTTATTAGAGAAGTCATGAGCTTGTTGAAGTTTTTATCCAATTATAGGGAAAGATTACTCTATAAGATTAACTTTTAAAGGGCAGTGAGTGAGAATATAAGTTTAACAAGTAAATATGTAGAATTGTTTTTGTCTTTTTCTTTCTTTCATTATGAGCCATCCTTGTTCAACATACAGTTATAAACATTTGTTGGAATCCTATATACTAATTTTACATTTCTTTCAGTTAAGTAAATATTGAGTCTTATTTTTTAATTAACATAACGATTCAGAGATGTGTTGTTTCTTTTATTATTTATCTCTAAGGTGGTAGTTATCTTTATTCAAATCTATATTATTTAAATAATGATACAAGAATTTATTCACCTATTAGAAAGATAGGAGGCAGTGAAGGAAATATATTCACCTTATAAACAAGAAAAAACAACTGGTAATTAACAGAGGTATATAGGATCTATACCAACATTGAGTCTACAGTAGCCTCGTTAAACACAATTATTCATATTGAAGACATTAGAAACATCACAAATGCTCCAAAAATGAGATTGACCCCTTAAATAGAGAAAGAGATAAAATGATGATAATTCATGAGGACTGGGATGATAAAAGAAAAAGAATAAAACTGAGCATTCAGTAACAAATCATTCTAAAGAAAGATAAAATAAGAGGAGAATGCTGGTAAAAAATTCCTTCTACTGAAATCAAATATTTAAAAATATATGTGTAAGAGATGGAAGAAAGGAAATAACCAAAGATGAGTGCAAAACAGTGGTATGATACTTGTAATATATTTTCAAAAGAACAAACAAAATGAAAAAACAGGAAAATCTCTAATTTGCTTTCATATGTTTTGGTTGCAATAATAAAAGTGAAATGGACTTAGTTCTAGAAGAACAAGAAGAGATAAATTATAAGGTTACAAGATTAGCTCACCAAGGGCCAGGAATGTGCCAGCTTCACAGAGAGGCAGGGAATTAAATGTCATCAAGATTTTCTCTTCTCCTCAGCCTTTCTTTCTTTATTTTTTTCATTGACTCTCCTTCATTCTCTGTCCTTGGATCCACCAACCTTCTGTTTCTCAGTCTTCATAATAGAGTAAAAAGTGTCGCCACCATTGCTCTCAAGTTTGCATGTTACAGGTCCACCTATCTAGGAGGACATGAAATTATTTCTTCATCCAATTCCAAATTCTCAGGGAATGGATTCTGATTGGACACTGGTATTCGATACACACAGCTTGACCAATCAACTGTGGTCAAATGGCTACAATAAACAAAAGCATGGTGATTGTGAATACCAATACGAACTTGTTACCATCACTGGGTCAGAGGAGAGCAGGCGTGAGAGAAGGGGGAGTTATGACATAGAGAGACTAACCAATAAATGTCTACAACCAGCAGAAAACATGTTTGTCATGTACATAGTTGGTACCCCTCCTGACTTCTCTCCCTCCATACGTTTTCTGAGGAAGCTGTCTTAACTTTCTGACCACTGTTCATTAGATTATATTTGGGATCCTGACTCAAGGGCTGCAATCCATCTGATCAGGAATGAAGCTAATTAGCTATGCCAATTCAATATTTTTATTCAGGAATTTTTTTCCCAAGAGGAGTGAAAAAAGTAATAATAATTTAAAAAAAAAAAAAAAAAACTTCAAAAAGCAATTTCATAAGAATAGAGTGGAAAAGATCTACAATAATAAGGTTTCTTGTGAGCCGACAATGGGACATGGCTGCCCAGAAAATGAATGCAAACCTAGAGTGCAACCCAGCACAGTTTTCAGAAGAGGAAAGCTGACGTCATTGCATGCTCACTGGTCAGTAGACATTGGAGCATGATGCCTGGTTCTGAGCACAACTTTATAAAAGAGATCTTGACAGATAGGAGCATGATTACAGCAATATGATTTGAGTAATGAAGACCTCTAAAAACATGCCATATAGAGCATTTTGAAAGAAATTTAGGGAGCTTAGTCTGGAATAAAACATTTGACGGGAGGAAAATATGTTCTCTGTCTTTATATACTTATAGATCTACAAGAGAAATAAACATTATTTTGAATAACTATTTAGGGCAAGACCGAGAAAAATATATAAAGTGGAAACCCATTCTCAGTGTTCTATAATGTATTATAGGGCTGTTTAACAGTGATCTCTCTATATGTGGATGAGAGGCCAAGTAATCATTTTTATTGATGTTGTGAAAGATGGATACATTCTAAAGTGCCACTTTGTGTGTGTGTGTTTTTTGTTAATCATCACCTAAGGATATTTTTTCCTTTGATTTTTTTTAGAGAGAGTGGAAGGGAGGGAAGGAGGCAAAGAGAGACAGAAACGTTGATGTGAGAGACACATCAATTGGTTGCCTTCTGCACCCACCCTGACGAGGGCCAGGGATTGAACCTGCAACCTAGGTACTTGTCCTCTGGTGTGTGGGCCAAAGCTTTAACCACTGAGCAAGCATACAGGCCAGGGCTAAAGTACCTTTTGACTGCAGTTAGGATCTAGTATTAAAAAAAAAAAGAGGGACTGCTGCTGGAAACCCAGAGAAAGCCACTAGTGGTGACAGACTGCAATACTGGGGAAGGGAGAAATGTCATCTGTGATAACATATTTGGGACATAAAGGAAGATCCTTATCCTCAGGCTGCATGCTGGTTGAGTAGCTGGAGTAACCTTAGAAAAAACCCTTAATTTCTCACTTCCTCCGGTTCCTTACTTTAAAATTAGAAGATTTGTCTGGATGGTATTTAAAATTCATTCTGCCCCTAAAATTTTTTAAGTGCAGACTATATTGCAACACCCCCACCCCCCTCCAAAACAACAATAAAAACTTATTGGCATCTGAATGTTATCTGACTGTGTGCTCATTAATACATCCACAGAGCCCTTATTATGGCCAGGTACTCAGTCAGTGCATTCTCCTTACACATAGGAGCTCTGCTTAGGAAACCAAGCTGTTACCAAAATAATCATTTCTATGGATCTATATTTTCACACAGAATATAGTGTATTTGAAAGGGAATTTTGTGAGCACTTATTTTAAATCTCTCATTTAATAAATAAGAAAACTAAAGCATAGAGCAGCCTGAAGTCAAAAGCTGATCACAAAATTTCATTTTAGCTGTATTTAAAAACTACCTGAAAAGTGAGAATAAGCAGAATATATTCCTCTCTCACCTAGGATACTACGCCTGGTCAGTGAGCTCTCTCCATCCTAAGCCCATGTTATTTGTTCATGGTAGAATAATGCTCACTGATATCAAATCCTCCCCCCTCTGAGGCTCAGGGAAGTTGACATGTCCCAGCACCTTTGCAGCCAGGCAATGAGAGACAGTGACAGTTCACTTCTGGGATGAGGCAATCAAGTCCCTGGTGACCTTGCAGCTCTCTCTCTTTCCTAAAGGAAGGCAGCAAGCATGGAATTACCATTTTGCCTTTGTTTATTTCATAAACAATGAAGTAATGAAAATTTCGGTTAGGTTTCAGAGTCTTTGAAATGCATTATTTCAATATTAGCTTACTGGTACACTTCCAGAAAATTCTCACTACACACAAATTGCTACGTTTTTAATATAAGTAGTAACGAGCTCACAGTACTTAATTTAGTCTTTCTAGAAGGAAATTACATGACAGAGAAGGACTGGGCAGGTGACTAATGCTGCCTTGTTTATAAAGGGCAGCTTAGATTATACAAACCAGCTGAAGAGATGAAGCCTGAGCAGGTTTACATTAGCCCTCGCCCATCTTTAGCCCACGGAGAGGTCACTCCCTGTGCTTTTGGCATCTGAGCAGACGCACTGGCTCAATTGATTATGGAGTTTCCTTGCTTCACTTGTTGCCTTGCCCATTTTTTCCCCACCTTTTTAAGATTTCCGCTCACTGTAATAGACATCAGGCTTAGGTACAGCTCTTAATTTGGCCAAAAGAAGTGAGAGCCCTGGTCAGTTTGGCTCAGGGGCTAGAACATTGGCCTGCTGACTGAGGGTCCCAGGTTTGATTCTGGTCAAGGGCACATACCTCGGTTGCAGGCTCAATCCCTGGCCCCAGTTGGGGCATGTGCAGGAGGCAACCAATTGATGTGTCTCTCCCACATCAATGTCTGTCTGTCTGTCTCTCTCTCTTTCCCTTCTACTCTCTCTGAAAAGCAATAGGGAGAAAATATCCTGGGGGTGGGGGAATTAAAAAAAAAGTGAGAGGAAATGCTGTGTATCATTTCTGGGCTTTCAGAAAAGCCATGTGATTTGTTTCCGACCCATTTCCTGCCTTGGTGATTTTGGAGGAATATACCTAAGTGGAGCCTCCATTTCCCTGGGTCACTTTGAGACTAAGTGGCAGAACCTGCCTCTAACACATTAGGCCTGTTACATGAGCAAGAAATAAATGTGAATTGACATAAGCCACTCAGATTTTAGAGTTGTTCCTGAGCACAGAGTAACCTATACTATTCTGAACAATGTGTTTCCAGGTATATTCAAATACAGTAGACCATTCTTCAGCTAAAACCACCTAACTTAACTCTTTCATTGTTTATTTGTTTATTTTCCCTTCCCTAGCAGACTGTAGCCTCTCAGAAAATAGGAATTGTATCTTTTCCTTCTTGGTACTTCTGTAGTGCCAGCTATAAAGCTTAACACTTTGTACATAACTTTATTATGATGATTGTTATTGTTGTTATTACTATTAAATTGGATGGCCTTGATAGCTAAGTGGCTATGTTCTGGGTATACTGAGTGATTCTAGAGATGGATACCAAACATAGTAATGAAAAGTTAGTGGTAGTAAAAGCCTGTCAGTAGAAGAAAAAGATCATCCTCTGAGGGAATTATTTTCTTTGAGTCTAGATTTAGCACTCTTGGAGAATGGATTCTATTTGTAAATTCAGAAGAATTCCAGGGGGTAATTCAACTCCAATGGAAGAGTTTCAAATGACTTGAAAATGGGAATAGCTAAACTAGAGCACAGGAACTGGTAACAAGGATTTTGAAATAGATACATTTAGACAAAGTAAGACGAGATTCTGCTCACACATGCATACACACTCCATCATTATGTAAATAACTAGAAATTTATATCTAAACTACATCATAGAAATAGTTGCTTTGAAGAGTTCACCTATTGAAAACTCTGGGCAAAGTGTAATTGCTTTAAATTAGTTCAAATTGTATTTGATAAAGTCCCCGTGGCAAGTTAAATGTTTTGCTGAAGAAATATTTTGTGTTGAACATAGTGTCCCATTTTCCTTCAGGGATATATTTGACATTGAACAACTGAATTAATGCATATATTCATTCCTACTCTGTGGCTAGAATCTTCAAGCTCCCAAGGAATATATAAAATGACAAGAAATGACCTTGGCACCACAGAATGATGTTTGTTTTAATGCAACCCACCCAGACCACATCAGAATCTTCCAAAATAAACAAGGTCATCTCTGGAATACTTCTGAAGATATGGCAGGATACTTTGGCTTAAATTATGAAGATCCTAAAATAAAACAGTAAAATTAATTCAGTTCAAAAAACAAACATTTGGATACTGAGAATTCAAGAACGGATAGCACATGGTATTATCTGTGAAGAACTTGAAATCAGGCAGAGAAGAAAGGCAACAGTGTGCCACATGCCGCAGAGGAGGCGGGGGTTCAGGGCTATGAGTACAGAGACCTGGGCGCAAATGGCAAATGAGTCAACGTTACAAGGTTACAAGGTGGGGCCAGAAGAAAAGGGCCAAACAGGTAAAACAATAAGGCTTTGTGCTATCACTTCATTGCCCAACCATTTAATGCACAACTCTTAGATTCTGATCATACTGATAACAAGAATCAATAATCCAAGCATTGTGAAATGAGAACAATAAACACCAAAAAATTATTGTTGCTATAGGGCAGTCTTCTAACAATGATAAAATATAATCTTGGAGATGCCTAACAACAAAATGGGTCCATAAGTACTCAGGGCTCTTATAAGTCTCTATTTTTTTTTTTTTTTTTTAATAAAAGACTTCTTTTGGAGAAAATTATATCACATTGCATATTTTCCAGCAAGAAGAACCATAAATAAGATATGCAATAGAAAACTGGAAGCTATTTGAAGAAAAAAAACATTGGGGTGGAATTTGTTTTTCTCAAGCAAACAAAATGTCTCCTCGGTCCATCAAGATTGAAGAGATAAACTGTGCACTTATCACAATAATTTTAGTTTTGTGGATTAGGTAGAGAGAATTAGCAAAATGTGAGCAGAAGGTGAGAACAGTATGTTGCCGCCTAAGATTTTGGAAATGAGGGAAATTAAATTTTTCTTTAAGAGATAAAATATGAGTAAAGGATGAGATGAGATGAGATAATGAACACTACCAAAAAAAGAAGGTGGTTTTTGATCCTTAAGGTCCATCAAATGGGTGAAAGGTACACGAACAAATATAAGTGGAAGAGAAGGAGGAGACAATAGCTAATCAAGAATAACCCAGGGAGCAACCAAAACGTTCAAGTGGGTTGTGCGGGTCTGAGCCCATCATAGAGAGTGAGGCATGAAGAGACAGATGCCATTAAGCTTTCAAAATACACAAGAATAAAAATCTTACAGTGACCCTCTTTATTCTTGTCCCATGCTTGCCAACAATGGTTCTTTGAATTTGACTTCACATGAACAGTCTTTAAAGAGATTCTCAATCAAGTCACTCTGAGGCAGTCATAGTTCTTGACAGCTATATTTCTTATGGTAAGGTAACATGAAACCTTTTTAAAACTTTCAGGAATATTTTAGTATATTGCATGTAAAACTTAAGTCAAGGCAGGTACAGTCCAATGATAAACATGTAGGAAGACTTGTAACACATGTTTATTTAAAAGTAATAACATTTTTCTGGTATTTGGACAAAAGCCACAAAAATGCTGAATTTGACACTACCTCAAAGAGATTGCAGCCCATTTTGATATCCCTTGTGTTCATGAACAGGGCAAGGAGAAAATGTTCTAGTAGTAAAGAAACACTTTACTTCAGAGATAGTAAACATAGGCCATAAAAAGCTATTGATTCTTACACTTTGATGCCTATCCCAGAAGTAGGTGTTTGAAGAGTAAACATGTTAGAGTCCTGGAACTCCTCTTGGTATCCCATTAGACCTGTATTCAAGGTTTATTTCAAGCTCTGATGTACAAATAAAAGGCTTGGGTGATCACAGAGAGAACAAAAAAGGGGTCTGTAGCAAGAGCCTCCCTACCGCTGAGGGGCTGAGGGCCTGCAGTCCCTTCATTCTTCCAGCATTCAGACCCTCCCTGGGTGGCCCAGCCTGTTGTGCAACGGATACAAAACCTGGGGCTCTACTCCTGCGGGACCGTTGTTACTTCCTACTGAACTAAAGGCTCTGAAAACAGCTTTCATCAGAAAAAGTGCTTTGTCTAGTAAAATTAGAAATGTCCTGAGAAGCATAAGGTGGAGCGGGAAGTTTAGAAAGGGTGTTTTATTTCTGCTTTATAGGTCCGTGGGCAGCTGTTGCCATTCTCAGTGGAATGAGGCAGAACAGTGGTGTCAGGAGGTGTGATGTAACCCTCTCTTTGGGCTCGCCACACCTCAGTCTCTGGTCTTATGGTAACTTACAACAATGCCCCATTTGCTTCACTTGGGTAGATTGAAAAGTGAACACTATGTAATTAACATCATAAAAAATTAATGATTTGAAATAATTTGAAAGCATTAAGTTCTAGAGAATTAAGATCTAGAGAATTATAAATTCATTAGTAATGAACTGAGGATTGCCCAGCAGATCATAGCAGCAGAGCTGCGAGGGTCCCTTGAGAACCTCTTAGTTCAAACTTCTCATGTAGCAGATGAGGAAATGGATTTTCAGTAGCTGACACTTGAAGGTGAAAATAAGGGAAAAGAAAGTTAATTCATTATTTGTTGTATTAAATTTGAGTGGCTAGTAAAATTCCTAGCAAGAAATGGTAACTGGGCGATAGGCAACGTGATCCCAAGGCCAGGCTTCCTTCTTTTTATATGGTGTTTACTGTGATACAATTTTTCCTGAGATATTATGGCTCTGATAAGTATGACACACTAGTACCACCAAGAAAGGTCTTATTTCTTTGTTCAATATTGGGAACAAAGAGGTTAAAACATCACTCCTAAATTTTCCACCAGGTACTTTCTCCTTGGGATTACGTATATGAATCTGTGGTAATCCCAGCTCCTCTGGGCCACCCTTCACTCTGCAAGACGTGAGTCTCCAGGGCTTCTGGACACCTTCTTCTGTAGAAGCCTCCATTCTCCACACGAGCGCCAGTGCCCTGGAAAGCAGGGCCAGGTGGAGGTCCCCAGCTTCAACAGGCAAGTCTGTGTGGACACACCATTGTTCAGGGTGGGGGTGACTGAAGGGCATCACAGCACTGGAGGAAATTAAAACCTTGTATTTGTGACTTTCCTCATCTCTCAGAGAAAAAGCTTCCGGAAATAAAATTCTCTTGAAGCACCCTCTTATGGAAATTACCTGGCCTCGAGTGCTACTTGGTTGTAAAAGTGCCATCATCTTCGAACCTAATGGTTTTCATCTCCGGTTGCCCATTAGAATGACTTGGGGAGTTTCTAAAAATATTTTTGTTGTTTTTTTTTTTTATTTTATACAAATGCTTGGATTGGACCCAGACTAATGAAATTGATTATCTTTAAGAAGGTCGATCAGGCAATTGTAGTTTGTTGTTTGTTTTTTTAAACTTCCTAGACGATTTTAAGGTACAGGCAGGTTGAGAAACAGCCTTCCCATCTTGTGTAGGATTCTCCATGCACCTTTTCTGAAATCCTAGCCTGCTTACCCTTACTGTTTCCGCCTGGGGCTCCAGTTTCCCCAGTGACAAATGATGACCTGAGAATGAAACAAGGCTGGATGGTAGTTCTGTATTTTTCAGGTTTTCCAGTTTTCAGAGTAAATTTTGCATAAGTCAAATGCATAAATCACACACACACACACACACACACACATACTCTTAGAACAATCTCAGAGACCATAGAATCTGACTAGAATGCCTTAAGGACCAAGCAAGTGACACATATTTCAGAATCAAATCTGTGTAAAATAATGAGTAGTGAAGCCCACAGTGACCAGAGAGAATGTGTCATAGCCATTAAAAAAAATATGAAAATCACTGGGCTGGTCAAACGAAGCAGAGCCTTTGACAATATTGATAACTTCTAGCTCTCTACCTGGTTTCCTAACTGATTCATATTTACATAACCACCTCTCCTCCCATAATGGAGTTGTCTATCAAGTTAGTAGGCATGGAAGTGTCAGTTCCTTTACTTTTTAAATCTATGTCCCCAGCACTTGTAAACTGTGCTTCCTTAGTCCTGTGGAGTATAATACAGAGGCCCATCGCTGAGCCAGAAATCTCTTAATGGCTACGACATAGAGAGCCATCCAAAATTTGCGATTGTCTTTCCTGAAGAACTCCATTAGTTTCTTGGCCAGGGGCCATTTTTTATCTTCAGCCTCTGTTTCAGTGGAAGTCTGGATAAGATGGAGAGAAAATCTTGTTTAATTTTTGGCCCTTCTATGTCCACCAAAGGCAAATTGCTCTCAAATCTAGGATCAATCGCTACAATAGCTCACACAATGACCAAAGTGTGGACACAAATTATAATTTATTATTAGATTTATGCAAATTTATTACTTTAAATATTAAAGACTCAGAAAAAACCCTTGACCCTCTCCTTCCTGCCTAAGATTCAGATGGAAAAACCTAGGCCAGGCAGGGAATTTTAGGATGTTGCCTTAGCCTTAATTAAGAATGGTAAATAGGAGGGCTTCAGGCAGGTGCCAGTTAGCTAAATACCGGCTGTGTCCCACTGTTTCTGAGTTGCCTAGCAAGAATATGCCTGCCACATACTTCCCTCTTCCTCAACTACTTGCAAATCACTCATTCTCACTTCTGAAATCTAAGATTTCACCTTCCACCTTTTCTCCTTTGTCCAAAATGTCACATATAACCCAATGTTGCCCCACTATCTTTGGAATGTTCATGCCTATGTGAATTCCCCATGCACATGTATTAAAATTTTTATTTTCTTCTGCTGATCTGTTTCTGTTAATTTGTTTAGCCCAGCCAGAAGAACTTAGAAGGTGGGAGGAAAAGTATTAATTTTTTTAGCCCTTGTATATATGTTAATGTATTAATTAATATATATAAACTATATATAAAATTTATATATATTTAAATGTATCTTATTTGTATATCTATAATGAGGGTATAATTTTCTTTGAGGTCCATGAAAACTCAAAGGTTCTAGATATTCTTCTAGTTTGTAAAATTGATAAAATGTTTCTAATTTTAGTTCAATGCCCTGTTTAGTTCAATTAGACAAAGGCTGTTTGACATGGTGCATAAAATATAGTGAAGAAAAAATTCTAAACTGGAGTAATGACTGCTAGAGCGAGAGAGAACACTTGTATGCTTTTCACTACTATTCAGATAGAACACTCCACTTCTGACACTTCTAGTCACTAAATGCAGGATTTTTCCCCACACCAAGCAATTTTCTGTGACACCAGTAGGTGTCCTGCAATTGATTAGACTCTGACACTAACCAGAGCTAGTGCAGACCCCACAGCTTAAGAGTTAGTCCCACAAGGCTCTTCTCCACTTCAGAAGCCAATTGCAAGTAGCAGTGTTACTGGAGGTTCTTCTGCACTGTCATGGGAAATGAATTTCAGGGACACACATGTGGAGGATTTCAAGCAATAGTGGCAAGATTTATTAGAGTGAAAAGAGATAGCCCTCCCTCGAGGAGGCAGAGAGCGGGCAGGCTATAGCAGCAGCCCCCTCCCCCGCCCCCCAGAGTCCTTGCTAAGCCTCTGTATATTTTCTAGGGTTTGGAGAACAGCAGGCTTTATTTCAAACTATCCAATCTTTTTCCTGGCTCTTTCCAGGGCTGTGCTTGTACCCTCCCCATATCCCATCCCTTTCCTGGATCTTCCAGGGTTTTGTGCCCTTACCCTATCGAATCTTTTTCATGGATTTTCCCAAGCTAGTCTCCCCCACTTTATGGTCACCTTTTTGGCGCCTGCTGCTCATGCCTACATAGCTCTGCTTAGTCATTTGGCTCCTACTGCACATGAGCTTAGTAAAAGGATTTTCCCCTGTGCCATTTCTCCCTTCCTAGGAGAAGGGTGCCTGTTCCTTGTGGTGATTGGAAAGCCAGTCTTTCCTGCCCACTTGGATGTTAATTCCTTTGGGGGAGCAAAGCCCGTTATTCCCTGGAATGGCTGTGAAACTGCCCCTTCCTGATTAATCCAGTTTAGTCAGACATCTGGCTCCCTTCTCTTTCATTAATACCTAACTAACTGCTCTCAAAGTAAGAAACATTCAAACCTGTAGAGAATTTTTATGAGTTTATTTGAGCCAAACTGACAATAATTGCCAGGAAGCAAAATCTCAACAGATTGAGAAAATGCCCCAGAAAATGGTAGTTCTGCACCCTGCTTTATACATTACAATCAAAAGAGAAGACATAAGTGGGTTACATAACTTGGAAGTCAGGTTGTGAACCAAAGGCGTGTGTTGCTAGGTAAAGAACTCAGGAAACAGGATGTTGTTAGCATGCCTTAGTTACTATGTGGTTTACTTAGCAAGACACTCTAAAAAGGAGAAGAATTTGCCCAGCTGGTGTGGCTCAGCAGTTGAGCCTCGATCTAGGATCCAGGAGATCTCAGCTCGATTCCTGATCAGGGCACATGCCTGGGTTGCGAGCTCGATTCCCAGGGGATCATGTAGGAGGCAGCTGATGAATGACTCTCTCATCATTGATGTTTCTCTCTCTTTCTCTCTCTCTCTCCCTTCCTCTCTCTGAAATCAATAAAAACATGTTTTTTAAAAATTTTATTTTTGTCCTAGCCCGTTTGGCTCAGTGGTTAGAGCGTTGGCCTGCAGACTGAAGAGTCCAGGGTCTGATTCTGGCCAAGGGCATGTACTTCAGTTGCAGGCTCGATTCCCAGCCCCAGTCAGGGTGCACAAGAGGCAACCAATTGATGTGTCTCTTACATCTGTGTTTCTCTCTCTCTCGCTTTCTTCTATTCTGTCTGAAAAGCAATGGGAAAAAATATCCTTGGGTGAAGATTAAAAATTAAGAAAAACTTTAAATAAATAAATAAATAAATAAACAAATAAATAAACAAATAAATAAATAAATGACATAGGAAAAGTAATTACCTGTCAGTCATTCCTGGGAGCCCTATTAGGAGAATAGGTGGGTGTTTGGTCAAATTCTCACTGTCAGACATGACATCAGGCTCTACATACAGGGACATTACACAGAAGACAGCACTTTCCTTCAACAGTTTTGATTTTTGGAGACAATGTGGAGCTTTGGTAGTGCTTAATGTATGTCACCACAGCCTACAATAACTGCATTCAGACAGGGAGATCCATGGTGTTTGAGCAGACACCAGCTTTGTCAAAGTTTATTAAACCATCCTGTATCTTCCTTAGCAGTGCTTTTTGAATACAAATTTGTTTCCCCATTTTTTCAGCCCCTAAATTTTATGAGACTTTTATCATTTGCCCTAGCCTTACTGCAGGGACTTCCTACCACATCCTACTGCCTTCAGTCACTCTTTTTCTTGGCCTTTCAACCAAATACAATATCTCTCTCTCTACCTTGAGTTTACCAGGTAGCACATTGTCTAATTAATCTTCTCCAAATCTTATATCTTAATATCTATTACTACTTGATATACAACCCTAGCTCTTACTAAAGTCAAAAATTTTACCTCAACTATCAAGATTTTCTATCATCTAGCCCATGCTATCATTATGATTATATTTCTACTCCCTATATAGCTATCCCAGAAATTTTACCATGCCACCCCAGTTTCTTCCATATTCACCCAGTTATTAATTCTATATCAAATCTGATGATCCTCAGTTTTTACTACTTATTATTGGCCACTACTATATACTAAGTGCTTTTCATATATTATCTCGATTCTTTAAAACCCTTTGCAACATACATTATTGTACAGATTTTTCAAGTGAGAATAGAGATATTTTACACAAGGTCATACAGTTAATTTATGATGGGTTCAGACATGAGGAATATTTATCTGCTGCAGAAACTACAATCTTAATGATTATTTCCAAAGACTTGCCTTCATTTCTCTGTCATCTTATTTCATAACTTAAGTTGCACTAGTTTCTATTTAGGCAACATTTATCATATGATTGTTGACTTTTCTATATTGATTTAGAATGGCTATGAGGAGAAAATTCTGAGATGTCCTCACCTAAATTATAGGAGGCCCAAAAGTAGAAGGAAGAGATAAGAGAGGTTAACCAGTTAACAATTTCAGGGCAAAACCAACAAGAGACTGCTTACATTCCTGACTGTATGTTGAAACTTTGACTTAACTTCCAGGTGGTTATTTCTGTGATTATCTAAAGAGAATAGCCAGGTGCCTTGGACAACCAGGTGCCTCAGCTTCTTCCTTATATCTGAACTTTCCAGACATTGCCCCCAGCCAATCTAAAGGAGCAAACACTTCCTCCTATGGACTATGCGCCTGTCCCAGAACTAGCCCTGCTTCATTTCTCCCACCCCCTTTATCTATAGCCAATGTAAATTCTTTCAAAACAACTTCCATCTTTCTTCCCCACACTGTTTACATAAAAGAGCCCCTCAACTCTAGGACAAGAGACTTGCCGTCTTTCCCATCTAGCCCTGCCACTGGGGGTTAGCCTTCATTCCCCCAGGACAAGGTCCTTTTCTAGCTAACATTTGGCTCAATAAATTTTTTCTTTTTCAAAAGCCTTCAGGTGTGAAAGTTTGTGTTTAACAGCTATGATCATCCAAAATGAATTTCAGATGCTACTGGGGGATCATACATTCATTTTTGGATGAGTTTCACAGTATTTTATTGAACATATATTTTAGGTCAGCAGGGAGACTTAACAATGAGAAAAATACTCTTGTCTCCCAGAAGCTTAGTGCAGCAGAAAGTATAAATGTCTGAAGAGAAATATTTGACTTTAATTTTTGTAATTTGGGATAATTATAGGACCAGTTAACAATGGAAGAGTGGGGTGCACTAGGGAGAGTCATAAAGGAGACAACTTACCCTCCCCTCTCTCCTGACCCCAAGTAGCTCAGTAGCTGAGCACTGAGTATGTTTTAATACCTCATAAATATTCTGAGAATAAATAAAACAATGTACAGGAAGGTTCTACTTTGGCAAAAGGCAGTTCAGTGTGTCTGTAAATAGGGGAGAAATCTAGACTTTACTTTTGGGGATTGCTTTTCACCAGCTTAACCGTAATTTGTATGCAACTATAGATATAATTTGTATCCTATTGCTGTGCTATGGTAACTAGCAAATACGCATAATTGATGTCATAGTAACAATGGTTTGCACTTGTGAGTGACACATCTTTGCTAACAAGCAATATGGTCAAGGAAGATAGTCACCTTATTCATAAACATTTGAGCAGTACAATTTATAATAGGCTGGATACTTTAAAATTAAAATGAAAAGATTCTCTCTATATTTTAAAAGTGATAATTCAAAAGGTTTCACAATGCCTGTTATAAATTCATGGGTTTATTTCTGGGCTCTCTATTCTGTTCTATTGATTTATGTGTCTATTTCAATGTCAGTACCATACTGTTTTGATTATTATAGCTTTGTGATATAGTTTGGAATCAGGAAGCATGATACCTCCAGTTTTGCTCTTTCTCAAGTTTGCTTTGGCTATTCAGAGTCTTTTATGATTCCATACAATTTTTAGGAGAGTTTGTTCTATTTCTGTGAAAAAAGCTATTGTAATTTTCATAGAGATTGCATTCAATTTGTAGTTTGCTTTGGGTCAAAGAATTTCTAAAATACAAAATAAACATTATTTTCCTAAATCTTGTGAGATAGTTTTTATTATTCTCATTTTATAGATAAATATACTAAAGCCAAACTGGTAAGTAGTTTGTCCATGTTTACATAGTGATGGCTGAAACAGAAAGTTATAAGCCCCATATTCTTTAATTTCTCTCTTGGTAATAAAATGAAATGAAACATGAAACAGAAGTTACAGGTCTCAGCCATTAATCCAAAATAGAAAAAAGAATGAATATATGCAGGATTAAGAACATTAAAAAGGCAAGCACTTAACTAGCCATTGCATCCTGCTAAGAAGAGAAGAGGTTAGCAAATATTTACATGAATAATATGATAAAGTTTAAATACATACTCATTGAATTTATCATCACAAAGTTGGCTTTCTAAGCCTGTCTTAAAAACAGATTGACAAATTATTTTTTACTAAAATGATTTGTGTCACTAGTTTCAAGGCTTACTGACTTGTCAACTTAAATTGAAATATGTTTCCTATAGAAAAACACATAATATGAATGTTTGCTGAAGGAAACTGTTCACTTAAAGTTGTAAAATATCTTTGCCAAAATGTGGTAGGCAGTTATAAAGACATGAGCAGAGCAAGGACAATGGGCCAGGTACAGAAGGTCACCAGGGTGGAAAGCCCCGGGCACCTAGCAATGGGCAACACTGAGAAAACAAGGACTCATTCCCAGGGTGACCTTTCTCTGACATAAAATGAACTGTCTGGTCAGAGGCAATGTTGCATAGGCATAAAACTTTTCCATGTAAATAGGAAAGGAATTTTATAAGTCAAAAAATGGGCACATTAGCAGAAGTGTTGTAAGCAGTGAAGACAAGGCAGTATCTACTTCTATAACTCATTCAACTCATAAGGTATTTCCTTCTCGACCAAGACTTGGACTTCTCCATCTGGGCTGTGTTGAACTCTCCCTGACTCTTATTATAGGCCTAGAAGCAATGAGGTTCTGAGAAGAAACACCATCCCTCTGTGAGACAATTGCAAAATCGTTAAAAAGCTTTTATCTGGTAGAAGGCTGGTTCCCTCAGTTAGAAAAATCAGGGAATAGGCTGTTTGCACAGTTAAGAATTGTGGAGTTTGACATTCTTAAACTTTCCTGGGTATATTTATATGCTGCTGTTCTACATATTAGGCTTGCATTCTTTTGCCACTAGTGTCTTTATCTTGCCATAAGAGACTTGGAACTGCTGTTCACATGAGTGATGCTGGAATGATACCCTTATAGTCGGATCCTAAACTTGGCTCTCAACCATATCTATCCTTGGGCTACAACCATATGCCTTTGGACATAAAGGACTTTTTCAAAGATAGCATAGAGGTTTTTGTTTCCCACCCACATTTTGAATTGGGCCTTAAGATCGTGGTTTGTTATTTTCCCTGTGTATGCTCTATGAGGCCATCAGAAGCAGCCATTCATCGCCACAATCTGTTTTAGTCACTATTGTCACCATAGTGACTAATACCACAGCCAATTGCTCTACCAATGCCTTGTCGGTCATTCGCGCATCATACCATAGCACTACCCTGATCATCTGAATCATCACCATGCCACTTACGCTGTGGATTAGCGCTTCCTTATTCTCCACCCGGCAAGAAAGTTACCCGCGTGCTTGCGCAATACGAGAGCAATCAAAGCTGGGTTTCCAGACTCCGGCAGAAGAACGCATCTGCTTCCAACACAGGGCCTGGGAGGAAGGGTCTTGTTCTTTTCTTGAACGTGTACTTTTCCTGCCTTCCAAATGTGTGCTTTTGATTTTCATTGGCCAGAGCTTGATGTAATCCATTAATCTGGAACAGACCATGGGGGATGAGTAGAATAAAGTGGATATGAGTGCCTGGTCCAGCCCCAGCGGGTCCAGGGGTCCCCAAAGTGTGGACAGTGTCGGGGATGAATGGAGGAAGGACACGGAGACAGTGTTCAGAGCATTGGGAGAATCAGCTTCTTCTTTTGCCTTGTTACAACTGTATGTATACTGTTTGATTTTATTGCTGGTTAAACATGACATCGTGCTCTGTTCTGGTTTCTGTTTTGGCCTTTCACAGTTAATGAATATACCTTTTTATCTGACCTTTGTTAAAGAATTTACATCTGTTTAGGTATGTTAATTTTTATCTTACCTACTGTTTTATTTATATTTTGAAGTTACTATTTTATTGCTCTACCACATTGCTAAAAGGAGAATAACAAAGCCAGCTTTTCTTATGTAAAGGTTATACAAGTCCTAAATAAGGGTTCCGTAGCTTGAGCGTGATTGTTTTTAGCTGTGGTGACTGGCCGCCTGTCTGGCACCTAGCTTTAGTCTCTGCTTGCATTCCCTGCAGCTGTCCATCCTCACTGTAATATTCTGTGTGTGATTATTCTGTGTATAATAAGGGTTTCTAGACTGCTCTTTCCTTGTGGGAATTCCCAGAGTTTTCCATGAATATAAACATCCCCCAGTAATACATTCCCTAGTGGGAACTCCCTGGTGGCCTCCCTGCGGATGGCCCTGCGCGGCGAGTCAGCAGGGCCCGGACCCAGGCCTTTTCCAGGTGGGGAACTTCCTGCAGTAATGGGCCTAACAAGTCCTAAGCTTTCTGCTGACAGTCTGAGTCTGAGTTCCTCATAAGTGGCACATGATATTTTCGTACTCCTTGGGGTTTTTACTGAATCATTGTCTTTTCCAGTCCCACTCCACTCCCCTGCTAAGGAAAGGTTTCCAGCTAGGGCAATGCCCTTTTCTGGTGCACTGACTCCGGTAGGGACACAGAGCGTTAGAAAGGGGAACAAGCATGGGAAGAGGGACATGCCACACACCAAGTCCCATGGAGTGTTGGCTGTGCAGATGTCTCCCCTTTGAAGGACCGTGTCAAGCAGCAAGGATGGAACCGCTTCTGGCATATGAGAGCAGGACAAACAGAATATTGAGCACACTTATAGGTTATTGTAAAATACAATGCAGAATCTTAATCATAGATGATTTTTCTGAGAATTAAACCTCTGTTTTTTTTTACTATGTCACTGTTCTTCTCATTTCCTATGCTGTCCAACTTACTAGCAAATCCCACCGCAGACCTTTAAAGGGAAATAATTAAACATCCAGTAAGTAAAACAGAATAAGCCAGTAATCATCAATATCACAGCTTTCTTGAGTTCTCATCCTGTACCATCAAATTCATCTTATATTCCTTTACATGCCATATATATTTTTAAGTATACTTTTATTGATTTCAGAGAGAGGAAGAGAGAGGGAGAGAAATAGAAACATCAGTGATGAGAGAGTCATTGATCAGCTGCCTCTTGCCCAACCCCTACTGGGGATCGAGCCTGCAACCCGAGCATGTGCCCTGACCAAGAATTGAACTGCGATCCCCTGGATCACAGGTAGATGCTCAACTGCTGAACCATGCTGACCAGGGGCCATATTTTTTTAATTGATTTTAGAAAGGGAGAAAGAGAGAGAGAAAAACATCAATGTGAGAAGGATACATTGATCAGTTGCCCCCCCGTAAGGGCCCCAACCAGGAATCAAACCTGAAACCTAGGCATGTGCCCTGAGAGGGAATGGAACTCAAGACCTTCTGGTGCCTTCTGGTGCACAGAACAATGCTCCAGACAACTGAGACACACCAGCCAGGGTTTAACATGCCATATTTAATTTAAGACTATAAACAGAGATAAAAATAAAAGTCAGTGTGAGTAGCTGCTAAAAAAAGGAGCTGGCATAGAAAAGTACATAGGCTTCTATTCTCATTAGCACTTTTCTGATCCTTTGAGATTTGGGAATTATTTTCCATTTACAGCTACTAAAATAATTGAATTACTTGTTAAAGAAGTAACACAGTTTCACTCTTTATCCCCACTGCCTGCCAGATGCAGCCATCTCCCTGAGAAGCCTGGGTTAGCATCCAGGCCACAGGTGGGATTCTGAGGGCTCTGTGGAGCAGTGTGTAGACATAACTGAATCTTTAAACTTGTTAACTGATCATGTTAATTTCATTTGGATTTAGGAATGTCAACCCACTGTTTCTCCACTTGTCCCACTTTTTTGTTTTCCTGATTCTTCCTTTGTTCTCATTAAGCATACATTTTCACATACTCACAATTAAAACTGACATATTTGTCTAAAATTCTACTTTAAGAAAATGTACCAAATATATTAAATTTTTAATATACTTCCAGATTATGAAAAAAAATCTAGCTTCTCAGATGCCTTGTTAATAGGAGCAACAAAACTGCTTAAGTTCTTTGTAAATAAAATGTTGAGAAAAATGGCTTGGGAGTCCTGTATGAACTTAAAATGTTAAATTATTAAACACTTTCTTGAGGATTTTACCCTTGAGTCTACTAATAAGTAAGATGAGTTATAAGTAATAGAATTACAGTATTATTTTTTGTTTTTACTTAGGTATTTTAAAAAATGAAGTCCATTTTATCTCTTGAAGACTTTTTTCCATTTAGTATGGGGCTTGACCAGTTAGTAATTCTGGTCCTTAGTCTTTAGTTGTCATAACAAACTCTACTTGGTGATATGAGCCTTCTCATTGACTCATGTAAGCCCAACAGAGACTACACGCTGCTAGGAGGCTCATTGCCAGCCCTGAATCTATGCTGTCACTGATACGGATTCCTCTTTGGCCCACACATTCAGGATGCACTCATCCTCCTCTTTGTGTATCAAAAAATCTTCCACTTCTTTCAAGATGCCTGAAATCCTCACCCATGAAACCTTCCCCTAGACCTTCAACCTACACCAAGATCACCTATGAAATGACTGCTTTTATGCTATCATTAGTATTTCATCATACACTGGGCTGTTTGCTGTGGTCTAATTATCTAAACCATACAATGTACTACTTCATTAAATCAGAATACAATGTAGTTTCATGAAATTCAGCAATTTTCAAAGTCATTCCACAAGTTAATGCTTAATTTAGTGTTTCCTAGCATTTTAGGACCTCAAGAGGGACTGAGGAGAGTTGGAGGATATCATTGAATGTGACTGGGGCTACAAGGACCTAAAGATATTACACTGTGCATCTCTGAATTGCTCAAACCCTCCAGTCAATACTTTCCTTCATTGTATGAACACAGCACTTAAATCATCAATATGGTAGCTGTAGGGAAATGAGCAGGATTTTTCAATCATGACCCTGGGAACTTACCTAGGGTTTTCTGGACAAAGTAGCTGGGACTGTGAGATCCAATTTCCCTCAGAGGGAAGGGCTTGCCTCAAATTCAGCTTTCCGTGGGACCAGTGACTTGCCCCACTGGCAGGAACCGGCAATGTTCCATCTACCTTCAGGTCTCCAGACACAGAGAAGTTTGTTTGCAGAAAATGACTCAAAAGGGCTCGCACACTAATCCAGGCTTCTTTGCACCAGCAGCCTCTAATCTTATTAGCAAGGCTGTCTTCCCCTACTTGAACTTTAAAATGGGAAATAATAGAGGGAAGAGTCTTTCCACTGGGCTAGACACCCACACTGCCTGCCCTGCAGCCCCCAGAACACACTGGGGGATGAAGAGGGTGTTGAGATCATGTATCTGGATTCCTCCTCCTCTTGCTGACCCTTGGCTTTTGTGAAATTTCCAAATGAGGTCTACCCTTAAACCTTGCTATAAAACTTTGACATTTGTCTTTAATCCTAGTGCAAAACAAACAACCCCAAAAGGGCCCACCTTGAGGGGATCCAAGATGACAGCAGAATAGGTAGAAGCTGCACTCACCTCCTCCCAGGACCAAACTGGAATTACTATTAAACTATAGAACAATCAACCTGAATAACCAAAAATGGCCCACCTTTCTTGGCAGAGACTCAAGAATAATGTTAAGCGTAGGGAGTATTTTGATGTCTTAAGACATAGTTAAGGCATTGTCTTGAGGGGGTAGAATCCTTCCTTACCTTTAAATGATAGAATGCTTTATAAAGAAACATCCTCCAAACAAACTTATGAGGAAGTAGAACAGCTAATCACTTCTCTGCAGTTCTGGGCAGCACATTCTGCTCAATGCATGTACATACTCAAGTCACCCCCTTGACATAAACCCTGCAAACTTCCCTGTGGCTCATGGAAAATATGTCTGAGTTTCTTAGCCTGACATACGAGATTTCTCATGACCTGGCCCCTGCCTATCTCGCCAGACTCATTTCTCTCCATGTTCTCTTTACTCTCTAGCAGCGAAAGACATCGTGGTTTCTAAAACTTGTCGTGCTCTTTCATGTTACCCTCTGCCTTTAGCTACTAACAGTCCTGATGCCCGATCCTAATGAAAGCACGTCAGTTTCTCAAAGCCAACTCAAGGCCTCCCCTGTAAAGCTTTTCTTACTCTCAACCCTGGAGGTATTCCCCTTCTGCTACATTTGTATTTTGATGCCTGTGTCTCTTTGACTCATCATTTTATTTTGTATTTTTAAAATTGTCTTTATTTTCCCTGCTGCATTGCTGCACACTTCTGGGTTTTACTCCTTTTTATCCCTGGCATCTAGCATGGAGCCTGATCTGCTGTGATTCTCCATAATGACGACTGATGGCACTGAACTGTATCACTATTCTTTTACCTTTGAAGGGAAGATAAAATGGAAACTCTACTTGGCCAGTGTCACAGTTGATAAAAGTCAGAGCTGATATTTGAAGCTGCCTTTGACCCTAAGCTCAAAGTTCTTTCTACCACCACCACCACCACCATAATAAGTGCTTTTTTATGAAGTTCCTTTTAAAAGGTAGGAGGGGAACAATCGAAGTTTAGTAAACGGCATTTCTCTTTTCACTAGATTCAGTCCATTCCACAGATTTAACACTGGAGATCTCGCCAAAGTGTAGCCTGGTGTCTGGTGATTATATTAAACTGTTATTTGATGACAAATGGTAGTATTATTAACATCTGGATGCAATTATACCCTTATTGATATTATAAACTGTTTTTTCACAGAACTCTGATTTTTTTAATCTGATTATTTAATGAGGGAATTTCAGAAAAACTAAATTTACTCCTGTTTTCTTTAGTATATTTACATTATTAGGACTTCTCAGATACTATTTTTCAAATTATTTTTTACATTAGTTGAAAAATATTCTCTAGTTTAAATAACTTTAGGAATTACTATATGCCATATTGCCTTGTGTAGATTTATCAAATATGTTACTAAAACAAAACAAAACAAAACAAAAATAAAACCTGAAGTAAAGCTATTAATTTGGTTAACCCACTGTTCTCAAACATGTGCCCACAGAACCTACTATAGTATAACATCTAATAAATCATATTGATACTACTTGAAAAATACTTTGTTAAACACTGCTCATGGGGCTGTGACTTTAAAAAAATAACAACAGTAAATTGCAGATCACTCAGTAAAAATTAAATGTTCTGCAAAATCATTACTGAAGAGATTGATTCTAAAATTTTAAAGTAAAATAGAATCAGTCACAAATAAGAAGAGACATTTCTGATAGGAAATCCCTTTTCTTTTGATCTGAAACCCAAATATGGAGAATACAAACAAGAGTGGTCTAAGAGATCCAGATACCCTCACTTTTCTTCAAGGAAAGCTAAGGGCTTGGGACTCTGATTTAGTCTGAGTTGTGAAGGAAAAAAATTCCTGGGAATAGGAGGGAGTATTTTTCAGTTCCAAAGTTGGATGCAAGGAGTAACTGAAGTCTGTTCAGGGTGAGAGGCATTCTAAGAATGACAGGACAGTTTGAAGTCAAGTCATTGGGGTGAAATTAAGAGTAAGAGCTAGACTGAAAGAGAAAGGTGTTTCCCAAAGAAGGACTCTGATGGAGCAGCAGGTGGATTCCTGGATTATATGGGATGGGATGCCTGGGAGGGATCCTTGAGCCCCTCGGCCAAGCCTCTGAGTGGTGGAGACTTGATTGGGGACAAAGGCTGTGATGAGGGATTGGAGGCTGAGACCAAACAATACCAAAGTCTATTGACTTGACTGAAATCTCTTAGTTGTACCATTGAATGTACAATTATTCGTTCTGATTTCCCCATCATAGAAGTGTCCATTTATGGTCCATTTCACAGCTGTGACAAAGTACTTGTGTGGTTGTGTGTAGCCTGCTGTGCTATACTTCATTGTGAATGTTGGAGCTGAGGTGACTGGATAAACACATTTAGTATGCATGATTTTCCCCTTGATCTCTTTGTTGTGCTTTCCCTCTCCCTCTGCCTGCATTGAGATGTTGAGATGGGCTTTGGGAAGAGTCCCCCATCTTCTCAGGTGACCAGTGTTTGAATAAATCTCTTTCCTTTTTCTTACTAGCACCTGTCTCACGAGTTTGGTTTTCATGGCAGCAAGCAACCCAACTATACTTGGAGTGCTCCTCCTGGTTTGACAAAATCTCTGGGATCCTTCTTCATCTTTCTATAAGAGATGTTCTTAACTGGCTCACTTTATTCTCCCAGATGGAACTTGAGAGATGGAATTAAATTAGCAACATTAGCAGTGAAATGAATAATAGTCAAAGTGTATTGGTCTAGATCAGACATGTAGGTTATCTATAGCCCTAAATCAAGTGTGTGCAAAGTTGCGTGTCCCAAAATTGGTTTCCCTAAAGGTTGAAACAAAATCTTTGCCCTTGTAGTCATAGTCTATAACTGATTCTATCTCCTCCCTTATCCTACTTTATAAAGAAAGGGAAATAGATAACTAAAGAATATTGGATGCCCAATTCAGTGGTCCACCCAATCTAAAATATATAATTCTACTCTGGTCCTGGGGATGGTTGTGTATGGAATAAGTGTTCTATATTGCCAGATCTTTCTATTATTGAAGAGAGTCCTAGTATTTATATATGAAATATGCTAATATTTTAATCCTTGCAATTAATTAAGGTTCTTTGAATCTCAATGCAAGTCAAAAGACACACACACATGAGACAAGTTTGAGCAGTAGATTACCAGTTTGAGGACTCTATTTTAAGAGTCGACTGAAGGGCAAAGTCTGTTTTCTAGCATCCTAAAGGGTATTTAACTTTCCATGACTGAATTTTGAATTTTATGTTCAGTGAAAAAATATCAAAATGTAACAGTAATAGTTCCATATTTCCTCTAAAAGCTTTGAGAATGGGAAGGATTATCTTTGGTTAGACTGATGTATGACCCTAGTCCCATTCAGGTTTACCACCAATTTATGTTGAAATCCTTGGAATGCTGTTTGCAACATTAACATTTCATAGGAGTTTGAAAAATGATCCATTTCTGGGTTGCCAGGTTTTAACCACTAATATTATTGTTTTCTGGCATAACCCAGTTAGTGCCTGAATCCCAACTTCTTTCTCTAAGCTCTTGAAGTTCTGACAGCAGTGCAAATGAGATTATAAAGCTTCAAGTCATTCCAAACCTCTGTAATGAGAAAAATGCCCTGACAAGAAGGAATGAATATAAAGAAAGCAATACTTATTTACTGGTTTCAAAGATTCATTCCTCACTGTACATAGGAGAGAGTCATGACTTCTGAGTTAAAATATATTCAAAATGTAACTTATACCTAATGCAAAACAGCAACCACTGATGTATGTAACTAATGAAAAAGACCTCGGGGAAATTCACTGATTGGCAGGTATAAGAACTTTTGATGGGTCCCTCCAACTCCATGAAGTTCAAAAAAGAAGGGACTGAATATTGCTAAATAAAAGTCCACTATTAGACAATCATGGGATTTTGAAGTATGCAAAGAACTAAAATAAGCAAACTTTTTATTATTATTTTTAATAATTTGTGAAAGGCTTAATGATAGTGGGGAAGGGCACGTAATAAGAATAGAGAGCCACAGTTGTTTTATAATCATTCACCTTACTAACTATAGGTAAGTTTTCTTACAGACCCCAGGAAACTGGAGGGTGAAACAAGGCTGTAAAAAGATAAGATGCATCGGTGGGCCTATTACTCAGAAAATAAATACATTTTGAGAACAAACCAAGGACAGGACACACTTTGATTTGGTTGCTGTGCCCAGACCCTGACCCCCTCCAGGAGTTTGCCTCAGGAACACTGACTGTTCTTTGGTCCCAGGAACTGGCTGAGCTGTTTGTAGCATCATAGAAGATTAGCCACCTGGTTATTGGACTTTGAGTTCCTGAAGGCCGGACTGCAGACTCTACCCTACTCTTTCTCTGTTACACTTGTAGCTCACAGCTGCATGTAGTTATCTTCTCCCTCACTGGTATATAATCAACCAACTGGCAAGGAGAGTCAGAGCAGAATTTCCAGGTGACCGACTACTCTCCCATTTTTGGCAGCAATAATGGAATAAATATTATGATTCAACCCTGTCTCTGCTTAATTTGACTCAAGTAGTGACATGGGGCCTCAGGCCCCTTGTGTCTGGCTTCATTTATTTTTGTGTCATGATAACCTTAAAATCTTTAGGCAAATTGCTTAACATTATGGTCAATACCACTGGGAACTTTGTATAATATTTTCTTATGATTATAATTCATGGAGACTATGATTCAGAAAGATCCTTGTCATCTTCTGCTGCTAAGACTTTGACCAACTAGTGAAAATCTTCTTAGTAACTCTTCTCCTAAAGCTTCTTATTAAAATTTTCACTTTTGAAATTTCAGAGGAGTCTGGATTCAATCCAAGTCTCCCATTTCCCTATTTTGAATAATTATGCTGAAGACCCAGAATGCATGTAAAAAGCTACCTGTAGGTTAAGAATCTGAGCTGCACGTAAACACCTAATTTCCACAAAATAATTCCAGTTCATGTAAAAGTTTTTGGATTTGTCTAATAATAAACCAAAATGTTCCTCCATCTTTACTTCCAAAATACACATTTTGTGTGACAGACTGAATTCAGACAAACACAAGCAAGTTGTATTATTATAGAAATATGTCTCAGGAAAAGATATCAACCTCATGTTTAGCTAATATGTCTAAGAGGTTCAGTGTTCCAGTCAGTCTTGGAATGGCACTAGACTTTAAGGAACAGACTGACATTGTAAAGTTTGTTTCCCAATGTGGAGAAAGACTCAGCAATCATATTCCTTGGTAGAAGGTTCTAGCAGTGAGTCTGTGAGAAGACAGAAGGTTTCAGAACACTTCATCGCTGTCTTCAAATAATATGGGCTGCCATGCAGAAAACTTGCTGGCTTAGAGTTGTTCTAGCAAGCAAAACTAGTACCAGAAGCCATATTTTGACTTCTATAGGAAAATATTTCTAAGAATTAGAAGTGCTCAGCAATGACAAGGACCATTTTATAAAGTAGGCAATCCCATATTTCAAACTGTTCTGGGAAACTGGACAATTATCTGGGTTGCAAGTGTCAATTCCTTCAAAAGTTTCATTGTACAATGTCTTCTGCCTCTAACTTACTGTAAAATTATTCTTCATTTCTAGTCTCTCTGTCATCTTTCTTAAGAGAGATATTCTTTTCCCATTGTCATATTTTTCCAAACTGGTCACCATTACTAATAGATTTCGGTGGAAGTTGGATACAGCAGAACTAAATCCCTGGGATTCACTATGTCAAGGCACTTACTACTAAGGTAATCAATATCCAATTAGGTTACAGAACACTTACACCTTGAACAAGGATGATTATTACTAAATATACATTTCACTACTTTTCAAGACTTTGTTATTAAAATTTTACTATTTCCCAAGTGCAAGGCTCAGCGGGCTGGTAAACAGGAGAAACAATATCCTTGCAGGCTCCTAGCATGTATTAGTCACTTCTGATCCCTCCTCAAGTATACAAACTCCAAAGTGACCTATCTTGTTATCTAAGCATCTAAGCAAATATTTAAATTTCCTTCTTTAATCATAATTTTTGTAGGTTTCTACTGAATGAATATTTAAATTCTAGAGATGCCTACATTCTTGAATACTCAGTAGTTGCTACAAGTGTAGCTAATGAAGGAAAGGAAGGTGATAAAAATCACAAATAAATTAGTTCTTTTAGTGTATGTTAAGGATATAACTATAAAGGCAACATCATCCCTCTAGGAAGTAGATCCCCAAGCTCTATAACCCCTTCATAGTGGTGCTAATCCTGTTTAGTTCTTTTGGGAAATTAAACCTATTTCTTTTATCATGGAGTAGTGGGTCTCTTTATATCTTTGTGGCCATTCTTGGGTGTTCTGAGATGACTTGGAGACCTTGACTACACGCAGACCTGCCAGCTTGGTGCAACAAGGTACATGCACTTTGCCACAGAATCATTCACAATCAGACCTCTTATTAACTTATGGCTCTTATGGCTAATGTGAGACATTCCTACCGCATTCCTGAATTTGAACCAGACTCCAATCCTAGGTGTGTCTGGGTTCTGATGATCCCTCTTAGGACCAGATTTCAGACATGTCTGAAGTCTTATCCTTATCAACTGAGAGGTGATTTCTCAATATATCCTATTTATATATTTTGGAATTCTATTTCTTTATTTCAGTCCATACGTACTTGGTTTTTAAAGACTCTACCAAGCGCATTAGAAGCATATAACTATAAATGCTGATGGTGTTTCAAACTATCCTTGTGTCAGGTTTAGCAGCTCGACACTTGGGCAGTCCTTGGTTTCTTTTTCCCAGTTTTCAAATTAAGTCCCTTTCTAAAGCACTGGTTCATGCACAAGCATATTCCCACCTGTACACACATTCCATACAAAAAGAATAAGAGACAAGTCAGAGAGTAACTTCTGTTCTGAGTCGGTCGGGATTCCTCCTCTTTCAAGATCTAAAGATGCTTCTCAGTGTGCCCAGTGTTCTCATCTCTGTCTGTATTGGGGGTAGCTACTTCATTTAAGGAACTCATTAGTATTTACAAATGTTGGTAATCGTTGCACGTACAAATCCTCAGTAATGTAAATACTGCACACTAAGAATTCTCATAATTCTCTCGGCCGTTTTGCTTCACTAAATTATGACATATGCACAAAAACATTAGCGTTACCTGAGAGCTTGTCAGACATGCAGAATACCAAGGCCCATCCCAGACCAACTGTATCAGTCAGGGTTCAGTAATTAGAGATAAGACACACCTGTCATTTTAATAGAATTTAATATTAGGAATTCACTAGAATTAAAGTTGTTAGATAAAAAAGAAGAACAAAAACACAAAGATATTATAGATATAGGAGTGTGGAAGCATCTTTTACTCCTAGAGCTCACTGGAATGATTAAATATTAGGAGTGTGAATTGGCTCTATGGACCTGAAGTCCAGACCAGTGGAAGAGAAGTGCTGATCTGGCGACCCTGACCTTGGAGGAAGGGCTCCCCTGAGCTGGGACCAATAGCCCTGAGGAGAGGCAACAGGGCAACTGGTGCTGGTATCTCAGCTCAGAATCTGAAAATCAGATCTTTGAGTGGGGAACTCTATGCACTAGTGCAGGTTTCCATAGTAGGGTGGGGTGGGAAGGCAATGAGGCTAGTTCAACAGATGTTGGATATCCACACTGGGTTTAGCTGCTGTGACAGGAAGGAAATGCTGCTGCCAGTGTGAAATAATATTCTTAAAATGACATTCACAGGAGCATAAAGCAGGCAGGACACCCAAAGGAAACAAAAATAAAAAAGCTCTCTTTCATCCTTGCATTCTGTGTTTTGTGTCCTGTTGGCAGAGCCTAACATAGGCCACCAGTCTGGTAAACACAAAGTATAAAAATGTGGGCTGAGAGCTCTGTGTCAATAGGTTGCCTGCAGCATAAGAATCTGCATTTCAATGAGATCTGCCTCCTCATCTGCTATGCACCAGGATTCACCAGCATACTCAAATATGAGAAGATCTTGTTCAGGGGCTGTTCTAAATAGTTATCTTACTTGGAATGTATAATTTTAACTCTTCCCCAAAGATCAGTAATTACTCTAATCTTCTACTGTTGGTTCTTAAAGGCATATCTTAAGCAACATTAATTTTGAGTAAACATTAATCATAGTTTCCATTCTTTTGAAACAATGAAGTTGATAGACAATTACCTATGACACCATATGACAAATTCATGAGAATCTGGTTGATTTATCCAGATAGCCTGATATCTTTATAACAAGAATAACTGCTAATTTGTGGTCTCTGAATCCTCAAAGAAATCAAGTGTAAATCCATGCATAAGTACTGGGATCTCCAGTGTAAGAACCAGATATATTTGCAGGTGGATATTTAGTGTGTAATTTTGGCTTCATCATTGATTTGTTTACCCTTTGGGGTACGTCCCTTAACTTGTGCTACCACACAAATGGAGAAAATGTGATTTATTTGCTCTATATCCCAGAAGCTGCGTGCAGGTTGCTTCAGCTTTAAAATTGTACAGGTTTCTTGGAGAAATAATACAGGTATAAAAGTGAAGTGCAACTGTAAAGAGAGTAGTTTTGAGCAAAATTCCTAGACTTTATTTAAGAAGCTCAAAATTGTCACCCTGGGAAGGTATAATGTTTGGATATTCCTATCTAGGGCTGCTTTCTGGGATTAAGTTACAGGATCAGCATCTGTTTCAGAGTCAGACTTATCTGCATATTTTCAGTTGTAGCACATTGTCCTGTAAGTAGAATTTATTTTAGAAATAGACCCTTTCCATATTCCTATTAGCCTCTTCTTCTATAAGGACAGAGACATCTAGATTTGATTCCTGTAATTGCAGTGCTAAATTTGGGCCTGGCATGTGGAAGGCAGCATCAAGATTTTGTTAGTAAGAGAATAAGTGAGTGGCTAAGTGGAAGAACATATGTGAGTAATACAATTTAATTTTGGCCAAGGTGTAAATATAAAATTGTTATAAATATGGCTAGAAGGTGGGTATAAACCTATTTCCCAAGTAGAAACTCCAAAAACTATATTAAGCAATAGAATAAGTGCAAATTGCAAAGGAAAGAGAAAGTATTGACCTTGAAAGACAATTTCTGTTGGGTTTAAGTCAGCTTTATTTTAATAATATATGTATACATTATACATAAGTTTTATGTATATATTTAGTATATATTTCCATAACTACAAGGAAATAATGACTAAAGGTTATTTGTATTACATTAATAAGCATACCTCTCTCTGCATTGTTTTATAAAATTGCTCAAGTGCTTGGAAATCAACTCAGACACACTCAGTCTTCAGTAGCACCATTAGTCTTTTTGGAGTAAATTGCTAATTTTTGTGTCAATCTAGGATTGATAAAGTCAGTAACTGGGTTTGTGGTCTCAGATGAGCACTCTGTTTCCCTCTAGTGAACCACAAAATGCCGTGCCACCGCAGGGTGCAACAACTCTAGACATGTTTGCAAGCTGCAGGCTGATCTGTTCAGAAGAGAGAATGTTTGACCAGCAAAGGCCACATGCCTGGGCATAGTTTAGGAGGGAAGAAAGGTCTGTCAATAGATTGAAACATTGACATGTTTTCCCTGGAAGGCCCAGGACTTGTAGTAGATCCTATGGCGAAGGCAGCACAGTGTCAGGGAGCTCCAGAGACAGAGGGCCATGCCTGCATATTATTTGGTCTACATAAAGCCTAGAACGCTTCTGGGGTCATTTTGACACGAAATGGTCAACCAGTGACCTAAATATGCTGAGAGTACACAAAGATAAACAAATATGGAAATGCAGGAATTATAATATAAAGATCCTTATGGGGCAATGTAAAGGATTTACTATGTGTTAGTGTCACTTGATAAAGATGCTCTGAGCCACTTGTCACTTGTCGCCAGACTCAGGATGAATTATTATGTGATGAAACATTTCCCATTTTGATTAAATGTATAATGTGGCAATAATAAATTTAAAATAACTGTCAAAATTGTTGTCTTCATTGTCATCATCTTTCATGGAAAAAAGGCTCTTCCCGGGCTGGCCTCCAGCAACACTGTGAAATTAGCTTCCTCTCCTTCCTCTCTTCCCTCTCCTCAAAGAGCCAATTCAATGACATGAAATGGATGATGCTGTGAAGACCGCTGAGAATCTCCTGCAAGCCAGGTCCTCTGCTTTAAGGTTAACAGCTTTAGTCCTTCCTCAACTGCAAGGGATACACCTTTTCTGTATCTTACAGACACATTTTACACACCGCGACAGTGTCCCCAAGCCCCCCAGTCCCCGAGACAGGCAGTGGAGAGTCAGACAGTGTGACTCTACAGCCCACACTCACAAGCACCAGCAAGGGTGGCAGAATGCCCATGTGTGAAGACGTTTGCGTTTTAAGAGATTTAGTTCAAAGAAATCTACTTCCGAGCCTCAGAGATTTCATTTAGAAGAATTCCTGACCTGTCTGAACTGCGCAGGGGACTGCTTTGCCTGGGAGGGGTGTCCCTGATTCCCAGGAGCAGGATGCCTCGGGAGCCGGCCCTCTCTGCCTCACTCAGTCTGCCTAGCGCAGGCCAAGGGGGGAAGCCGGCAGCAAACCTGGTGTCTCATGAAAGCGGAGCCCCCTTTTCTCCAACGGCCTGTTTCTCCTTCCAGGCCCTTGGTGTGTCTGTGGCTCTGGGTAGATGTGTGCCTTTGTGCAGCATTCTCACAACTTTCTCCTCCACCCCCCAGAAAGAGTCCGCTGCTCCCTGAGGCCCCAGGACATACACCCTTCATTCTACTCTGCACTCCTTGTGTTTCCCTGATGCCTTTTGCTCAGTGCTTCTTTCTCATTAGATGTGAATTTTGCAGTGCGGGGGCCACGCAGCTCTCCTGGGGTAACCAGCCCCTAGCACAGTCCCATAGGTGCCAGGTGCTGGGGCTCAGTGCAACTTTATGATCCTGGTGTTTATCAACAAAAATTTAATCAAAACGTGCTGCTGATGGAGGCATCAAATATTCCTGATTTCACAAGTGGAACAGAGCTTAGAAGAGAGTAGAATTAGAGATGGGCTCTGGCAGTGTGGGTCAGTCAAGATTATACGTAGCTGCTTTAGGAAACCAGGTTCAAGGCTGCTGATGAAGGTGAGCACTGAAGAAGTTAAAGTAAGCAAATTAGGACAAATCAACTCTGGCATGCTAAGTCTCGGCTGGCTGCTCAGTAAGAGTCTCCTAAAGGCTATAATTTCAGGCTTATTCTTGTCTTTTTTAGGCAGATTATTTATAAAACCCTTTAGCCAACAGGCTTCAAATTAAATGCTTTGACTTTACATTTTTTCACCCTAAAATTATATAAAATCTGGTGAAAAACACGTTCGTTTCTCCTACCTAGAGCACTCACCAATTTATAAATTTAGGCTTTGCGCTGCTGATATTCCATGATTCTGGTCCTTCACCTATGGCATGGCACATATTTTGTCTCTTAATCACATACATGAGAGCATGTTATCCTCATACTAAAATGTTACCACTCACCTGTCACCTAAATAGGTAATAACTGAAGGTAATGTTTACTGAGGATAGTTATATCCTTAAAGTCTAGCACTATATGTGGACTATGTTACTTTAACCTCACAAGAATTTTAGAAAGCACGTACTATTATTGTTATAGTTTTACAAATAGGGAGGCTGAGAGGTGAAGTAACTTGCCTGAAGTTGCTCATCTAATGAACTGTAGTGCCAGTGTTTATTCTTGGGCACTCTGAGCCCAGGTAAGTTATGCCGTGCCACTTTATCACCCAATGAAGAGGACAACCAGGAAGGTTAATCTCACACTCTGGGAAATTATTTGGCTGTAACTTTAATACATAAAATCACCTGAATGGCACTGAGGAAGGAGGACTTATGACCCAGTCACAAGACTGTGACACAGCCCTTTCTCTCTTCTGTTTATACCACGGCAGCTTCATGACCCAAGTCAGGATGAAACCTTGAGGTGACACACAGGAAGTGGTGTGAAGATTGATTAGGTCTATATGTTCCATAGTCCTGACTCTCATTTTTTTATTTGCATTTATTTTTTAATTGCAAGCATTTATTTTTTAAATAAAAATGATATTTATTGAAGGTATAAAAATTATGATTTTATATATATATGTATATATATACACATACACGAAGTTAAATGATTACTATAGTCAAGCTAATTAACACATCTTGCATAGTTACCACTGTTTTTTATCTGTAAGGAGTACACCTGAAATCTAGTCTCCTAGCAGATATCCAGTATCCAATAGAGTGTTATTAACTATGGTCATCATGCTGTACATTATTCATCCTATATAACTGTAACTTTGTACCCTTCGGCCAATATCTTCTCATTTCTCCCACCTCCCTGTGTCTGATAACCACCTTTCTACTCTCTGCTTCTATGTATTACACTTTTTTATTCCACATATAAGTGAGGTTTTGTTTTTCCTTTCTGTACCTGGCTTATTTCACTTAGCATATTTTCTTCCAGGTTTATCCACGTGGTTGCAAATGGCAAGATCTTTTTTAAGGCTTAATATTTCATTGTATATATCACAGTTTCTGAATCTCCTTTTAAAGATAATGTGTAACGTGAGGAAGCTATACCTTAAGTGCAATTTTTTTAGGTGTAAAAGAAAAGAAAAACTTGCCCATCTTTCTGAGTGCTGGTTGGCCTTATAGCTCTAACTATAAAGGAGAAACTTAGTTGAAGAGACTATTTCTTCATTCACGGAATCTGACTTATTCTAGAGAATATATGGAGTCTCAAATTCCTCCCTATCTGCTGGAATACTGTGAATCACAGTCAAAATATGAGAAACCCAAACTTCAGTATCCAATCAGAGCTCTCTGCTCAAATTGATGCTCACACCAAGAACAGCCTTGATCAAAGCTCTGCCAGCCCCACAGCCTTGTGATTGCCTGAGCTGCTGCAGAAGAGTATAAAGTACACTGGTGCATGGCACAGGCCTATTGGAAGCTAGTCTGCTTGGGGTTTAACCAGGGAAGAGAGGGTAAGAGGACTTGCAGAATATCTCATGCAAAAAGGGCATATTAGATCTGGATATCTCTCACTTCACCTATATTAAGAAATCAAGACCCAGAAATGGCAAAGCATCGTCCAAAGCTTCATGCTCAGCGGGGTCAGAGCTCCAAACTTTACCCCATTCCTACTTTACTACATCTGAATTTGCACCGTTACTTAAGGTCAAAGGATTTATCTGACTACTTTCAAAAGGAATTATATTTTTGTGTGAAATCCATAGTTTTTCTCTTCATACATTTTCTTTCTTATTAGATTTTGTTGTTTTTTCCCCTTGTGTATGATTTTGTTCCGCTGTCCCAAATGACTAGGATTGCAGTGGTCGTTGATTATGAAGTATGGATCTTAATAGGAAAGAGCAGTACTGAATTTGCATTGGACATAAAAAACATAGTGATATAATTGGATCTAAAAATGCACTGTATTGCAAAACCCATATGGGATATAAAAAAGAAGGTCATATTTCCTGTCATTCTAGAATGCTCTTTGAAACACCTCAATAAATGTGTTATTGTTATGCCCATATGCATCTCTTCTCTAATTTGTTTTGGAAGAGATTCTTAGTTGATGTAGCATTTTAAAATCCACCAACCCACTGATGAAAACATCCAGTTAACAAAATTGAGTCTGTCAGCAGACATTAGGGAGCATCTCAAGTGGTTTCCCAAAATCATAGGCCACACTTCCCACCTATCCACCTGCACAGTAAAATTAGTAAACATTGGCTAAGTGTGGTGCCAAAAATGGTCGATTGATATCAGTCTTGCAGTCAGAGGAAATCTGTGGACTGCGGCTCTGTGGACAGACACAAAAGCCAGCTGGCCTTGGCAATAATATCAGCAAGAATGCTTTTAGCTGCCACCTGGCTCCAATAGTAAAGACATTTTCTAGATGACATTACTGCTGGAAGTTGGTTGACATCAGGGTTGATTGATTATTTTGTTTAGCAATCTCTCTACTATGCCAACAGTAGTCTTGGCTTCATCCTTCAGTTCATGGCTGAAGAAGTTTCACATACCATATCTAGACAGGACCTATATCCAGGGGTTAAAAATGAACCCCTCTTTTATTGGGGTGACATTGGTTAATAAAACCACTCAATAAAACATAATCGGCACATTGCATTGTGTGCCTATTGCCCAAAGTGTGATACCATCCTATACTTTTCTGGCCTTTCTATTTCATGGCACAGGTCCCTTTGTCAGCACAGGAGTTAATACAACACTGTGTTAGTCACTCTTACTTTTTAATGTCTAGAAGTGCAAGACTTTTTCTCTTGCCCTTAGCGCTTCATTTTCAAAATTGTCTTAGATCGCCAAAGACTTTTATTTTTCCATATATATTTTGGATCATTTTGACCACTTATCAAAAAATTATTTTTCTGGGCAACTGAATTGAATTTGCAAATTGATTAACAGAGAATTTACTCCCTGGCAATGTTGCTTACAATTACCTATCCTGAATGCAGATATATATTAAAAATATTTTATATTTTGAGTCTATTTTTATGCACTTAACTCATTACATTTGAAAAATATTTTAAGTTATGGGAGGAAAGATTTTATTGTATTTGTGTAATAAACTAATTCTTCATCTAATTTCTTCTTTATTAATTTGTAATTTTATTCC
This sequence comes from Miniopterus natalensis, assembly GCF_054644295.1. NCBI lineage: Eukaryota > Metazoa > Chordata > Mammalia > Chiroptera > Miniopteridae > Miniopterus > Miniopterus natalensis. The sequence goes on along the minus strand of NC_142085.1, from coordinate 36,707,405 downwards.
ATTTTAACTTATTGTAATGCAAGGATTATTTTTCCTTCTTCCTAATCTGTTGCAATGACTTGTCAACGGCATCTTATAATCATAATATGTTTAATATATGTAACCCTTGGAAGGGTATCACCTCACTGATCATTTTTGTTTTTCAATATCTTGGGAAGTTCTTATTGTTCATTTATTCTTTTGTGTGAACAACTGAAATACTTCTGCAAGTTTAATTTCAAAATCATATTATAATTTTGTTTATAATTATGTTAAACTTCCAATTAATTTTTGAAATTACATTTCCATAACATTCTATATTTTAATGATTTTATTAATCAAAATCTTCTATGTCACTCATATGTGTCTTTCATATATGTCTTGCCTTAGACATTATCTTTCTGAAGTGAGCTGATAAAAATGGGGAATTATTTAGAAAGACTGTGTCCAATTAAATATACTGCATAAGACTACCTTTGAATGTTAGCAGCATTACTCAGGGCTATGTCACCCCTAAGATCAATTGTGATATATTAATAAGAAATACCACTTTATCCAAAATCAACATGTATTAACTAAAAACAGGTTTGGTACAAGGAATGTAGTCAATGATTGCAGAATGGAATTATTATATGTTGCAATTCTAACTTTAAGCCTCCATTTTTCTAAATTTTATAGACTGAGATAATTTATGTAATGATGTAACAGGAATTTGTAGACACAAGTTAATAGTATTCATCCAGAGGTCCTGTCATATCAATGCAAATAGTCATCTTTTTGGTTGTACTAATTAAAGCTTTGCAAACCACACATTGTTTACATTCATTTTTGGTTTAGCAACAGCTTCAGAAATTTTACATGCTGCAAATATTTTCTACACATGACTTCACTAATCATTACTGAGCTGGGAAAGAAGCCAAAACACTCGATACCCATGCTGCTTTCTGTTGAAAATCTGCATGTGCAGTGCATGCCCCTTTATTTTTCCTGGTATGCGTTACTTAATGATTTTAATTGCATTGTGGTAGAGGTCTGTATAGACTGAGTCAGGAAAATAAGACTAAGGAGATCCCTGAAGACTAACTCGGCTGGCAGCTTATTCTCTTTACCTTATCTGCTCAAGTTACAGTGGTGATTCCAATCACAGACTGGTGCAAAAGCTAATTGAAAGTTTGGAGAAGTAACCAAGTTATCAGGTAACCATTCAAATGCCTGTATCCTGACAGCAGCACGCATTCTCTGTGTCAGGAGAGCAATTGTCAGCTACTGGAGTCCCAGAAGATTCAACAGGAGAATCCTTTGAGTGTCTACTGGCTGTGGTAGAGATGTTCTTGCAATACACAAGAAAGAATTTAAGTTCAGAGAACTAAAAACAGAGAGCTACAGATAGCTGTGCCTTTTCACTCCATTAGACCTATAAGTGCCTGAAGTGTATAAAAATATTTGCTAAATTCCAAATGACACTCCATGCTGAGGTAGGCTCATGAAGTCTCACTTTGTTTTATCCTTGAATTGGGATGTAGGGCTTACCTTGGGGCTTACGGATGGACTTCAAATATCTTGCTTCTGTTATACCCATCCCCTACCATTGTTCCTGCCTCCATATTGCTGCCAGTTTTTCACATATTTTTAAAAAATGATATTGATTGCATTATTCCTGTGTTCAAAACCAAAAGCTGTTGTATGATCTGGCCTGCTTTCCGAAGTCATCTTCTATCTCTCTTTTTGGTTCTGTCCATTCTAACTGCACCAGCTTTTTTGCTGTTCCTTGGACTTGCCAAGCTCATTCCTACCTCAGGTGCTTTGTGCACTATTCCCTAGACCTATTTGTGGTCTTTCCTTGGGTTTCCACATGTTGCTTCTTCACTTAATACAAGTTTTCTTTTAAGTTCATAATCTCCTAGAATCATCTCTTAAACACTCTATGTGTTTTATTTTTAACACCCAAACAACTTTTTGATTCCTAGTCTAGTCATCAGAGACACAATAAACTGTACAATTAAGTTTCAATCACAGTCTCAATGGCAAATGTTGGTATCAAAACCTTGTTATTTTACTATTTTATGCCTCTTAGATATGCAATAAATAGGAAATATCTCTCTAAATATTTTGCTTTCAGATTCTTCCATAGTACAGAATTCAGTAATGTTGAAAATAATTAGTTTAACATGTAGCTTCACAGAATGTTTCTGTTCATAGTAGACTGGATCAAGTTTGTTTTCTGATTGAAAACCTATATACAATTACTATATTGGGAGTTGATACTGTCCTTTTTCACATCTTATCCATAAAAGCTCTCAAGAGCTCAAAAGGAGGCTTGCCTAGATTTCTTATTAATTAGTTAATAGCATTCATTAACCCCTCAGCTGTGTCCTCAACATGCTGCTTCTATAACTATGTCAAATAATATATCTATTTTATTTATGGATAGCTGTGCAATATGTCTGACTTTCTAATAAGATTGAAAATGTAAAACATCTCTCTTTCTTATCTGCCTCCCTCATGTTTTTCATGGTTCCAAATACATACATAATAGGTGATCAATAACTTTTCTAAAATCTACTAGATTAATGAAGAAATAATGCTCTGGCAACAAAAGGCTGAAATATTTGCTTGGGATCTAAAGGGAAATTATATTATGAAATATCACAGTGGTCCAGAGTAGAAACTGTTTTTGGAAAACCATTTACAACTTAATTTTTCATTTACTTGCTATACCCAATTTCCATATATAAATGCTCCTGTGTGTACCTCCTGCAAAACTGATAAAATAATAAAGCCTCAATAAATATTTGTTGGCTATTTTGGCTATTTTTTATATTTATAAAAATCTCTATAAAAATTTTAAGGGAATCTTTCAGAGACTATAATTAGAAATATATGGAGAAATTCATTGTCAGCAAAAGTAAAGTAGTGGAGATTAGACAAATTTTTTTTGTTTATTTGTTTTTAAGGACTGCTGAAATTCAGAATGTGAATGCAGAGATACTGAAATATTTTTTCTCTGCTTGAAGACAACTGTTCATGGGGGGACTTCATTGAGAGATTTTTCAACCGAAACATCAGGGCTGATAGTACCACCAGAAATATGAAATCTGCAGTTTTTGAATTATAACAGAGGCTGCTTTAAATTTGGGAAGTTGGTATGATTTCCCTCCACAAAGACACTTATTTAATATTTTTGAAACTTTTTACAATCATCAATTTATCACACTATTTTCTTCTGAGAGGGTCAATGATTTTTTTCATAGCATGAGAAAATTTCTCATAGAAATGTTTAATAAAACATCCAAAGCCAGAAGATTTTCTGACTTCTATTTTCACAAATATTTATTTGAATCCCTTTCAGCTATTAACATCTTAATACAGGGCACTTCTTTCTGAAGTAATCATAGGAGAGGGTAGAATTTAGGGGAGTATGACTTGGTAAAAAATCATTCTCTCAGCCTGTACCACCTTTCTTTTCAGGCCATTTGGCATTCTAACAATCATTTGATCTGCTTTTAGACATGACCATGTCTGTTACCAGCTTTGCATCTTGTTTCCTAAGGAAATATTTCCCTGAGATATAGCATCTGCCTCAGGTCAGAGAGATCAAAACAGAGAGAGTGAAAATAAGACACAGAACCATGCAGCCTCATTTATGTGACCCAGGGTGTGAAAAGCACTGGAAGCAAAATTGAATTTGATTGAGCAGAAGATAACAAAATCTGTGAGCTTCTGGGTGACAAGGGATTTGTTCTGCCCTTTCATTTATAACTGTAATTATGGAAGTATTATCACAGACAAAAGGAAATTATCTTCAGTAATCAGACCTTTGGAGAAAGTATTAGAACTGGCTGGCCAGAGTTCAGGAAGTTCAGAGACAGTTACAATGAGATGCTGACCAGACAGGGGTAACAGAATCATTGCTTGAAAAAGAAAGACATTAAAATAACCTATTCAAGTGGTTTAAAAACAAGGCAGAACAAAAGTTAAACTACTTCTGATATTAGGAAGACTTCAAAGTAAAATAAACAAAACAATTAAACAGATATCACCATCTAAGGATCAAATAATTCTGAACAGTATTCAGTACTATATGTTGAAACTTTTGAAGTAAAGATGGCAGAGAAACTCTTCAAATGAGTAATGAAATGAGTCATGACATCTGGTACAGTGACATAAACTGAACCTCTGAGATTTTGCTACATACAAGGTGTCAAATGTCTCCATTGACTCATTCAGTATGCTTTTTAAGAACATATGTTGAGGAGCTCCCCATGGTGATTATTAAAAATGCCTTTACATTTAAGACAAAGGGCAGAACAGCCTTTCCTAAGCTAAGCTTGGGGTTACTCTCCAATCTTCCCACCTCATATTGATACACTTAAAAAGAATCTAAAGAAGAAACTACACAGAAAGACCTTGTAACTCAAGGCAATGAGGAATTGACACAGCTGTGACTGGCTTTTCTCTCTTCCTGCTACCTTGACATTCATGTCTGCAGATCTCAGGTTTGATTTATTTCTCCATGAGAGACCTTAGGGGAGGTAAAAAGCCCAGAGGAATAACTTACCCAACAGCTTGTGAAAGATCTAAGGTATGTATATAGTGCTGATCCCAGCCCATGTTGAAAGAAGGGGTAAAAACCAATGTACTGCAAAATATTCATTCTTGGAAAGAACTCTTCTTTCTACTAGTCATCAAATTATGGTCATATTTAATGTTAGCTGTATTTTCCTTATTAATTAATAAACTAAAAGTTGGCTATTCTGTTGGTCTTTCTTTATGTATATGTTAATTTATGGTTAAAAATCATTGTTATGTAATTCAACAATGAAGTTTACTGAGTAAGCTGAGAACTCTGATGCAAAATGACCAATGAGCAGCCCAGCCAATATAAAAGAGAGGACACAACAGCATGGAATTCAAGAAGAAATTTAAGATCAGCAGATAAGATGAAATAGTTCTGTAATATAAGGCAAATCTGCATTTATTTAGAGACCTTAGATATCTGTTAGTTCCACCCTCTCAATTAGTGGAGAGTCTCAGACCATTTGATTTATCCAAACTAGAGAGTCAGCTCTGGGCACAGTTAGGGCTAGAAGCTTTATCTGCCTCCTAAAGGAATATTCATTCTCTTCTAGCATGCTGCGTCATGCAGAGATCATTTGGTTAAACTCGCTCATTTGTGGTGAAAAAGCTGAGGCTTAAAAAGCTGAAGATTAGAGAATTTGTGAAACTCTGTTCTAAAGAAAGAAAATCTGTATGCTTCCTTTGGGGAAAATAAGATGAACACTATGAGAAATAACAAGAAAATCCTAACTACAATGGAAAGAGAAAGTCAAGGGCAATGGTGAAGGAAGGGGTGCTCTGAAGTAAAATCATCGGAAGTAAAGGCCAGTCTGGCAGAGTGGACTGGACAGAAATAAAGCCTAGATACTGGACAGAGCCATCAGGTACAGAGTGAGTCTCCTCCTGACCATTCCTCAACCCAAATATATTCCCTACTCTGCCAGAAAATATCTGAAACCTCTTGAAAATGGGTGGCTGAGATATAAACAAGAGACGTTTGTCACAGTTTCCCAAAGATCTGGGAACATTCTGTGAAAAAGATGATCATGAGAGACAGAGTTTTTTTTTTAACCAGCTGAACAGAAAGCAGGAAGCAGTGCAGGCAGAAGACTGAGGGTGGTGTGAATATCAACGGTATATTCAATACCCTATGAGCAGCACGTTGACAATAGCCTATGGAGCAGAACCGCAGAAAGACAGAGTATCTCTGATGACTGGCAAGGAAATCCCTTCCTGCCTAGGCCTTCTTAAAGGAAATAACTAAAGACCCCAAACTGCTAGTGGGAAAGGGGCTGTAAATAACCTGGTAATACAGGCAAGCAACCTCAGGGGCTCATGGGAATCTCAGGGAAAGGGCACTTCCATTAATAAAATACGGGCCTTCTGCTAGGCAGAGGTCTAGGATTCCAAACAAAACTACTTGGATGTTTCAGTGTGATATTTTTATATTCATAGGATGCCAGTGCTGTTCATTTGGTTATGCCTGCATGAGATGAGGTGTAATGGAGAGAAGACACAAGAAACAATAGGAATGGGTAAAATAAGGATGAAAGAGCACCAGTCTGAGGTCATTTGGCACAGGCAGGCCGCTCCACAGAATTATTAACCCTCCCTGCCTGACGCCAGAAATAGATTTTCATTTCAGCAATTTTTTATGACATAAAATGGTTTGAATGACTCTTCACTTTACAGAGGTCTAGTTTTCTCAATGCTATTTCTTTATTTTTGTGATTAGTCAAGGAGAAAGTTGTCAATGGCCTTTGACACTTCTTGATGTCCCTTTTTACAGGGGAACCTGAAAATATTTGGAAGGTGTGGTAGTAGCTAGAGAACATTCATCAGAGAGAAGTAAGAGTAGAAGTGATATAAGTAAAAGAAGAAAAATAGCAAAAACTACAAGGCTTAATTTACATTACACTGCTCTTGTTGGAGTTGACAAAGGAACCCGCCCCCCTTTCTCTAACTTCCTTCCACAGTGACACTAGCCGAGAATTAGTATGTATACCAGATGGGTACTTGGAGTGTGGGGGATGGAGAGGCTTTGTCTGAGGCTTTGACTTAAGTCACACAGACCGGTGCAGATTACTATAGGAGACTACATCTGCACGTGATGTGCTGGCTTGGTCTGGCTTAAAATAAAATGGCTCACATTTCCCCACTAGCTCAGTTTACTTACGTATATATTATTTGAGGGGGCCACCCCACTGTAAGGAATAGTCATTTAGTAATTGACCAGACAGGATTTGGTGAGTGCTTAGTTCCTAATGATAATACTATTTGCTATGGATTGAATTGGATCTCCTTGGAGGGTGGAGTGGGGTGGAGATATATTGAAGTCTTAATTCCCAGTGCCCCAGAATGTGTTCTTATTTGGAAATAGGGTCATCACCTATGTAATCAGTCATGAGGTCTTACTGGAGTGGGGTGGGTCTTTAATCCAGTATTCTTCCAATAAGAAGAGGCCACTTGGAGCACAGAGAGGACAGTCATGTGATGACAAAGATGTGGAAAACACCAGAAGCTGGGAAGAGTCATAGAAGGATTTTCCCTCAGAACCATCAGAGAAAGCATTGGACATTTTCTAGTAACATAAACATGATAGAAATTTTTTTTATATATTTCTTCTACTGTGCTCAATTTAATGTTACAACTTTCTGATAAACAATTGTTTTTGACATATGTCCAAGGGCAAGTTTGAAGATTAATTTGGACTATAGAGAATGTCCACAGTGCCTTCCAAACTTCTTGGAGTTCCCATAGGAAATGCACCTTAAGTATATGGTTCTGCTTGTTAACTTCACAGTACGCATTATTGTCTGTAAGTTACCAATGAGTGGACAGATAAGCTGGAATAAGAAATGTTGAAGGTACAGTTTGAAAAAGACTCTTACTTTTTTTAAAATTATGAAATGCAGAAAGTGATTCCAAATACCAGGAAAAATGTATTTAATTTGTCCCAGATTATAGTATTCAAATTCTTTAACATATCCACTTAAAAAGTATACAATTTTTATATGTAATCAAAAGTAAAACCACATTTATTTTTCTTAAATAGAAATTCCTCTTAGACTCTAGAGTACTTATAACTAAGGTCACTTTTAAGTCCAGTTTTATTTTATTTTTGTCATGTACTTGACATGTAAAGTACAACTTAGAGAAAGAATATAGCATAGCTATGCATGGTGTCAGATGGGTACTAGACTTATTGGGGTGATCACTTCTTAAGGCATATAAATATCTAATCACTATGTTGTACACCTGAAACTAAAATAACATTGTATGTCAACTGTAATTTAAAAATAATATATATATTATATATACATAAAATGTTGTGCTGGTGAGAGGAAAATCAAACTCCAGTGTAACGTGACCTAAGAATATATTTTATCCATGTCATAAATTTAAATTTATGACAATAATTGATGTAATCTTGAACTTTAGGAGTAATAATACAAATGCACTTTTCTATAATTTTCTCTTTATTTATGCTGATACTTCTGCCTCCATTTTAACTTCAAGTCATTTCCATCAGGTACAGATTGGTATCACATTTTCCACCAAAGCAGTGTCACAACATCTTCTTGTGTAATTTTTCTATATATTATTTCGGGACAATGACCTAGTAGTAAAATAAGTGGCTACAAAAAGACTAGGTAGATAACAATTCCCCACTGAAACATTGCATTTTAAGAAGGATGATATATTCAGCAGAAAGTGTAGATTAACTGATTTCTGATAATATATTTTTTTGGAGTCACGGTCTTCAAATTCCAGTGAAGCTACATTTGAGGTGATTATGAAGTTTATGTCATGAATATTAGAATATTGGAAGTTATGCCATAAATATTGGGTTTGAAATATTTGACAAATTAAGGTCATATAATCATAACTTCTGACTTTTTTTGCCTGACCAATAGTCTATGGAAAAATAATTACCTAATGATATCTACAGAGGAAAACTGTGAATAGTATTAAAACAATTTTTAGCAGTTTTTTGTTTTGCTTTGTTTTTTACCCAGGATGAACATGTCACTGCTAAATGTGTCATGGTGAAACTGAATAAAGCACCTGGACAAGGGCAAAGCATTCCAATAAGTGACAATGTCACTTAGTATGCACTTGTGACAGTAGACAACTATAACAAATTGGATTAAGCACTGAAATTTTGTTTTCACTTTGGAAATACCTACTCTTCAAGTGTATTTTATGAAGTAAGAGTCCCAGAAGTAGCAGGGTAGGTTAATAAATTTTTAAAAATATATTTTCAGAGCACTTTACACTTTGACTAAGTGACCATAGGCCTAAAAAATTTACGTAAACAAAAATAGTGCATCACTTCCAAGAAAGAAAACCATATTATACAACTAGAAATCTGAGGATTTAATGACATAATCAACTTTAGACAAGTAAATTATAACTTATTAAAAGATTACTATTAAAAAAATGAAGTAGCAACATTTAAAATGTCCTATGCTGTCCTAAATTTTGAATGCATATTAGAGCAATCATTTTTCCATTTACATGTAGAAATGTATTGTCTGTTTTTCTAATCCTCACCAAAGGATTTTTTTTTTTTAAATTTTAGAAGAGAGGAAAGGAGGGAGTGAGGGAGGGAGGGGAAGAGAGAGATTGAGAGAGAGAGAGAGAGAGAGAAACCTCAATCAGTTCCCTCCTCTATGTGCCCTGATCAGGGATTGAACCAGCGAACTAGGTATGTGCCCTGACAGGGAATTTAACCCGCAACTTTTTCGTGCACAGGATGATGCTCCAACCGAGCTACCCACATGGCCAGGGCTAATGAGTGTCTCTTGCATGCCAAAAATTGTTCTCAGTCCTGAGGAACAAGACCTGATCCTTGATGTGAAAATTTCTTTGGTTCTACTCTTTTAAATAGATTTCTATTTTTTATCAGACACTTCCAGTTTTGTCATTCATTTGTGATATTTTTCCCTTTTTTATTATTCTAAAAATTTGGTTCTTCTATTAGCTTCTGAAAAGAATCTGAAAGCCCAGAGGGTGTGGCTCAGTGGTTGAGCATTGTCCAGAGCACCAAGAAGTCACCAGTTCAATTCCTGGTCAGGGCACATGCCTGAGTTGCAAGCTCCATCCCCTGTGAGGGGAGTGCAGGAGACAGCCAATCAATGTTCTCTCATTGATGTTTCTGTCTCTCTCTCCCTTTCCTGTTCTCTCTGTTTTAAAATTAATTAATTAATTAATTAATAAAAATAAAATGTGTAAAAAAAGAAACTAGATTCTTCTTTTACATTAATACTCTTTAGATTCATGAAACATGTTCAATATCTATGTTTTGGATATTTTTTATATTCTCTCATGTTTTCATCTTTAATTTCATTGTCTTATATTTCTGGGTAATCTTGTATAAAATATGAATTTTATTTTTCTTTCTTATATTTATATTATGAAATATAATCAACTCAAATATGTTTCTTCTATGAAGAGTAGCTTGAAACTTTATATCTCCAAATAGCTTTTTAAACTATAATAGCTTAACTGAACACGTTTATATTTTTCTAAAAATGGCTCAAATCATTGGCTAATAAATTGTCATTGACAAAAACTAAATATAGTAAAACATTTTTAAACTGATTTTCAAGTAAAAGCATACATTAATATTTTGCATTTATTTATTGTTTTGTACAGAGAAAACCTAAGAAGCAATAAGATAATGTTGATTAAATCAAATTTAGAAATTTCTGACACATATCTCTTTCAATCAATGAATGGCAGATTACCAAAGGACATTAAATGGCATGCTGCACTGAGTTATCAGTGTGCATAATTATCAAGCTTATAGTCTAATCTTTAGGTTAAAACATTAACATTTTGCTTATATAACTCTTACTTTGAGGTGTGAATAGTATAGGTCAGGGCAATTAACTGTGATATATAGCATTTCCTTGTATTTTGTTCAAAGCCAGTATGTACCAGAACAGCATTTAATACCTCCCCCTTCATTTCTAGGGTCAACAATGATGTTTGTCTGTTTAAATACATTAGATTTGTATTTCTGTTATGTCATTTTGTTGGGGATCAGGGAGTGGCAAAGTTACATGTCTATGTGCTAGCCAATTATACCTATATTTCCATCTATAATATTTCCTTACGTGTTCCCATACCCCATTTATTTAAATAGCATCTACTACCTATTACTGAATAAATTCCAATCTGAATGTTAGGAATTGCTGAATTCCTCCTCTCTGCCACTTGTTCACTCAGCCCCTGGGATGCTCTGATGCTCCAGGACTTGCTTCTTCCATTGCCCCTCCTCCTCACTGAAGTTTTAATATAAAAATTTTGAGGGTCCATTCCTTCTAATAAACATGAAGGAAAACGGTTACACGTATTTCAGCCTGCAGGCAATCTTTGCCAACTAAGTCATAAAATGGACCTGCTGCCAGATTTCTTGGAGCTTGGTTTTTCAATAGGAGTTCATGTGTCAACAACCCTTCTCCCCTCATTCAAAGGATGACCAAGAATTAGGATCTAAAATGAGAGATTTGAATCTCATGCCATGGCCATTTTTTATTGATATTTCTTGTTTTCTTCTTGAGGTTGCGTTTCCGCCCTCCTCATCTGGAAACATGGCTCAATCCATATGCTTAAAGCCTGACAAAGACATTTCTTCAGCCAGTTGGTGTTCCTTCAACTAGCTGTCTTAGGACATTAACAGAATTACAATGGCTTCTTAAACAAGTAGTTTATTTGCTGTAAAAGATCCAAATGAATTGAAGATAATGAGAGTCATGGCATAGCTGGGGGGTTCCCATTAAAGAACTGTTTCTCCCATCTTCCTACCAAAGAAACTTCAACTTCCTGAAGTTTTTGACCAACAGCAGCCTGGGGATCAACACACCCCTGAAAGTTCCCCATCTAGTTTTTATGATGTTGTTATGACCATTTTCCTAGTAATGATTCCACTCAGAGCAGACAATAAACCTTACTATTACACAAGCCAAACTCATTCTAGCTTTATGGCCTTTATTTTTACTGTTCCCTCTGCTCACTTTTTTTTTTCTTTTTAATGTCAAGATATTAGAGAGAGCTTCTCATCTTGGCTCAAAGCCCACCCCCTCCACCAAGCCTTCCAAATTCATCCTAGAGGACCCTTAATCTCTTATCAGACTGATTCCATTGAGTTACTTTTAAAAATTAGCATTTAATACAACCTGAATTTTCTTATTTGCTGTCATATTTATTGACAGTTTATCCCCATCAGAATAGAAGCTCCATGAGGGCAGAGTATGTGTCTACTTTATCAGGTACTCTGCTAAATTTCTAGGTGTTCAATAAATAGTTCTTGAATCAATGAAATAAAATTGCAATGAAATTATGAAGCTACCAAAATGCATATTCTGTTGAAAATAAACATCATAATTAAGACTATTTTGATCCATTTTCTGTGCTTCTATCACTTTTCCATTACTGCAGTAATGCACTTGTTGAATTTAATTGCTCATGGGTTTATCATTCCCCTTAGAATGACAGTTGTGCATGTGATATGGCTTCACCTCAACTGTGGCACGCTGCCAGTTTCTAGACACAAAGAGAAGCTCAGTCTGTTTGTTGAATTATTGAGTGGGTAGATGAATTCACTTAGTATTTATAAATAAGTGCTGCAGTTCAGTTATTGATTTTTCTAAATAACCGTGTCATATTTGCAAAAACTAATCATTAATAGCTTCTGGATTGAATATAAGACACCTCCAAGGAAATGTTTACAATGTCTCAGACTTAATTCCTAACATCAGATTTATGTCTGTATATCTTCAATTACAGTGGGAGAATGCAGTAAATGAATGAAAATATTAAGGACTGGTTCATAATTCCACAGCCAGATTAGTCCCTGACCTTCTATCACCGGTTTAGGACGTGATCCAGGATCTTCAGGATCCTTATTAGAGTCCAGGGTTCCCTCTACCAACCACCATTCTTCCATGAATCTTCATGCAACAAATAGTTGCACCTTCTGGAGGTCAAATTTTTCTTCTTTTTTTCTTATTTTCTTTGTACTCTTTCTGATAATTGTAGATAGAATCATTTTTTTTTCTTAATTCTACAGTTAAACATAGATGCCCCTAGTTTATTATTACAGTCGTACCTCGGTTTTCAAAAGTCTCTGTTGATGAACATTTGGGTTTACAAACTCTGTAAACCCAGAAGGAAATGCTTTGGTTTTCAAACACGCCTCGGAAATCGAACATGCTTCTTGGCTTCAGCTGAGGGCAAGATCCTGAGGCCCAGCTGTCGGCTTGGATCCCTCAGTTTTTGAATGTTTCAGAACTTGAACGATCTTTCAGAACAGATTACATTTGAAAACCAAGGTACCACTGTACTATATTATTATTATAATTTTCTTTGCAGAGAGTAGAACCATAAATAAGTCATCTTTCCTACATGAATGGCTTCCCTTAAGTGCTTTTTGAGCTACTAGATGGAAGATTATTCTTTCCTTACATTACAAATGCAGTGCTAAGGACACTGTAAGTGAGAACACTTGTCATTTCTAAAAGCTTTTGAACATAAGGCTCCCAGATTACACTGTTTCCTCTTCAGATTCACCTTCCGACGTCTGAGAAAGTGGCGCCTGAAAGTAAACGGCCCTCGTGCGTTTCCCCCGGTGAATCATGCTGCTGCTGCCAGCCTAGGCCCTTTCAGAAATGCTCTGTCTGTAACAGGGCCTAATTGAGGAACCTGGAGTTGCAAAAGAACAGATTGGCTGGGTGAAAATTGGTAGGTTTTGACGGGTAAGTGGCTGTTAAAAGAAATCAATTTTCATAAATGAGTTAAAAGGGTGGCTATGGAAACAAATAGTTAGAATGGCAACTCTAATCAGCGGCTTCCAGGAGGTCATTAAAATAATTTTATTACTATATTATGACTGCCAGAGAAAAGCCACGTGCTGTAGTCGGAAAATGAAGCTTACTGACTTTTTTTTTAACCCTCACTTGAGAACATGGTTTTATTGATTTTCGGAGAGAGAGGAAGAGGGAGAGAGAGACAGCAAGAGACATGGATGTGAGAGGGAAACATGGGTGGGTTGCCTCCTATATGCACCCTGATCGGGGGTCCAACCTGCAACCTGGGCATGTGCCATGACTGGGAATGGAATCCACAACCTTTTGGTGTTTGGGAAGATGCTCCAGCCAACTGAGCCAGCCAGCCAGGGTTGAAGCTTACTGACTTTTGAAAGGAGTCTCATGTCTTTTGTCTTTTTTCCATCCTTCCAACCTTCTTTCCTCCCTTCCCCCTCCCCACCTTTATTTCTTCATTTCTTCCTGTTTGAAAGAAGTCTGAATATCTCTGAATATCTTTTGACTTTCCAAAGAATGTCCTTCCTTCCTTTTTATTTTTCTTTCTTTTCTAATTTTCTCCTTTCTTTCATTTTTCTTTAAAGTTAGGGGGAAAATAGGCTTTGGGGAAGCAGGAAATCCAAACCAAGGGAATAAGTAAAAGCTATTTTATGAGCACGACATAACACCTCAAATTACAAGGTAGTTAAACTATGAAATCCTGAATGACGCATTATAACTAGTGGGTAATTGTTATTAATTATTTTTTAATTTTGCTGTGATAATGAGATTCAAGAAACACACCTTTTATGTTCACAGGCTGCAATCTTTAATTGCACTGTGCTCGGAGGTCTATCCTCTCTAATTGTAGTGTTTCATGAGACTTTGACAAAATTTTTTTGACAGAAAATGTGTGGGTGACATTTCATATTTGTCTGGCTTAATTATTAGTTTTGGTAAGTGAAATATGAACATTTTATGTCAACAAATCAGCTTTGAATAATAAGATTTTTTATTTTCTTTTTTTTCATCTCCAACAGGCAGAAGGAGTTATTTACCTATGTTTTCTAGAATTCTTTCTTTTGTCTGCCCATCCATCCATCCATCCATCCATCCATCCATCCATCCATCCATCCATCCATCCATCCATCATCCACCAATCTACCCACCACTTATTGAATTTAACAAAGACTTTCTTCTTGGAAAAAACTTTAGTCATTTTTTTCTGAGACTTTGTCTCAACTACACCTTAATCTTGACCACTATCCTATCTTCTACCTGTTTGATTTTAGCAAAGGAGCCACTAAGTCAATTTCGCAATAATCACCACCTTGGATACGCCATCACCCTTGCTAGCTAATTAAGTTCTTCATTCCCTACCTTTGATGTATAAGTTCTTAGCTTGCCTTTAGCAACAATCCTTTTAGGTCAGTTTAGAAAGAATCCCCCTACTCTTTAGTAATTTTCCATCCACTGATCTCCCTCATCCCATTACTTGGCTATAAATCCCCACTTGGCTTTGTATTTAGAGGTAAGCCAGATCTCTCTCCCCTGCTGTAATACCACTATTTTAATAGTGTTGAATTAGGTCTTCCTTACCATTTTAACAAATGTCAGATTAATTTTTTCTTTAACAGTATGCCGCCCATAATTTGGACAGGGTCAGATTCATCATTGGACCTGTCACTCAGGACTCCAGTTAGGCACCTTTGAAGACTCTGTCTGTGTCCCTGACTGATTGATTAGGGATCCATTCGTGAGTCCAGCTTCTGATCTAGAACAGTGCTCAGGATGACAGGTCACTGAACATCAGCAAGGACAGGCTGTGATTCTTATGATTCTGAGTATACTGTCTGAGGCCAGGTTACAGTTCCACGATTCTTTGGTTAAAAGGTTACCATTTGAGCAAAAAGCTGCCTTGATGGAGGCCTTCTTGGCTCTTTTTGGGTGGGGACTTACTTTCTGAAACTTGAACAGGAAATTCCTGGCTCTCTTGTGAGGCCTCTCTATTTTTAACATACAGAGACACGGTTAGAGTTGCAGCCTTCTTTGTTTGTGAGGTATGATTAGTTAAAAACATGAGAGCTTCTCAGTGAAGTAAAACTTCCCTTCTCAAACCTCTGCACTATGTGCTCCGCCACTGTGACACTAACAGTCTGTTTCCTTTCTTGTTGGCATGATCGTGCCAAGAATAATTTGGAACTTTATTGGCTCCTTTGAGAAACTTAAGACCACCCCAAACTGGCTTATCTAAGACCTCTCCTTCCCCATCACCTCTGTTCCCCCTTCCTCCTTTGACCATCTTAGTCTTCCCTTTAGTCCCCTTGAATCTCTAATATGTCATCCAACAAACCTTACCATCCCATATTCTCCCTTATCAGAACTTTCCTTTCCCACTCCAGTTCAACGTCCTGCAGTCACTGGAACTTGAGGCTTGTGCCATGTTTAGGGGCTCTCAGAGGACTCAGGGACTGCCCCCATCCCAGCCCTCAAAAGCAACTACATACCAGGGAAAATGAAAATCTTAAAAGCCTCTTTCACAAATAAAGTTTTATTGAACTTTGTCACAAAAGTTAATAATACGTGTGTATCACTGTAACACTTTATTGGACTGTATGCTTACAATTTTGCACTTGTATCTTTTTAGAAAACTGACAGCACATTTGCTGTTCTAGGAAATATTCTATTGACTTTTTAGTTGGCATATTAGCATTTCTTGAAATGTAATTTAATTCAATAAGAAATTATTGAATGCCCTCTTTAAGATGTGAAGAACAGCTGCCTCTAACAACTAGAGTTGGTTGAGATAATCTGACTGGCTGGCAGATAGCCCTGGACGCCTGAACCTCAGTCACTTATGTCTTCTATATATATCACATGTATTGATGTATTAAAGCCTTTATTTTTAATCTCAAAAATTATTTTACATGACTTTTTAATTGTGTTGTATTTGCCTTACTCAATCTCCATACTCAATAGTTATTATTAAATAGTAAATAACATGGGAAGCATAATGTTGTATGTTTATAAATTTACCATCATTGACAAAATAAATCAAAGCTGAACTACATAAAAATTGAAAACATAGAATGAAGCAAAAATAAATTCCATTTATGCTTTTAATTTTCTCATCATAAAAACAACAAATGGTAATTGTAGGAATCTTACTACATCAGTAGCCACCCACATAACTCAATAAGATGATACAGGTCAAACATAATAATTAAAATATAAAATTTACTAACTGTGAGAAATGAAATTTTCTTGTCATATAGAAAATAAACATTTATGGACATTTTAAAGTTACATTTTAAGGTATTAATTAAGGAAAAATTGAAAATGTGCTACTTGTAAATGTTTTTACATAATGTTTTGTTATTGCATTTATTGGGGTGACATTGCTTAATAAAATTATATAGGTTTCAAGTGCACAATTCTATAATGCATCATCCATATATTGCATTGTATTTACCACTCAAAGTCAAGTTTCTTTTTGCCACCATTTGTCCCCCTTTACCCTCTTCTGCCTCCCTCCACCCCTCCTTTCCCTCTGGCAATCACCTTTCTCTTGCCAGTGTCTGTTTTGTGTTTTTGCTGAATCCCTTCACCTTTTTCACCCAGCTCCCAACCCCTCCCTGACAGCTGTCTGTTCTCTGAGTCTGTTTCTGTTTTATTTGTTAGTCTATTTTATTCATTAGATTCTAAATATAAGTGAAATCATCTGGTATTTGTTTTTTTCTGACTGACTTATTTCACTTAGCGTAATACTCTCCAGGTCCATCCATGCTGTTGCAAAGGGTAAGATTTCCTTCTCTTTTACAGCCAAGTATTAATGTTTTTAATTATGAAAACTGTCTCTTATCACTTGAGAATCTCATTACATGAGTATCTTCCCTGTTTTGCTTGCGTATTGCACCCCATATAAAACATGAAAAATGGGTATAAAGTCTTTTTGAAGAAGTCTTGAAAATATAAATTAGATTATATGTTTTCAAGCATTTAATCCTCTGGTTTTGTTTCTCTCTCTCCTCCAGGATTCAGTTTCCAACTGAAGTGAGAGATGCTTCCTAAATTTGCTTTCGTGAATTGTCAAATTTCTTCTGTTTCATTTCCACTGAATGAACTTGTTATAAAATTCTGCTTCCATATCTTTTCTTCCTACATCACCGTTCTTTTACTTCATCCATCAGTCACACACCTCGTCAGTGCCTTCATCCTTGTACCCTCTTTTGTGGCTCCAGGATCACCAGTTTATACGTCCCTATTTGTCGGATCTTTTCGGGAATTATGTCTTCTCTTCCTCCCCAGAGCACTTTTGTTGGGAGAAATAACTACAAGCTCTAATTCTCCTTGTTCCTGCTTGACACCAATTCAGGCCTCACTTAGGCAGTCATTCTTCCTTTGGGGGTGGGGAGATTATAAATCCTAGTTTCCACTTGTTGCTCCCAGCAGCCCTTCCAGTTTAATATTTATCTTGTATTTTTCAGTTTTCAACAAAGAAGGAATTTTACTTTAAAAAGTAACAGTCTAGCCCTAGCCCATTTGGCTCAGGGGTTACAGTGTTGTCCTGCCGACTGAAGGGTCCCGGGTTCGATTCCAGCCAAGGACACGTACTTCGGCTGCAGGCTCGATCCTCGGCCCCAGTAGGGGTGCGTGCAGGAGGCCGATGTGTCTCTCTCACATTGATGTTCTCTCTCTCTTTCTCCCTCTCTCTCTCTATCTGTCTCTCCCTTCCACTGTCTCTGAAAAACAATGGAAAAAATATTCTCTGGTGAGGATTTTAAAAAAAAAAAGGAACAGTTTATTTTAAATTTCTTTTTTTGGTAATCTCCATAACTAAATCACCAATGGGTCTCATTTTTGTGTCTTTTTTTATTCTTTTGATTTTTATTTATTTGGTAGCATATTTTAGAAAGGCTTGTATTTTTTCTTATTTAACCCTAGACATTAAATTTGAAAAGTAAATAAAAACCCTGTATGATATTATCTTCTTCCTCAAAGCAGTGATTTCTCATTTCAAAAACTGTTAGAGTATCAGCTGTGTAATTTACCTTAAAGGTTGGATTTCAGCATTTTTAGAGATAGTATATAGTCTTTGCTTTTATTACTAGCCTGTGTTTCTCATTTCCACTGTGTGGTCTTTTTGAAGCTTCAACAAAAAGTCCAGGGGTTTTACCAGCTCCCCCCACACCCCAAGTGAGCAGGGTTTGTGCTCCAAAGGCTGCCTCTCGCGTTTTGTAACTACTAAGCTTACTCCTTGGCACTGTAAGCTTCCAGTTACTGTTTCTACCTCTTTATTAGAATCTTAGTGCGCTTCACTCAAGTCAGTGCTTTGAGAAGAGAGCTGCATATGGCTTGTTACCCCGAGACTCTTAGATGATTTGGCAGTTTCAACTCCAACCTATCTCTACTCATCTCAGTGCAACTGTCTTTTTTCACTTGCACTTTTCTTGTAGTGAATTAAAAAGTGACCCAATTCTTTAAAAATTGGGGGCTTACGACACTGTGCTGTAGTTTACATACCTATGACTGTTTGGTAATTACCAATTTGCACATCTTGTCTTTGGCTTAGTGAGGTGTATTTGGGACTTCTGACCTCCAGAGCTGTAAGATAATAAATGTGTATTCTTTTAAGCTCCTAAATTTGTAATAACTATTTAGAATAGCAATAGGACACTAATACACTTGTGTTTCAGGTAATTATTTTATTATTTCCCTGTAGGTTAATTTGTTAGCTATAGATTCTTTTACTCTTCTCGTAATGCGTACTCTAAAGATTACAACATATGCATCCATAAGGGCGCATTACCGAGTTCTAAGATAAATGATTATTTTTACTACTTTCAAAGTATAAAAGAAATTTAAAATATTTGAAATTGGGTTATACTTCTCATTTGTACCACAGTTGTAACATTTTAATCTTCTGTACTTTACAAACCCCATGAAACATTATTTTAAAAAATTATACAATATTTGCATTTGTTTATATTAATCATCATTGATTAATCTCTCTATATAATCTGCAATCATTTTTCTTCTGCTTAAAAACACTTTATCTGAGTTCAGGTTTGCTGTTGTCAAAGTTATTTCTTTTTAGTTTGTCTGAAAATGTCTTTCATTTGAAGGATATTTTTACTCCTGTGGAATTGTAGATGGTAGTAATTTGCTTCCAGTACTTGGAAAGCATCATCTTGTCTTCTGGCTTTTATCATTTTAGATGAGAATCCGCTTACCTCTCTGATAGTCCCTTTGTTGAAGAAAATCTCTATTTTTCTTGTAACTTTTAAGATTGTATTTTTGTGTTCATTTTTCAGCAGATCTGCTAATGTATTTAGGTGTAGCTTTCTTTGTGTTTACTCTGTTGGGGGTTTTCTTGGTGATCTTTCAGCTTGATGCTTTCGGTCAATCATGAAAAAATCTTAATTGTCTTCCCTTAGATGTTGCTTTTGCCTAACTCTATTTTTCTATCTTGGATTCCAGTTATACCCAGGCTAAACCTTTTAATTGTGCCCAATATATTTCTTATGCTCTGTTCTGGGTTTTGCATTCTTTTTCTTTATCGTTACTATGGTCTCTACATTTTCTACTGGCCTACATTCCAGTTCATTAATCATTTCATCAACTCTTCACTCTGATGGTAAACTTAACTATTGAGTTCCTAATTTTGATTGTTATATTTTTTGGTTCTACATCTTATATTTGATTTCCTTTTTAGAACTGTCAAATTCAAACTTTCTGCTAAAATTTTCTACCTTGATTTTCATTCCTTCAGATTTATTTAAACTCTGTTTGATAATACCAATATCTGTATCTCATTAGATATCTATCTGTATTATCTATTTTCTTTAATGTTTATGCATTTGCTCTTGTATCTTGTATGATGAGTAATTTTTAGTTGAATGATGGACATATTGTTTGAAAATTTATAGGAATATTTTAAAAAATAAATGATGTTCTGTGTTGCTTCAGAGATGCTCTTTTCTTTCTGGCAGGTTTTTAAGGTTGGGACATCTCACACCAATTCAGTTTAAAATTAAGCTAATTTGAAGTGGGGATTCAGACTTTGTAATGGAAGACCCATTTCTACTTAGCCTTATATATTTCAAATGATAGGCTAGAGTTTTATAAGGTCTTCTCCTTATGACTGGCCCAACTCTGAAGTTTGTTCCATATCTTTGTGAAATGGCTCACCTGCCAAGTCCCCTGAACTCTGGTTTCTGCTTGGCTTCCCATTGCCACTTAAGGCCTCTACTACTAGGTTTACTCAACAGTTGTCCTTCTACATTTGGAATGAAATTGCTTAAAATTTGGTAAATGTCTCAAGAGGGATTATGGTCTGAATGTCAGGATCATCCCTGTACTTTACTTACTTTGGAATCTTGACCCCTAAAGATCTTGATGTTTTGGTGACTACCAAATACAGTGTCATCTGTAATAATTTTATGTAGATTTTGTTATTCACAAGAAAATCGGGTAAAGGCTAGAACACTACAACCTGAGAAGGAACTTCTAGTTATTGTTGTATCATTTTTAAAGTTTTTATATACCCTTTTAGATGTAATATCATAAAGTTTTTAAATTTCAAATTAATTTGATAAATAGCATTCAACATGGCTGTCATATTAATAGCTTTTAATGAATGATAACCAGAAGTTGTATTGCATAGTGGTCTCTGAATCTACTTATAAAATTCAGATCAAATCATTGTTACTCAAGTAATTTCACTTATTTTTGATGCCAAGTATTTTGTGCATGGGTAGAATGGGAAATAATAACTAATTTGTTGACCTTATTAGCAGAAGAGCATTTCAAATTTTCTCTTTCATCTTCCTGACACATAAATTTTTTTTAAGTGATTGAGCATTTGAAGAATTGCTTTGTAAATGTTACAAAATTCAATGCTAGTGTTAAAACATAGAATGTTTCAAATTTTTAACATTTTTCTCTGCTCATTGTTCAAATCTCACTTGAAAGTCTTTAATCGACAATTAAAATGTCCAAACAACTTCAGCTTTTCAAGTCTTTGTCAAATTGCAATCACTGAAAGAAAACTTGGAAATAGGAAGACATTTAAATGTTTCCCTATAAACAAATAGACATTGAATTAATTAAACAGTGGGAACTTAAGAGGTGATACTATTTAATGTTGAAATATTATAATTTGTGTTGAGTATTTTGATTTGTGTGAAGAATATTTTATGGAGCTCCAAAATTTAGATGTATAAATTTATTTTGTACTCTGGAATGGAATAAAATTCAGAAGCAAAACAGTTGAGATAATCATACATAAAGAAAAACTACTTGGTGAGTTTTGTCTTCAACAGGTTGTTGGAGAAAGGCAATTTTAAGTAAGTCAAAATATAAATACTTGAAAATGTTGCAGCAAAATATTTACACATTTCACTATGAGAAAAGTTCAAGTTGAGGGTATTTTCCACTTTAACTACATACTCCTTGTGATTCCTTGCTGTTCAAGTTGTTCCATACTGAAATGTCTTTTATTTCACAGTGACTTTCTTGTTCTTACTGATGCAATATTTTTAGAAAAATTGTTACAGTTTTATTTTATTTTGGAATGTTCATCTTGGATATTTGTGACCTGTACACCTCTCAGTCCTCTGTCTCTTAATACCTTTTTCCTTCAATATCTTGGAGTCCTTAGGCCAATGCAACTCCTAGGAACTTGCTCTAATTTCCCAGAGGTGCTATGCAAAGTACATATATAAGGCCCCCACCATTACCCTTGCTACAATCAAAAGAAAAATTGTAATAATAATAGTTAGGAAATCATGTTATTTTTTCAATGCTTACTGTGCACCAGGCACTGTGCTAAGCATTTTACATATGGAAAGCCATTTAAAACTCACAGAAATTCTGGAAGTAAGCACTGTAAACCTTACTGCACAGAGGAAGTAATTTGCCTGAGGCAATTTGGAGTCATGGAAGAATTTACACTTCAAATCCACATTGATCTGGCTCCCAAACACTTTCTGCTAACCTCATGCTACACTGCCATAGAAAAATCACAGTAGCCTTAAATCTCAGACCCAGTATCTCATCCATACATCAAAGACACAAAACTTCCCTAGTAATTGTTCTGCACATAAAACAGTGGTGCTACACACTCCTTATCTCTGGCTTGATTAACTGTCTTAGAGAAGGGCTATGAAATCAGTTTTGCTAAACAGGAGTTCATTTTATGTTTCAATTCTTAAGTTGCATTGTTCTGGTCTTAGCTTTCAATCATCTTATTTTCGAATCTGAGCTTTTATTCCTGTGTCTTGGCGTGGATTAGTGTTTGACTCACATCTACTTTTCCCAAGATGGTGAACTGATCTTTTAATATTTGTAGGCACTTTGTAGTATTTATGGTGGACTCCAAATCTTTAACTACTTTGTACTTTAAAGATAAGTTTGAGACCCTCACCCACTTATTTATCTCTTGTTGTCTAATCTTTTTTTTAAATCCCTTTCTACAAAGTATGTTTTGGCAAAAGATTTGCTGGTAACCTAAACTTCCAAAGCATGTGCTTTCTTCCATAAGCATGTTCTACTTGATTATGATTTCATTACCTATGGTTATATTAATTCTTGCAAGGAATAAACTGAAAGTAGAGGCCAGTCTTCTGGGAACGTGTTTTGAAACAAAACCATTAGTTACTTTAATTCATTGGACCAATTGCTCTATGATAACTCAATAACACCAAGCTAGCTTCAGCACTTTAAAAATGTGATCACTGATTGCTCCATACAGACAATAATATTATATGATCTACTGCATCACAAACACATTTAAGAAATCAACAAGTGAGTTGACCCATGACATATTAGTTAAGAAAAATAAAATAAATCCATAATGTATTTAGAGGATGAATTGGTTTGATCTCATCCAAAAGAAAACTCTCGATTTCCACACACCCAGGCTTCTATTCCCCCACCCTTCACTATCTCAATAAATGGTAACATTATACATCTAGCCACTCAAGCCAAAGCTTAACTTTATGCATGAACCTTCCGTTTTCCTCCCCCTCTCAACAATAAATTCTATGAATTTGTCTTCTCCTGTTTATCTCTGCTACTCTCATCCTAGTCCAGGCAACATCATATCTTGTCAGAACTATTTCAGGAGCCTTAAACTGTTCTCTTTAGTTTCTTTCAGACATGTTAGTCCAAAAGCTTTCCCCAACATAAATCAACATATGCTACTCTTCTAATATACACCCTCTAGTAATAATTTCATATCATACTTAAAATCCAAAACCTAATCATGACCTATAATCAGCTGCTTTATCTATGCCCTGATTTTCTCCAAGACCTTATGTTATACCAATCTCCCATGTGCATCATGCTTCAGACACATTGACTTTCTCTTTTTGGGATACGCTAAGCTCAATACTATCTTTAGAATTTTGGCTTTGGACACATTTGGTTGGCTGGGTCTTTCTCTTCATTTAGATATCAGCTAGAATCAATTTCTTAGAATTTCTCTGGTACCCAAATTCAAATGAATATTTTCAAAGTCCCTCTGTCACATTACTCTATGGATGTTGATATTTTGTTATTAATTTTTTGCCTATTTAGTTACTGGGTTTCTTCCTCCATAAGTGCTAGTACTAAATCTTTTTTGCTCAGCACTATACCAATAAAACTTGGATGAATTAAGGAATCATTCATATATAAATATTAAGACAAACATAAAAATTGTGAAATTGAGAATTATGGAATATTAATCATAGGAAGTATTTATTATTGTTATGGCTCTAAATTCTTGAAAGGATTTCACAGAGGTGGTAGTAAAGAGGAAAATCGTGCACTTTTTAAGGCATGACACAAAAGAAAGGACCGGAGTTGAATGTAAAAGCAATGAGGAAAACTGATCACCTGATTATTTAAGAGGATATTTTTGGGTCCCACTTCCTGATGTCTCCAGTTCTAAGACCTAATTGCTGAACACTGCCCACTGCTACTGACTTGAGAACTCAGTAATAGTCTATGTGGAATTTAATTTTAGCTTTGCCTTAAGACAACATCTCAACATGCTCCCCTCAGCTCTCCATAGTGAAACGTATACACATACTAGGCCTTTATGAGCTTTAACACAGGTTCTTACGAAGCTGCACCTTTGCCTTGGCTCTGGCCCTGCGTAACTGAAAGAGGTATGTGGGGAAATTGGTCAGGATCATGTGAAACAAAAGAAGAAGAGGAGCTCTGGTATGACCTGGTAAAAAGACTTAGAGTTGAATGTTAACATTCGATTCTGATATGATGCCACCTCTTAAAAATGCAATGCCTTAAGCAGAAATTGTCTTCGAACATTCAGGATTGACATAATGTGATTTATGTATGCCCTTCACAATTTTATCAATAATGACGTGATGAAATAGTTTTATACAGTGAAATTATGCAAGCAGTGGTGATGATCGACATCAATTAATGGCCTAACAGTAATGCTCTAATTCTGAAAGTTACCAACCATAATAATAATCATGGTGGGGTAACAATAATATCATTTAGTGTATGCTTATTAATTAGAAAATAGGCACATATTTTCTTATTTAATCCTATAAACCATCATAAGAACTAGATATGTTAGTCCCTGTTTTCAGATAAAGGAATTGCCTCTCAGTCCCAAATCTCAAAACTGGTATGTTGAGCCAAGATTTGAATGCAAGTCTGTTGGGCTCCGTATGTCTGCATTTATATTAAATATCTGAAGAATCACTCTGCGTCATTAGACTACTCCAAAAAAAAAAAAAAAGAGAGAGAGAGAGAGAAAGAAAAAAGGAAAGAAAAAAAGAAATTAAAAATTAGAATTTCGGGGAAATGGCTAATATGATAGGGGGGAAAACTGTGTGTACATATCTTTTCTGTATAAGACTCCAACTAAGAGCCTGATCCAAAGGAGAGTTTTGATAGAATTCTTTGTTAAAATGTACAAAGTTTTTACATATACTGTTAGGACAGTACAAGTAGACTACCCCTTATCAGTTGGGAGCATTTAGAGGAACTATCTTCTATTCTAGTAGTTTTCTTTAGTTCCTGATGTGCTAAGTCTGGAAAATACTAATTTGAGCATCAGGTTTTCTAGACTGACAAACAAGGGAAGGGAATAGCTGGAAGGTTTTTTAATATTCTGATTAAAAATCTATGGAGATGACACTCCTTAGAGGTATTCAATCAACAGCCATGAATAGCAGTCAGATAGCAAGGATTCTGCTGTCTTTTACTAGAATTGGCCACCCTGTGATGCTGCACATAGTGCAATATATTAAATAGATATAAATATGTATTACATCCAGGCAGCTGGGGATGCTAATCTATGGCCTTTGCTTTGAATAGTCTCACTTTGGTCCATCTCTAATTGCATTACGTATCTGCTTGCATCCATCTCTAATTGAGTCCATGGAGCCACTAAGACATGTCCATCTGGAGCTCACACTCCAACTTGACTCCAGAATTATTGTCCAAAGAAGCCCTCTAGCCTATTTATAAGTTCTGCATGATCCTCTCTCCCACATCAGTATTCCTGAGGCTGACCTGAACTGTCTGTGTTTGGGGGAAAGTGAGTAGAAAGAATTTGGACATGTGCCTGGGTATCCACATGCATGTGAAAAAGACTTCTTGCCACCTGTGGTAGTGTCAGGGCTGGGGAAAGAAGGAAAACGACCTACAGATGTACTAAATATTAAGAGTGGGCAAAAATCTGTGTGTAAATGAGCAGAGGTGGGTGCATATGCATTTGTCAGGGAAGTAATAATAAACTATGCTTCATAAACCTTCAAATTAGTATTTAATGTCTGTTGTTAACTGGTCCTATAATGTTCCCATATTTCCCCTTACCAGCATCTCAAATTATATCAGTCTGATTTTATTATTAAAATAACTTTCAATGCAAAATCTGGACTGTTTAAAGTGCAATGGTGACAAAGTAGTGTTTTGCAAATATAATTCAAATTTGAAATTTATAAACATTTCAGAGAACCAACCTTTAAGTCTGTCATTTTTTTATTATTGAAAAGTTATATGACAGATCTAATTATGATGATATCATTTTATCTATTAACATGAAAAATACTGTACATCAAATAACGTTAGGATAAAAAGTATATTGATGCAATAGAGGTTTATCTTAAATATACTAAAGGAACCTCTTATGCCCCCAAAAGCACAGTGCTTAGGCTATGACCACATTCTGTAAAAATAACAAAATCAACTTAGTCAAGCGACAACCAAAAGGGAGAGAAGGTTGATACTGATATTGAATCATAACTGATCTGAGGGCAAATTAAGCTGAACAGTCAATTCTTTCAGAAAAGCTTATGTAGTAGTTCTACATGGAACATTTACCTTCCTTCGTAATAATTTCTCCTCCTTATTTTTTTATAAACAACCATTTGAATATCCCAACAAAAGCTGTGTTTAGTTTTAAGGAAACAAAAATAAATCTAAATAATACCTTTGTTTTTTGAAACATTAAGCCCTAAATCTTAGAACCCAAACAATAATTTTTTTTTGTTTCCCAAAGGGCTATATTCAGTTGCATATTCATTATTCTAACTATTCACATTTGCATATAAGTCTTAAGTTTTATCATTATGCTATCTGAAATAAAAATACTTTGTTTCAAACAGGGGGAAAAACTGTTAAATTTGTTTTTCAGTTTGATAATACACAAGCTAATACTGAGCTAATATATCTCAATTTAAATGCTAAATAATGTAACACATCATTAAAATTAAAAAACAAAATCAAGGGAAAGCATCTTTTTCAACCTTCTCTGTCAAGTGAGATACACCACTGAGGAAATGACTAATCATCAGATACAGCTCTGCTTAGGATGCCTACCCACAGCAAATGAAACTAAAGAAACTATCTCAAGAAAAAATGCAACAAAGTTGGGGACTAAAACACAATGTAATATAAAGGATGCAAACTAAAATTAAAATAATGTACTTGCTTAAAGAAAATACAGGATATGAATACTAGCAAAAATTTAGAAGAATATAAAGAAAAAGTGACACCTGGCAAAACACTGAATCTTCAAAATCACTTGGAAGGGATAAACAATCTAACAGTGCTAGAGGCTCAAACGACAAACTTATCAATAGAAGTTACTCTCCAAAGAATCTCAAAACCAAGTTAATAATATGCTGTAGTCATTCATATTGGCTTCGCACAGCTCTTATAAGTTTCACTGGCTCCCTTACATTGTACAGCATGAGATAATATTATTGAAAATCCTGTGTTGAAGGAATTGGGGTTTTGGGATACAACCTTGTTAAGACATGTCCATCAGATTAGGAAAAATCTCTTACTTCTGAGCAGGATATGGCAACATAGGTCCAAGGCAGGAACAGGCTCTTAGTGTCTGGGAGACTTTCCATGTGTAGGTTGGTTTCTCTTGGGGAATTCTTTCAATTCTTCAAGGTCAAGGGAAAAAAAACAAACACCTGGAAAGAAGTAAACACCACCCCAGATTTGTTAGTGTTCCACTTGGGGAGTTGTTAAAAATCATTTAGATTCTTTGGCCCTACACAAAACCTCTGAAATAAAAATTTATTAGGGTATAGACCACAAATTTGCATTTTAAATAAACACCAGGCGGTTCTGATACACCGAAATGAAAACCTAACAGTAGAGGGTCTGATAAACCAGATGGGTTACTAGAACAAGACTTCGTGGTGGGAAATCAAAGGGAATTGAAGTATTAGAATTAGAAAGTTTAAAGGTGAAAGTGGAATGAGATATGAGCATAGGAATTGTGCTAGCCTTATTATCAGAATGGGCTTAGTGTATCGTATCAAGAAATCATATAAATCATAGATTCAGGTTTAGAAAATTAGAGACTTCCTGGGAACAAATTTTCCACAGGAATGAATCTCTGGTTTAAGCAGAACATGTAGGTTTGACTATCAGGAAGATTGATCATGATGCAAACATAATAACTAAAAAACGTACCCCCAAAAATATGCCCCGAAAAGATTTAGTGTTGGGGCAACAAAATCACAATAAAGTATTGAGTGAGCAATTGAAAAAAAACAAAAATAATGGATGAAAGTGAGTAGAGAAGATAGGCTATCTTCCGTAATAAGTAATAAGCAACACCCAAATCTCAGTGGCTTAACATAACATTTATTACCACCATAATCTAATCATTTTGTGAGAAACCATCCTGGGCCTAAGACCTTATTCTAATGCCAAGCAGAGGTCTGCTATCACTAGGTGAGAAGAAGGCATACTCTCCTGTCCAAGGTGAACCACAGACTAAAGGCACAGTTAGTTGCCATGGATAGACACGGCAGAAATGCTAAGGAAACAAAACAAGGCCCAGGCTCACTAGGCCTGTTAAAACTAAGCCTGAACCTGGACCACAGAGAACTTTTCTGCCCGCATAAAAATTCTAGCACCAAATTCCACTTCTGGGTATTTGTCTGAAGAAATTTGAAACAGTAATTCCAAAAGATGTATGCACCCCCCTACCTTCATTGCAGCATTATTTATAGTAGCCAAGATGCAGAAGCAACCTAACTGTCCATCAACAGGTGAATGGAAAATGAAGATGTAGTACATACATACAACAGAATATTACTCAGCCATGAAAAAGAATGAAATCTTGCCATTTGCAAGAGCATGGATGAATCCAGAGGGTAAATAAATCAGAATAAGACATATACCATATAATTTCACTTATATACGTAATCTAAAAAACAAAATAAAGGAACAAACAAAACAGAAACACACTCGTAGATACACAGAACAAAGCAATGGTCACCAGATGGGAGGGGGTAAGGGCAAAAAAGGTGAAACAGATTAAGTACAAATTGCCAGTTATAAAAATAATCACAGGAATATAAAGTACAGCATAGGGAATATATTATAATAACGGTGCACATGTCAGATGGGTACTAGACTTATTGGGGTACTAGACTTTATAAGGTATATAAATGTATAATCACTGTGTTGTACACCTGAAACTATTGTAATATTATGTCAACTTTAACTGGAAAATAAATGAATTAAAAAAACACACCCTTGTGCCAAGAAACAAGCAACATCCGCCTGCTGCTAGGGGATGGAAATACCTTGGAAGGCAACTTTCCTCCTGGTCAGGTACAGAATATCCAACTTTGAGAGAGCCAGCCCAGGACACAGCCATACTAGAACAACAACAACCAAAATAATATAATATATGGTAAGTAATTGTATATTTTAACATGAGTATGAGTTTTGTACATCTCCCTTAACTTTCTGCCCCATCATCAATACACTGGGACTTTCTACATCCTGGGGAGGGGTTTATGGGAAGTGGGACAAACTGGCAGAGTTGATGACCCTTCAGATGTACAAGGAACTGCTGGAAACTGAGAATGGGTTGGAACACTGGGAATATCTCTAAAGTTAAATTAATCTCGCATTCTTGATATAAATGACACTTAGACATGGTATGTGCATTTTATATATAGGTGGATTGTTTTTGCTAATATTTTATTAAGAATTTTGTTAAAGTTTTGGAATGAATATTAATAAGGGATATTGGTCTGTAGTTTTATTTTTTATAATGTTTTCATCTGGTTTTTATATCCAGTTAATACTGGCCTCATAATATGAGTTAGGAAGTGAACAGAGCCCAAGATCTATGCAGTCAAGCAGATGTCCTCTTTTTTTTTTTTTTCCATCCAGACTCTATCATCCTATTACAGGTTCATTTCACCAAGAGTTCTTTTTTGTTTATTCCAATTCATTGTTAAGTTTCTAGACTTTTCTCTTCATCCTGTCCCAAATGCATACCACTGTCAAATCAATCTTCAAGAGGCACAGTTTTAGAATGTTATTTTTATATTTCATGGACTCCAGATGTCCTAAATAACAGAATATAAATTGCTCAACCTCACATATAAAGTGATCCTCCACCATCTATAATTTTTCTGAAGATCTTCAAATTCTTTATCACAGCAGCTCTCAGCCCAGGTGTGTCTGAAACCACTGGGGAGCATTTGAAAAATACTGGTTATGTCATATAGGGAATTACGTTGCTGCAACGGTGGCCTCCAAGTATGCTACTAAGCAAGCTATTTCAGAGGTCACAGAACAGAAAGGTTCAGAGACAAAGTACTCAAATGGCGTTGTTATTAAATCAATTTTAAAGCCTACAGCGAGGAGTAAGGTGGAAGATATGTGCGAGTTAACACATTTAGGATAGAATACAGGCAAGAAGGGCTCGCTACCAGTCCTGAGGTATTTTCTGTTCATATGTGTTGCATCTCTCTCTGCCACATCAGCCTTCCCCACTGACGGTGTGGCCATGAGGATCAGAATTAGGTTTTGTGCAATTGGGTTCACAGGTGGAAGGGGCCTTGGTGCTGGTTTTTGAATAGACACTAGGATGATTAGTCCCAGCCATGGTTCTAGCTTTCAATTAGCCTGCAAACTTCTATGATTTTATTTGTGCAGAATAAGTGTCACCAATGTGTGTCCAAATTAAGATCTCATGGCTTTCAAGTACCTCTTACATATTTAGTCTCCTATATATTTGTACCTGTGTCTCATGCATATAAGGTCACTCTTGGTACTTACTAACTACTTAAACTTCATGCATCTTATGTTTCTGCTTATCTTATGCTTAGCACATACCAGGAATTCTGGCTATGTCTTTAAAAGTTTTGTCTATGCCTCATAAATTAGATAGTTAATTATCTAATTATAGACCTGGATAATCTCAAAAGCAAATGTATGCCACAGATTAGGGGCCTGAAATTCACTCCAGCCCCACTGAATTGGAATCTCTGTGAGCGGGATCCAGACACTGCACTTGTAAAGCTCTCCAGATGCGCAGCCGTGGTCGAGATCCCACCTATACTGGCTAAAAAAAAAATATCCTTTATGCAGTGAGAGTCTCTACCTCTGCTTTACTGCCAGTGCCATTTCAGCACATCCACCTGGGGCCTCCCTTTCTAGCTAAATCTTATATAAGCCCCATTTCACCCTAAAGCTCTGTCTCATCAACTGATTATATTACAAATTCATCTTCTTAAAGGTTAGCTTGCAACTGAGAATAGCCTCATTAGTTCAAAATGTTTTCTGAATGTTCACACCATTTGTGATTTATGTATGCATGCGTGTATGTATTGGTACTGAGCTCCTAATCTGTGTATATTTGCACTGTGTAATGGCAAGAGTTTGGGCAGCAGCTGAGGAAGGAATGACAATAAAACAACCTCCAGCAACCTCAGGGGAGTTCACCTTATGGAAATGACCCCGAGACAAGCAGCCTGGCAGACTTGACTCACTGTTTGCCAGGAGAGAGAGAAAGAGGGAGAGGGAGGGATGAACAGAGAGAGAGGTTTTAAATTTAAAAAAATGAAAGTGCTTCGAAGTGAAAAACAGAATTTTCTTTGGTCACCTCAGTGAATCTAAAGAGGTAACCATTTTTAATGAACTGTCTACTGTTTGGCATGTCAATGTTATTATCAAACGAAAAGTGTATTCTTTGCATTTTATTTCAAGCTACTATACATATTCAGTTCAGAGATCATTGTTTTTGGCTAAAGAACAATTCTGAAGACATATTTATATTAAATTGATTGTAGTATATACCATCTTCATCCAAATTCTCAGTAGTAAATAGCACTAAATTCATATAGAAAATGTTACACACTAGAACAAAAATTACAAAGCCTTGTGATAAAAAAACTATTTTAGCTATCTGATACCAACTACTCTAACATTTAGAAAATTTATGTTCCTGATTTTATTTTTTATTTTGCTTATTTTGATTATAGTTTATGAGACCATTTAGTAAGTGGCCTGTTCTTGATACAAAAGAAGAATTTTCTGCCTTAGCTGGTTTGGCTCAGTGGTCAGAGCGTTGGCCTGCAGACTGGAGGGTCCTGGGATCAACTCCAGCCAAGGGCACGTATCTCAGTTGCAGGCTCAATCCTGGCCCCGGTCAGAGGCGTGTGGGAGGCAACCAATCGATGTGCATGTCTCACATTGATGTTTCTCTCTTTCTATCTCCCTTCTGCTCTCTCTCAAAAACAATGAAAAAAATATCTTATGGTGAGGATTAAAAAAAAAAATTAAAAAAGAAAATTTTCTTATATTATGTGACCTTTACAATTGTCCATTTGATTTAGCTGTTTTAATTAATTGGTATGTTATCTTAAGATTTCATTGTGAAGACACATTTGACTGAGTTGATCCTATTTTTTCCAAAGGAAGTGAAATAAAGCTGCAGCCTATTGTCAGGTTTATTATCTGCACAAAGAAATATACATTCCCAAAAGAATTTTTGAGAAATAGAATTTTCTATTAGATTATCAGAACTATTAATCACAACCACTGCTATTACATTCCACATGACAGGAAGTAGAAAGGAACTGTTGTTGCTCACAAAGTGTCACTAACCTGTCTTCTAATCCATCAGCGAGAGGCAGAGGGATATCTGAAGGTGTGCTTGGCCTTGGTTACATATTAGGTAAGTTATTAACTCAGCTTGTCAACAGTTGCTATGCATTGTATAAGGATAGAATTAAAGGTTCATCTTTCGTTACTGATACTCTTCACTCTAAACAATTAACCTTTTTAGATTTTTTTATGTCCTAGATTCCTGGGTGAACACTTTAAATTTTGCCTCTCTACTTAAATTAGCATTATTATTCGATTATAAAGTGCTAATAGAGTTAATGTTTTATCAGTATTATAACATATTACGTTTACTTCATTTTGTTTGAGCAAGACTGAATTAACAATAGAAGTGACAGCTGTTACATTTTAATGCCAAAATAAAGCCAATTTTGTAGGCCTTTAGGTAAACTAGACACTTATGGAAGAGATAGTAGCTAGCTTCTCATTGGTGGAAATTTGCATTTGTTACAAAGAGGCAACATTCCAAATTTTGTGAATGTTCAAGTTAATTTATACTAATAAATATTATATTCATTCATATATTATTTTGATGAAACAATATATATTGAAAACATCTTTAATGGAATGTCCAATTTACTTATATAAATGTCATCTGTCTTCATACTAGAAACTCCTTTAGATGAACAGATCTACTCAGCACATGCTACTTCTGCTAAAAACAAGATTGAAGACAGTGACTAATCCATCTCCTTTTTTCTGCCTAGTCTAGGACCTTTTTATCTAAAATAATTTCTAAGGCCTAGTGTTATAAAGTAATACTCCACACGGCATTACTATGGAATTATTTTGAATATGTATCACCCATTAGCGGAATATTTACTGCAAATCCTCTTCATTGCAGTTTTTCAGAAGAAAGAATGGCAAATACTTTTTACTATTTTATATTGCTCCTGGATTTGTCAAAGCCAATAGTTTAGTTGCAGTGTTAATGAGGATATAATTTTACTCTTTTGGGCAAAAGATAAAGGAAATTATCCCCCCCCCCAAGAAGTTGTTCAGAATCAAAATTACTTTTGTTCATCTAATTACTACTCTGACCGTATTGGCCTAGTAGCAGTGTGCCTATCAACACATGTCAAGAGGAAATATCAAGGGAACCAACCTTGCACTGCATACTTCAAAGGAGACGATAAGAAAACGAAACCACAGTCCACACAATGGGAGAACATATTTGCAGATGACATATCTTGATAGGGGATTTGTATCCAGAATATCTAAAGAACACCTACAACACAATAATAAAAAGACAAATAGCCCAATTAAAAATGGATAAAGTATTTGAATAGATATATCTCCAAAGAGGATATGCAAATTGCCAATAAACCATGAAACGATGCTCAGAGTCATAGGTCATTAGAAAATGCAAATCAAAACCACAATGGCATGCTTCTTTACACCCACTCAGATAAGTAAAGTAAGATAAAAATAATTGTTCATACCAAAACTTGTACACAAATGTTCATAGCATCTTTATTGATAATAGCCCCAAAGTGAAAACAACTAAGATGTCCATATACTGATGTTTGGATAAACAAAATTGTCCATATTTACATGATGAAATATTATTCAGCCATCTAAAGGAATAAAATACCGATACAGGCTACAACATATGAACCTTGAAAGCTCATTCTAAGTGAAAAAAGCCACAAAAAAAGGCACAAAAAAGACCAATATATTATGATTCAATTTATATGAAATTTCCATAATAGGGAACCCATAGAGTAGGACTGGAGTAGGAGATGGAAAGTGACTGCTAATGAGCATGAAGCTTCTCCCGGGGTGATGAATTTTATAAAATTAGATAGAAATGGTAATTATACAACTCTGTGAGTATAATAAAAACCCCTGAATTATGCACTTTAAAGGATGAATTTTATGATCTGTGAATTATATCTCAATAAAGCTGTTATTTTAAAAAAAGACTCATAGGCTTAAAACAAACATTTTCTGAAGCCCACTGAATCTGTGAGTCAGGACTTTGGCCAGGCCTCTTGAGAACAGCTTGCTTTTGTCTTGTGATGCTTCAGCTGGGACAGTTCAGCAGGCTGGGGATGACTCTATGGCTGGAGACTAGAATCACCCAGAAGCATCTGCACTTGGTTGGCCAATGGATGCTGGTTGTTTTCTGAGACAGCTGAGAATTCATTGCTTCTCAATGTGCCCTGGCATCTCACCATGCATAGTGGCCATAAGATAATCAGACTTCAGGGCTCCACAAATAAGTGTCTCAGCAAACAAGGCAGACATTATATTGCCTCCTCTGAGATAATGTTATAATGCATGCAACATTCTTCTGCCTTATTCTACTGGTTTCAAGCAAGTCAAAAGCCCACCTAGACTCCAGGGGAAGAGACAGAAAACTTCTCTCAATGGGTGTCAAAGAATTTGTGGCTGTGTGATTTTTTAAATTGTTGCAAAATACACATAATGGGAAACTTACTATCTTAACTATTTTTTTTTAATCCTCACTTGAGGATGGAGCCTGCAAACGAAGTACGTGCCTTTGGCCAAAATGGAACCCGGAACCCTTCAGTCCACCGGCCAATGCTCTAACCACAGAGCCAAACCGGCTAGGGTACAGTTCAGCAGTGCTAAGAACATGCACATGGTCACATAACCTATCTCCTGAACTCTTTATCTTGCAAAATTAAAAAAAAAAAAAAATGCAATCCCTATTAAACAACAACTTTCCATTCTAGCTCCCAGTAAACAGAATTCTTTCTGCTGCTATGAATTTTACTACTCTAGGAACTTCATATAAGTGGAATCAAGCAATATTTGACATTTGTGACTGGTTTATTTCACTTAACATAACGTCCTCAAGGTTTATCCATGTTGTAGTATGTGTCAGAATGCCATTCCCTTTTAAAGCTGAATATTCCATTGTATATATACTCCACATTTTGTTTATCCAGTCATCTGTTGGTGGGTTGCTTCCCATCAACACTTGGGTTGCTTCCACTTTTTGGTTATTGTGAATGATACTGCTATGAAAATGGATGCACAAATATCTCTTCGAGTTCCTACTTTCAATTTTTGGGAATATAGACCCAAAAGTGGAATTGCTGGATCATATAGTAATTCTATGTTTAATTTCTTGAGGAACTGCCATGTTGCTTTCCATAGCAGCTAGACCATTGTACATCCCTACCAACAGTGTACACAGGTTCTAATTACTTCAAATCCTGACCAACACTTATTATTTTTTGTTTTGTGTGTGTTTTTAATTTATGGTAGCCATCCTAATAGGTGTGAGATGGTTTGACTACATTTTTAAATACCAATTGGACTTATAGATGCAAGGGAAAAATACTACCAATTAAACTGCTTTCTTGTCTAATCAAAATGGTTTATTGCATTGAATTTAAGCTGGCTTCATGACTTAGCTTAGCTGAATAATAGAAGGCAATGAGAGGGATACTGTGGGGCTTTAGAGCAGAGCCTCAACAGTCATTGAAGTTGTTTCTATCACCCTCTTGGAAATCTGCCCTGGAACTACCAAGTAAAGACCCACACTAGACTGCTGTAAATATGAGAGTCCGTGGGGGGAGATTCTTGGTATCCCAGCCTATGGTGAGCACCAACTGCCAGATATCCTAGTCCATACAGTCT
Organism: Miniopterus natalensis; assembly: GCF_054644295.1. Classification (NCBI taxonomy): domain Eukaryota; kingdom Metazoa; phylum Chordata; class Mammalia; order Chiroptera; family Miniopteridae; genus Miniopterus; species Miniopterus natalensis. The sequence continues at coordinate 36,671,022 of NC_142085.1, read as the reverse complement.
CTATCTGAGATGCTAATTGACTACAACCACATGAATGGGCCCCGAGGAAAACAGAAGGGGAAACACCCAGGTATCCCAGACAAAATTACTGTCCAGAATTGTAAGCAAATAATGAGTTTTTGTTTTGAGCTGTTAAGTTTGGATGGGTGGTTGTGCCACAGTAGATAACTGATACTGCCAAGTCAGTGGTGTGGGGGAGGCCGCTCTTACCAGAGCACAAACGCGGGTGCATGCAGCTCTTCTCAGCTCCCCACGCCCCACGTCATATCGCTAGCATGAAATTGGCCATGCTGTGACTATTGCATATTTACATGTGGAAATCAGCAAACAAACTAGAGTCTTTTTTGTCTGTTCTTGTTTTGTGAAAGAGAGCTATTTAAACATTTTAACACACCACTAGCTGTATAGTCATTTAGATGCTGAGAGGATAACTGCTATCTAGTGACAAAGGAACAGACTTGAAAAACCCTGTGTGAGATGTTGACAGAAGCAACTGTTGGAAACCACTGGAGATACCCGTCCTAGCTCTTGAAGTTTTAGAGCTGCTACTAGTGTTTGAATTTTACTGCCAACAGATCCTGGCTCAGGCCACTGGTACCACAGCTCACTGCATGCTAGCGGGGGCCAAGATAACTAGACAGCGAGTGTGACAATATCCATCAGATCTGAAAATTGCTGAAGATACCCACCCTAGGACTAACAGCCTTGACATAGGGCAGCTATATTGCACAGGATATAGAATATTAGGTAGGATATAGGCTAAGCTTCTTAACAAAGAGATTCCAGAAGTGATGATGTCTCTAGTAGCCCAGAAGTTTATTTCTCTCTTATCACAGTCTGAGAGGAAGTGGACAGACACATTGTGGGCAGGCGGCCTTGCTTCATCAGGTCTTCTCAGTACCCATTTTCTTTCTAATGCATTGCCCAGGGTGTGGTCCTTGTCCCCATGCCAAAGATGCCTGCCTCATCAGCATCACAGCTGATATCTAGTCTGTGGAGAAGGTGATGAGAATAAGCGGGATCTGTACTTTGTTTCCATGGAAATGACACAGAAGTTACACATATCACTTGTGCTCACAGATCATTGGTAAGAAAGTATTCAATTAATTCACTCTGTGATATGGGAAAATTTGTTTCTAACTGAGCAGCTATGTGCCCAGCTGACACTCGGGGATTGAGGTCTATGACTGAAAGCACAGGAGGAGAATGATGCTGGGGCATGATTCCCAGTCTTTGCTACACCAAAACCATTTGGAGAATCACACATTCATTCATCTAACAAGCATGAATCAAATCCTGTCACGTAGCTGGTACTATCTATGTACTCGGACCATAGAGAAGAAAGACTCATTAACTACCCTCAAAGTTCTCACAGTGTAAGAGACATCTACATAGAGGGGATGTAATAACACGTGAGGTTACAAAAGTACTGACAAAACATCATGGGAATCACAGAAGAAAAACTCAAATAACTGCCTGAGAGAGTTAGGAAAGGTTTTATTGAGTTGGAATTTTTCTTAGGTGATAAACATGCTTTCATTCTTGATTACGATGTGTTAAGATAAAGAGGAAGAAAGAAAAGAAAGTGGGGAAAGGAATTACGGAAAAAAACATGCCAAATCTTTTCGAAAGAAGACTTTGAAAAAGATGTTGACTTTAAAAATGGATAGATGGTGCAGCCACTATGGGAAGCAGTATGGAGTTTCCTCAAAAGATTAAAAATTGACCTGCCATTTGACCCAGTCATCCCACTTCTGGGAATATATCCTAAGGAAACCGAAACACCAATTGCAAAGAACTTATGCCCCCCTATGCTCATAGCAGCTCAATTCACAATAGCTAAGATTTGGAAACAGCCCAAGTGCCCATCAGTAGATGAGTGGATAAAAAAGCAGTGGGATATTTACACCATGGAGTACTATGCAGCTGTGAAGAGGAAGGACCTTTTGGCCTTTGGCACAGCATGGAGGAAACTAGAGAGTATTATGCTCAGTGAAATGAGCCAGTCAGAGAAGGACAAGTACCAAATGATCCAGCTTATATGTGGAATATAATAAACAAAATAAACTGATGAATAAAGTGGATCCAGAGACATAGAAACTTGGAACAAACTGAGGGATCTCAGAGGGAAGGCGGGGAGGGGAATGTGGGTGGGGAGAGATTAATCAGGGAACTTGTATGTTTATGGGCATGGCCCATGGACTGGGACATTGGTGTGGGGAGGACCTGGGGGTGGGATGGATGTGGGGTGGAGGGGATCAGGGGGTTATAAGGGGGACATCTGTAATGGCCTCAACAATAAAGATAAAGAAACATTAACAACAACAACAAAATGGATAGGGAGCTACTTCCAGCACTTATTAGGAAAATGGCATTTGGATGAAAAGCAAAGACATCCTTGAAATTCTTCTCTCATGTTAGCAACAATCTTAACTTACTAGATAGTGAGAAATGCCATCTATATCTCAGACAAGGTCTTCTTTAGGATTTACATTTCCAAGTTCCAAGAATAGTGTCACCAAAAGAGTTGAAAGTTTTTGTTTTCTTGGCGCAGCTATGATAATACACGAGACCACACACTGATGCATGACCCATGGACTCATGAAACCAAGTCGATGGCCAGGCAGATCTCACTCATAGGTTGGCAAGTTAGCTACTCTGCTTCAAAGCTTAGAAATGACAATTCTTACAATTCTAGGTGGGAGAGAAACAATCATAAGTCATCATTTTTCTGTACTAAGGTGGGTGAAACCTCTCTTTAAATTTTTTTTAAATTGAATTTATTGGGATGACATTGGTTAATAAAATTATATGGGTTTCAGGTGTACAATCCTACAATTCATCGTGTATTGTATTGTGTGTTCACCACCCCAAGTAAACTCCCCTTTCATCTCCATTTATCCCCCCTGTACCCTCTTCTATTTCCCCCCGACCCCCTTTCCCTCTGGTAATCACCATACTGTTATCTGTGTCTAGGAGATTTTTTCTTCTTAATCCCTTCACCTTTTTCACCCAGCCCTCCAACTCCTCTCCCCTCTGACAGTCTGTATTGAGTTGGAATTTAAACAGAGCCTTGAAGAGTAACTGGACATTCACAAAACAGAAAAAGAAAAGCGTTATAAGCAGAGCAAGTTCCTTGACATCCATGGCATGTTCAAGGTTAATTGAGTTTATAATAAAACCTAAGGAAACTGGAGGCTCAGAAACCTAGCCCTTAGAATTATGGAGGAAAATGATTTTTGAAGAAAGGAAAGACCATCATAAATTTATTTTTAAAATTGCTTAGAGTAAAATATAGAAACCATGCATTTATTTATGAAGTTAATTTAAAATGTCATTTAAAATTTCAGCCATAAAATGTGACTCTCTAAATTTTAAATGTGGGTTGGCATGAGAATCAACAAGGTATTGTCTCCTAAATTCTTTCTAGATGTTGCTACCTTGACTCACATTGTACCCATTGTTCCTTTGATATCACTCTGTGATATCAGAGTGAAAATTTCTTTTTAATCAGATAATTTTTTTAAAAATAGCATTCCAGGACTGACTGAAAGGAAAAAATTTTTTGTGGCCAGAGGTATTGGAGAAACCAAATACTGATCTTGAAATAGACAATTTTGTATATTTTACTGAAGTGCTAAAAGCTCTAAAATAATATGAGCATATCCAAAGTAATTTGCTTTGATAAAATGATTGTTTCTAATCAGCCTTCTGATTGAATTCACTACCCACCCACCCCACTTTTGTTGAAATGATTTTGTAGATATAATTAATGTGGCAGCACATTCTTGAATTCTTGACAAAATTTTTCTTAAAAAGGAGTCAAATGTTAATTGTATTGTGAACCATGTTGATAAAGTAATATTTCCTGTCATTTAACCAGAAAATTCATGTTTTTAAAGCCCTAATTACCTTGTGCTATAATAACCTGGGAGCTAGGGCTCCTGGACAATGGATTTTGTCCACATGGTTCTGGCACAATTATTTCTGTATTTCTAGTAGGAGAGGAGGAGGGAAGTAACTGACAGGCTTCTACTGAGGGGTACATGCTTGGAAATGGGGAACAGGGTTGGGTTGATTCTCTAATTACACAGTAGACTAAAGATACAATATGTCTAATGAAGTGAAAGAGAACCACTAAAACATCACCTTAATGTTCTAAAACTATTTTCAATAATGATTATTAATGCATTATGGAATTTGGAAGAAAGCCAGATTCTATATTGCTTCAAGTTTCTGCATTCTTTAAAAATGTTGACAAAATTTTTTGTAATTCATTAATCATTGGAAACAATTCTGAAAATAAAGTAGAATGAAAGTAACTGAGAAATGGGAAAGAAAAAATATACTTTTTATTTATATTCAATTTATAGTTATGATATTACAAATAGTGGGGCATTTAAAAATAGTTTTACAGGAACATTCAATGCCTTCTTCATACACGTCTTAGCAAGGATTCACAGAGGCATCAATCAGAACAGACAGGGTTATGCTGTGCAGACCAACAGGAACTCTCAGTGGTTTGAAATAGCAAACCTTATATCTTCCCGTGCTGCATGCCCTCATGGGTTGGCAAGGTTGTAGAGGCATCAGCCTGACACGAGCTTCCGTGTTCACAGAATTAGGTGCAAGCAAGTATGGCATGCCATGCCATGGCCCTTCTGCCTGAAAGTGATCCATAGCACTTCCATTTATGTTTTATTGGCCGAATCGAGCCACAAGGCAGCATCTGACTTCAAGTGGCAGACAAGTCCAATCCTACCACGTGTAGGGAATGAAATGAAGGTAGAGCCTACCCTTTGCATTATAAATATGGAAGTCACTATTGTGGAGGAGAAAGGGGCTACATACTGAACCTGACAAGCCCAAGGGAGGCCTGCATGGCGACCTTACAAACTCAGAGGCCTAAGGTAACCACATAGGATGGTCTGAAATGAAAACTTTCTAACTAAAAGGGAGTCATAGCCGGTAGTCATGTCCTAGGCTAGTGTCTTTCTTGACAAAGGTCAGTCTTTACCTTAACTGAGTGTGTCTATAGTTTTTTGCATCTATGATAACATACCTTTGGAATGTCAAGGTAATTTTCTTTTTCCAGACCCTTCAGGGCACAATCTCCCACCAGAGCAGGAGACCACAGAGCCCCTCATTGTTATTGTTATCACTGTTGTTAAATATACCCACCTATGTAACATAAGTATGTGTCTGTTCATTTTCACTTTTTATCCACTCCCAGAGATTTCACTATGCTTTCTCAGCCTCCTTAATCTATCACCAATGAATTTCATGTTAGCCCCTATGTCTTCCCCTTTGACTCTGATGCATAAAATAAGTAGGAAAACTGCCATTTTCTGGGCCATTTTCTCAATCATTTGAGATTTTGCTTCCCAGGAATTCTCATCAGTTTGGCTCAAATAAACTCATAAAAATTCTTGACACACAGGCTTGGGTGTTTCTTACACTGGCACTATCCTTTCCACATGCAATATACACTTATTTCCCCTAGAGGAACAGAAAACCAAGACACATCTGATTCCTACTGACCCTCAAAGTCCAGTGCTTTGAAATAATTGTATCAAGTACAATGAGGCTTTTCTTGATTTGAGAATCAGGGGGAGAAAAGAGATCCACCCCATAAACACTCTCTAATAAGTAGTGAAGCAGTAAAAAGGTAATGGCGATAAAACATTCCCATTCTAGTACCACAGACAGGCAGCAATCTTGAAATCTCAATGAGCAGGCATTGGGAGGAGCCCCTCCCCTGGGCAGAAGGCGGGAGGGATGTGGTGCTTTATTGGGTCCTGGTCTACTTCCTGCGGGTAGCTTCTTCAGGTCTCTGGACACCCGTATTCCACATCTCCATGATCACATGGACAGGCAGCTTCTTCAGTTGGCTTCCTGCCTCTAGTGGATTGAGGTCTCTAAGTCCATTTAAAATATTTAATAGTCATACACCTTTTTAGTTCAAACTGTTGATACCTTAGCCAGTATACCAACCATTTAAGTCTTATAAAACTCAGTTATATTCTTATCTATTTAATTATAGTCAACTCTGTGTGCTCTAATCAAATTCATAATTCTTTTAGATACATGCCTCTCTCTCTAGATTTAATTGTGGGTATCCTGAACTTCTCAAGTGTCCATGGCATGGTTAAAAATTGAATCTCTTTTCCCTGAGCCATTACTGAGCATCTCTGAACTAAACTTAGAGAATTTAAAACTGTGAAAGCAAAGCCTTTGTTTGATCCATTCTGTGTGGCCCAAGTTTTAATCAGCTGTGTTGAGAAGTTCTCTTTCCAAACAGCCAAGTACTAGATTTCTGAACTCCCTCTGTCCTTTACGTTCCTGTTGGAAAACTGGCTAATTTTTCTAAACACGTTTCTTTTCAAATGTTTTGAATGGCATTTAAACTAATATTCTACTGTTCAACCTCTTCACCTCAAGTCTCAGACTCATTAGAGACATTATTTCCCTTTTCATTTATCTCAGGTAAGCATTTTATCAAATATTTTGCAACCATAAAACCTATTATTATCCTTTGTATACAGTAAAGACATGCGAATACCTATTGGTATATTGATAAAATAAAGGATACCCATTCATTTATTTACACATTTATTGAATTAATTTATAAGTATGTATTAAGTGCTTAAGTAATATTATGTGTGCCTCTGAAATACAAACCATATGTTATAGTAAATAGCAAAAAATAAATAATAAATATAATATTCTTGGATCGCACTTCAATAAAAATTAAATTTTTAAAATTCAGAGAAAAAAATCCTTCTGACTAGAGCTCTTAAAAAGTTATCTTAAGAGACTGTAGTTCAAATAAATATAAGATTTGTAGAAAAGAATGATAATGGAAACAGTATATGTCAGAATCTCTGAGATACACATAAAATGGTACTAGTGGGAGTATTCGTAATATTAAATTGCCCTATCATTATGTATTAAATGTATTTATACCTATATAAATTAAGCACGTAATTTTAAAAACTTTAAAATAACAAAATTAAATAATGGAATACATTGGTAAAGAAAAAATAAAATTAATAAGTTAGCATTTGAAAAACAGTAGAACAAATTTTTAAAATCTGATGTAAGAGATTTTATCAGACACAACAGGCTTTCATATTATTCATTCAGATTTATAAGCAAGAATATTAGAATTTCTTCGCTTCTCCAAAATTCCTTCCCTCTTCTGTCACCATGGCAATGAGAGTAATCAGGGGGCAATAGGATGGTGTTCTGATGTTACCTTGTCCAAGGACTTTGGTTACCTCTGTGATTTACTGACATTATTGCCAACAAGAATAAGTTATGCTTTATGCTTTCAAGAAGTAAATTTACCTAAATTTATTTATTAGTACTGGTTCCCTTGAGAGAGTTCAGAAAAATTCTCGGAATAATACTGTTATTCTGAAACATTATATTAATTGGATTCAAATAAAAGTCATAAGGCATATTTCTATGCAAATTTATGTCTATTTAGTGTCATTAAAAAGTAAGGAATTTTAGTAGATGGGGGAAAATTATAGACTTGAAAGTGTTTATGCTATATGATTTAATATATTATTTATTATAAATATCTGTCCTCTTGTTGTCCCTTAGAATTAGTCCTCAGTAGGAAAATTAGGGCAAAATTGGAAAATAGGACCCAGAACCCTGGAACCTGAAACTGAGCAGAAGATTAGGACTAAAATTCAAGCCGGAGCATAAATATCAGTATAGAAATCCAGGCAGGTTGACGAGGAAGGAGAAAGGTTGTGGCACCTTGAGAAATATGGAATTTTCAGCCACAAGTACAGATTGAGTTGAACCAGGAATTAATTGACATTAATTTAAAAGGTGGGTTTAGATTCAGGAGTATATGAAATTAGACTAGAGTATATGAAGTTGTAGATAGATAGATAGAAAAGGGTAAAATAAATTAAGTGAAATTAAGTTGAATTAAATTGTACTGTGTTCAATTAATAAAAGCACCCACAGGCCCAGACAGAATTCTTCCGGACTCCTGTAGCTGCTGTATATTTCACCTGAGGCTCTCTTGATACCCTCCCTGTCTCTGTCCCCTCACCAGTATGCATGGACTTGTATATATATGACACAAACATACACAAACCTCACCTAGAGATACCAAGTAGCTCTTCATAGCGGTCTGTGCCCCTTCTGTCCTACCTACTAGAATGCAAGCTTTTTGAAAGGAGAGATTTTGTTTTACTCACTACGGAAACCTCAGTGCCTAGTGCCATGTTTTGCACGAAGCTGAACGAATGAACTCACACAGAAGCATTTCTGTTTCCTATCTGTGCAATGTCAGGTCTCTGACAGACTTCTGGCCACTATAAACAATATTCCTGGAGCAACCCTAAGAAGCCACCTTTTGATAAGCTGCCACAACCTTGGGGTAGCTAATGGATAACAGTACAAAGTCCACTGGCCACTCATCCACCGCGCCTAGTATCACCGTTGACCTTAGTCATCACCAGAAGTTCAGGCCTCCCTGGTCACTCATGATTACTTAGACTTATCTTAAATACAGGTTTCCCCTGCTGTCCAAAAGCAGAATGTTCTTATGAAGCTTTTCGTAAGCCGAAATGGTGTAAAGTGAAAACACAAAACATTGACCTTCGGACACGTGTTGCTATCAGATGCAGAAAATCCCTCGACGTAAAGCGGAGATGCTCACGGACACGGCGCAAAGCTGCGGCGCTTGCTGCTGAGATGCTGAGCGCGGCTCTGGGGAAGGAGCTCGCGGCCTCTCCTGCCCCGGGGTGCGGGCTCCTCTTTAAGGGCTCAGTGCAAAACAAACGCCGAATGCCAATTTGGCTTTTTGTCTTTTTCCATAAAACCGAAAATCCTCTTTAGATTTCTTCGTTAGCAAAAACAGGTACAAAGGTAGGTCTTTCGGAAACGCGACACAAATTTCAGAGAAGCAGAGGATGCCTGTGCTGCCACATGTGGCTTCTAATCCCTCGCCTCCCATGCTCCATGAAATTCAAATTATGTTCAAAGGAAATATCCTTGCTCTCACTTATTTCCCCTTAAGGAGATACTTTCCTTGCAGATTTCTCAGACACTAGCTGTTATATTCTATCCCTCAGGATGCCTCTCAAGGCCAGGAGGTGGATTTCGTGATATTCTTGCTGATTGTTGCGGCTTCAGACTGTCACTCCCGCCTTCTGCCAAACTCTGCTCTCAAGAAGGGCCTGGCCCACACCTCGGCTCTTGGTACTCACTCGAGGTTTTGGTGAGTCTCTTCCCACTGAGAATATGTCTCCTAGTCTGGGATAGTCTTCAGATTTATGTTCCATTGGGAATACATTTCCTCTTTAAATGTTTAACCGCAAGCTTTCTTCCAACTTGACATCAGTCCGCATCCGAGCCCGATTTCCCTCGAACTTCTATGCTTCTGTTTTCACACTCTGACCTTTTCCCCGGCAATTAATTACTACGGTTGGTAGCCTTGGTTAATTGTTTCTATTGCTTTTTCCATAGTAACAACCCAATCATTGCCACAGTCAGCCTGTATAATGATTGTTTCATTTAGAAGCAATTTTCTAGTTTGGATAAAAGAGCTGACAATTACATTTACTGAAATACATTTCTCCTGTGCTATCCAAGCTAATTAAACCACCCAAAGTCTTGTTGATTTTATTTATTATAACAGTCGGTTTCCATTTATTTGAGATGGTTCAAATGGGCACTATTGACTCAAAGAATAATATTCAACCCAAAGTTTTCATAATGATTTTTATATAAAACAATATAGTCATTAATCAAACTTTGTCATATTTTATTTTATCCCCTATTCGTTGATCAGATTCTAACGGATTTCAGTCATTGTAATAAACACCAATTTTTGTTGTAAAATATTTTTTCCTATAAATTTAGAAAGTGTTGAGATTGAGCTAAATCAACGTTAAACTTTTAAGTTACACAAGAATTTTTTTTTTTTTACTCTTTTGTTTAAATATAACCATGAAACATAGTAGTCATAGAACAGGGCTCAATGCCTTGAAAAAATTATTTACTCAATAATTACTATATTTTGAATGTTATAGAGTATATATATACTATCTCACTAAAAATGGTAGATGACAGAGGTATCCTTTCTCCATTTCTTTCTTGCATCCAAATTCCACACATTCTGTGTGGTAAATTGTTCCTGCTGCTATTTCCTTTCTTATTTTTTTAATACCCTAATATTTTTTACATTAAGTTTTCAATTCTGAGATAATCATATATTCTCATACTGTTATAAGAAATATAGGGTGTCCCCCAAAAATGTATACACACACATTGAATAATAATAAAGGCAGTGTTTATTAAAATACATTTCATTTTTAAAATTGAACTATCAGCTGTTAAATTGTGTATACATTTTTTGGGACACCCTGTAATACAAAAAGATCTCATTAACCCAGTTTCTACATGGTGACAACTTATAAAACGATAGCACAATATTGCAACCAGGATACTGACTTTGATACAATCAGTATGCCATCACCATATGGATGACTTATTTTGCTTTTTCCCCCCCCTTGGAGCCACTCTTACTCCTACCCTACTTAAACACTAGAAACCAATAATCTGTTCTCCATCCTATAATTTTTCATTTTAATAACTGTTTATTGCTAGTGTGTAGAAATAAAATTGACTTTTTAAAATATTGATCTTGTACCTGCAACCTTGCTGAATTATTTATTGGTTCCAATAGTTCTTTTATGAATTCCTTAGGATTTTCTACATGTCATCTGTAGATAGAGAAAAATGTTACTTCTTACTTTATAATCTGGCTGCCTTTTTTTTTTCCTTGACTAATTTCCCTAGCTAGAACTTCCAGTACAATGTTGAGGAGAAGTGGTGAGAATATCACTAGAGAAACATACACCAACAGTAACAATAATAAATAGCAAAAATAACAAATCCTGGTTTGGAGGAGAGGGATTCCAAGTTTTAGAATTGTTGTATTATTATTATTTGAATGTCCACTTTCCAACACCAAGTGGACATCTGCAAAAGGACTGCCTAGTCAGCCTACAGACTGATGAAAATAATAAATATTTGTAAAATGTGATGTGTTTTTAAAAAGTAAATAAGCATGGCATGTTTGAAGCGTAGCTGGTAATTCAGAGCAAGCAAGAAATGAGGTCAGAGGGGACGGGAGCGGCAGGTGATGATCATGCTTAGAGATTACTGTAAGAACTGGAACTTGTCCTCTGAGACACAAAGTCATTCAACAAAATCATGAAGAGGAATGACATGATCTGACTTGAATTTTAAAAGGATCACTTTTATGAATACCTGGGATATGACATTACATATAGATATGATATGACATTTTTCTATTTATTAATTCACTGAAAACTGGTTGGCATATGAATACAAAAAGTATGGATCTGGCAGTCACATTAATTGACTACTGTTGACAGCTAAATTGGATAATTTGGAGTCCCAGTATAGAAATTTTGGCTTCAGGTTTTGCGGATTAGACACACTTTAATTAACTTAATTTTGCTTCTCCATGCCTCTAAGTTACTTTTCGCAGTCATTGTCTGAGTTCATTGTTTCTCAAATTCTTTAAAATAGAGTCTAAGTCAAGGAAGAAGCTATAAAAAAGCAAATTTCAGTGTAAAATTAAATCCTTTCTAGATTTCAGAGATGTATAAACACAACCAAATAAAATTTTTTACAAATCAGAAATTTTTCAGCAATTGTCTCATAAAATCTTTATTGTTTAATTCTGTCAAAATACAATAAAAAAAACAAACTTCAGTGATACAATATTTGAGATAATAACACTAAATGAAGAAAAATTATGTATGCAGGTACTAGAAAATGCTGCATCATTTAAATTTGCATTTACAACCTTCCACAATGACCTCTCCTTGAATTTGGAACACATTCAAACAAATAGCGAGGTTCAACTAAAATCAGCTCAGTGACCTACCTGTAATTTTTGAAGCACCAAGACAAGTGGCATATTTTATTTCTATATTCAATTATCTATGTCTAAAAATAAAAGAAAATGCTGACTTTAAATTTAGCCAATATGACCTCAATAATGCACTTTGCACAACTCCATCATCTCAAGTTTCTTGCTTGAAACCAAAGGGTTGTTAGGAGGAGGCTTAATTACAGGAAAAGATGGAAAGAGACTTTTAACAAGAAAATATAAATGAAGATAACATTTGAAAGTACAAAAATTAGTCTAGAACAAAACAGATGTTCAAAAAGTCACTTCCGTGTGATTTTAATTTGTTTCCCCAAGATGCAGACAAACATCTGTAGCAGGATTCTATATTAAAATATTAATTTTGCGTTACCTGTTTTCCCCACCCCCATATTCTGAGACCTTTCCTAATTCCTTGCCTTAGAGAATTTTGCTGTTAGCTAAGCAGAAATTGCTTCAGACTTTCATGTCGCACAAACTTTCATTTTGCGCAATCTTTCATTTTCAAATTTTTATCAACTTTAATTTCCAGGTGTTTTCCTAGAGCTTGAGCCATTTCACTGGTTATGCTCAGGGGCCACAAAGGAAGCCAAAGGGCAGGCAGAGCGACCTGGAGAAGCAGATATGTTGAGAGGTGAGCTTCATGGCGCCTGAATGGTAGAGGTCTGTCAGGCCCCCGTCAGGATTAGCCCATCAGGGTGATTGGGCCCTTACAGTACAGTTCATCAGGGGACCTAGACATTGCTTTGGGTTTCCCAAGGTCGTCAAAGATCGGGGTGCTTCTAGTGATGTCCAGAGAAAGCAGATGCACTGAACTGACCATTCTGCGCAATTGAGCCTCGCTGGAGGAGTTCCCTTCATACCTCGGTGACTTTTATACAACCCTAGGGTAGCAGGAACCCCAATGTTGACTGAAATGGAATAGCCACTGACTTACATAGCTGCAGATTCCTGTCAAGCAAGTGAATTGGCTTGGGCTGTCCTTCCCAAAATCAACTCTGAAATCCTTGGGAAGGAGAGTGCAGTGTGCAATTCAGTAACCACTACTGCTAACTAGATATATAGAAAGAAAACCTTTGGGAGACTGAAGGCTTCCTTGAACTCCTTCATGTTGGGGTGCTAGAGGGTGGGGCATTGCAACCTGAGGCAGAAGGATGCTAAAGGTGGCAGTGAGAGGAAAGGGTAGGGAAAGCTTTAGTATATTTAAGGAGATTAGTCTGTGAAGTGAGATGCAAGTATTTCTCCCCTAGATTGTTGTTTGATTTTTAAATATTTTCAGGCCGTGTAAAAGTTTTGCAGGTCAGTGTGTGTGTGTTTTTAAAGCTCCCTATCTTTTCGTTTATGGCATCTTCATTTTGGTCTTATCTACAAAGATATTCTTCATGCCAAAAAAATGTAGAATTTCCCCATGTCTAATTCCAGTACTCTTAAAGTATTGTTTTTCACATTTAAATTTTGATCCATTTGAATTTTATCCAGGTGTATGGTAAGAAGTATGGATCCAAATTTATCTTTTTCCAGATAGTTACCAAGTACTACTTTTTAAAGATTATCATTTTTAACTATGTTAAAATACTCATAATATAAAACTTACATTCTTAACTGTGTTTAAGTGTACAGGCCAGACCTTCATGGTAGAGAAGAAACTAGGTTCAGAGACAACTGTGTGAAATGCTGCCCCTCGGTGAGATGAAATCCAGTGCCTGGCCCAGCATGTTGTGCCCAGGTGATGTGTTTGACAGTTGTCTGGTCCAGATCAGTGGCCACTGTCTCCTGATTCTCATTCCCCTAGTTTTTCTATGGTGTCAGCCTCAGACAGAATGCTTCCCTTAAATTCTCTCCCCTGAGCTTCCTATAATTCAGTGATGCCCTAAATAACTAAGAAGTGGAAAGCGATGCACAGGGATTGGCATTTTCTGCCAGGCGGCTGGAAATAGTGTGCCGTCAAGATGTGAAACCAGACTGAGAGTATCAAGAAGGGGAAGCAGCAGTGAGCGGGGGGGGGGGGGGGGGGGGGGCAACGAGAGAGCCAACCCCCACACGCTCGCTGCCGAAAGTCAGGCACTACAAACAGAGACTCCTAGTCCCAGGAGATGGACAGGCCTTCAAGCCCAGGAACCTTCCAATTCCTATACAGACACCCCTTATGCATCGCCCAATGCCATCCAGGCCATTCAGGAACATTTTCACTGAAGGAAGTAAATGCAGGTGTCATGACTCTGCTCTGAAGAATATGACACCGCAGAACATGTGAGCACTGAGACCAAGAGACCAAATGCATACTAATTTATTACATTTTGAGGGGTAGAAAAATCCATTTGTAATATACGGAGGTAAATTTTAATTGTTGAAGCAATGACCTAACTAACTGAATTAAAAATACAACTTTGTCTGAAATACACAATTTTATACCTTGTATCAGGTGAATGAATCACACTTTGTTTGCTTTCCGTAGCAGCATTATAAATAGAAATAATACCCCCTCACTTCTAAAACCTCATCTTGTTTTTTCAAAAAAATTTTAACTGACATAGTAAGAAATACATTTTCTATGGTATCTAGGTACAAAACACATACACACGCAACAAAAGCTTCACAGAACAACACTCATCCTTAGTATTAATGCAGTTGGGTCTTTATTATTTACTTCTCGGTTCTATTTCATTTGTTTTATGAAATCATCAAAGTTTTAATTTTTGCTCATACCAAGTGTACATTCTAGGCTGACTTTGGCCCTACCGCACATTGACTTCACCGAGGACCTAAGCTGATGGAGCAGCTTCCAGCTAAAACATTGTCCTTTCTTGTGGTACATGGAGAAACCCATGCTCATAACCTGGACATTTTTTTTTTATCATATCCCAATAGACTGAGTTTTCTTTTACAAAGATATCCTAAAACCTAACAATCATGGTAATGAAAACACAAACTTTATAATAATATTCCTATTCTATCATTTAAAGATAATTATTGTCCCACCACTGTAAAAGATTCAGATCTAAAGTTTGAAAAATGCTATTCTATGGAAGTTCAAAGACATTCAGATTGTGGGAAAATGTACTTGCTTTCATAACTACTGGTTCTAAGAAAATAATATTACATTGAGAAACTAATATTACAGAGCCATGAGATACTAGGAGTGATGGAATTGACACTGCATCCAATACTACACTGGGTGATAAACTTCATATTAGGGGAAAAAAGGTCTAAATTAAAATAGATTTATGTGTGAGATATCTGTCTTTAAACATTCACCAAAGTAATTAAAAATAAAAGAATCTCTATTAAAAAAATCTTAATTGTTAGCAATTGCCTGATTTTCTGAAATTTTATTAACACATACATTTTAATAATAATTTCTAGTTCTTTTTGAGCACTTACAATGGGTGAGACTCTTTTGGAAATCCTTTACATATTTTATCTCAATGAATTCACACGGTAACTTATAAGGCAAGGGATGTTGTCACCTCCACTTGACAAGTATGGGAACAGAGAGCAAGCAGACTTTAAGCAATGTGCTTATGGTCGCTCAGTTGATGGTGGGAGAGCCAGGGCTTCACCTGGGCTCTAGAAAATAGGTGTTTTTGGTCTTTTTTCTAATTGTGATAATATATATAATGGAAAACAAGATTTACCATTTTAACCATGTTTAAACGTACAGTTCAGTGTCATTGAGTACATTTACACTGCTGTGCAACCATCACCACCACCCATCTCCAGAACTCTTTTTGTCTTTTAAAATGGAAAATAAACAAAGAAACAAATCAAGAAACAGACTCATAGATACAGAGAACAGACTGATGGTTGCCAGAAGGGAGAGGAGCTCGGGGGCTGGGTGAAAAAGTTAAAGGGATTAAGAAGTACAAATTGATAGTTACAGAAGAGTCATGGGGATGCAGAGTACAGCACAGGGAATATAGTCAATATTGTAATCATTATGAGCAGTGCCAGGTGGGTTGTAGAGTTATTGGGGGGATCACTTTATAAATTATATGCAGGGTGTCCCAAAAAAATGTAACACACTTTGAGTGATTATAAAGTCAGTGTTTATTAACACACAGTTCATTTTCAAAATTAAGTGACTTATCAGCTGTTAAAATGTGTATTACATTTTTGGGACACCCTATATTTATATAATTTATATGTAAATTATATATTTATATAATGTATGTCTCATCACTATGCTATACACCTGAAACTACTATAAAATGATGTTAAATGTCAATTGTAATTGAAAAATTAAAAAAATAAAATAAAGTAAATAAAACAAAAACTCTGTACTCATTAAACAGCAGCTCCTGATTCACCCACCCCACCCTTGACCATGCCAACCACCATTCTACTTTCTGCTTCTATGAATTTGACTGCTTTAGGTACCTCATATAAGTAAAATCATACAATATTTGTCTTTTTGTCTCAGGCTTACTTCATTTACTATAATGTGTTCATGTTTCATCCATGTTGTAAGACATGTCAGAGTTTCCTTCCTTTTTAAGGCTGAGTAATATTCCATTGGATGTATATATCAGTTTGCTTATGCACTCATCTACTGATGTACACTTGGGTTGTTTCCATCTTTTGGCTATTGCAAATAAACCTGCTATGAACATTGGAATACAAACATTTCTTTGAATGTTTGCTTTCAATTCTTTCGGATATATACCCGGATGTTGAATTCCTGGATGATATGGCAGTTTTTTAAACAAATTTTTTGAGAAACTGCCATACTGTTTTCCATAGCAGTTGCACCATTCATATTTCCACCAGCAGTGCACAAGGGTACCATTTCTCCTCTATTTGTTTTATTAAATTTGTTTGTTTTTTATTTGTTTGTATTATTAAATAATAATAATTTTCTTTGTTTTATTAAATACTAGCCATACTATTAGGTGTGAGTGGTACCTCATTTAAATTATAATAAGAAACTGTCTATTTTTTCCATCAATATTGTCAATTTTTTCTTCATATACATATATTTTTAAATATATCTTTATTGATTTCAGAGAGAGGAAAGGAGAGGGAGAGAGAGAGACAGAAACATCAACGATGAGAGAGTCATTGATCGAGCCCACAACCTGGGCACGTGCCCTGACAGGGAATCGAACCCCAATCGCCTGGATCCTAGGTTTACGCTCAACCGCTGAGCCATGCCTGGCCGGGCTCTTCATATATTTTAATAGCCTGTTATTAGATGCTTAAAAGTTTATAATTATACACCTATTAATATATAATATCTTGTAATTTTTATATCTTGTAATTTTTTTACTTAATGTTTATTTTGTCTAATATTAATATAGTCATGCCTGCTCCCTTTTGGTTACACTTTGCATGGGGTATCTTTTTCTATCTTCTCACTTTCAATTTATTTTTGTCTTTGGATCTAAAGTGAATCAGCATGTAATTGAATCACTTTTTAAACCATTCTGTTAATCACTGCCTTTTGTTTGGAGAATTTAATCTATTTGCACTTAAAGTAATTACTGCTAAGAAGGTACTTCTATCATTTTGCTATTTTTTTCTATATGCCCTACAGCTTTTTTGTCCCTCATAGACACATGGCTGACTTCTTTTGTGTTTAGTTGATATTTTACATTAAAATAGATCCCCAATATTTGAAGGGCAGAGCCTTATTGCCTACCCTAACTCCTGCAGGCTGCATGCAAACTGCTCCAGAAACATGCATGGCTACCTCTAATGGATCTTCTACACTGGCACAACAGTAATCTTTCAAAAACAAATATTTGATCATGTTACTACTCTGATTAAAAGTATTTGTTCTTGGGAATCTGAACACAAATATTCACATGGCGTGGTCACGGATCATGACAGGCTGGGTGCAGCCTGACTCTTCGCCACTGGAGACGTGGATAGGTGATGTGATAAAGAATGCAGCCCACAGACGAGCACCTTCCTGGGGTTAGATGCCGGGACACCGAAGCATATGTAGCAGTAAGGGAATGTTTTAAAGGTTATACCTAAGGAAAAAAGTAAGACACAGAAAAATGCCAGATATGCGTATCTAAAGCACATGCCCAGTGCTATTATCTATGCAGCATTCTTGGAAACATGTTTAGCTTGACTCTAACCATGAAGGAACCATCAGAAATATGCAGCGTGTGGGCTTTCTAAATGACCGCTGGCGCGTGCTCTTCAGAGAGTCAACTTTCTGAAAAGCCAAATGAAACCAAACAAAGGCTGAGGATAGTTCTAAATTATAGGCAACTAGAGAAAGAGGGCATGAGCTTTCCACTGCTTTGTATGCGCTTTGAAGCGATTCTGGGTCAGAAAATACACACTGTGCCCCCCCCCCCACACACACACACGCACACACGCAGATCCACGCAGCTACACAAGTCATTACGGTACAATTGGGGAAATTAAAATGTAGTTCTACACTAGTTAATCATACGGCTTAGCACTCATCTCTTCAGGTGAGAAAATGCTCTAGGAGGGAGTTAGAATTGGCACCAGAAGATGAAAAAGAAAAATTAAAGAGAAAGACACCTTGAACCAACAAGCATGATTATCCTAACAGTTTGTACCTCAAATTCAGTTGGAAAACAAACAAACAAATGATCAAAACCTCCTGGGGCCTCCAGCATGGAGCCCAAGGCCCTGAGTGTGCCCATGAATCTCTCCAGCTCTGGCGTCTGTCTACCGCTCTGCACAGCTCTCCCATCCTTCAGTCTCACACGGGGAGCCAGGCAACGGACAGCGATTCTTGCAGGCGTCTGTGAGTATTCATGTTTCTGCTGCTCTGTTCATGTTGCCCTCTCTGCCACAAATGTTCTCTTTTGTTATGCAGCACAGTCCTACTCACTTTTCCAGTCTCTGAGACTCGACTCCTTAAAACTTCCTTACCCCCCTCTTCTGTCATTTCCTTAAACCTAAACATTCAAACCTAAACACACACACACAGACTTCCCCTTACGTATATGCTAGACTCTGTCACTGCCTATTACACTGGTGAGTTTGTATGCCTGTCTCCCCATTCTAGATGGTAATTTCCTTAAGAATAAAACATGTTTTATTCATGTTTGTTTGCCTAAGACTTAACATAATGACCAATAGGTGGACGTTCAATAAATATTTGTTAAATATTTGTTAAATGAAGAAAGGACACCATGATCTCTTTATATTCTCAGGCTAACCAGAAAAGTAAACTGTCTGGCAAGGTCACCAAGCCAACAAGAGAGTCAGCACTCGCTAAATCCTAGAAAAGAGCTCCTGATATACCAAAATTATGTAATCATGCCATCTTCATTCATTTGCAAACACCTATTGACTGCCCGTGATGTGCTTGAGATTGTTTATAGACCTGGGAAAATAAAGAAACAAGCAACACACAATTCCTGTGCTCAAATGTCTTAAAATCTATTGGAATAAACAAATCATATTACATATTTACACTATTGTAGGTAATATCTTGAAGGAAAAAAAGAAAAGGTTTGAGATGTTTAGAAGAGAGGTTAACCTAAATTTAGCGTAAGGAAAAGTTGGAGAGAAAATGTTTGCATAAGTCTTAAAAGATGCATGGAATTTAAATAGGCGGGGAGCGGGGGAGAAGAGAGGAAATAATAAAGAGAATTACCCAGAGGCAAGGCAAGCTGTGGCATAAGGTTGGGGAAGAGGAAGGAGTGAATGCCTCTAATTTTTTTCCTCCAGCTCCACTCCCACAGCCATCCTTGCCTTAGTTCAGGATCTTACTATGTCTTGTCTGGTTGACTGATTGCTGTGCCTCCATACGGCCTCCATTCCTCACCCCTTCCACCCTTTCGTTCCTTTTCCACTCTACCACATGACTTATCTCTCAAAGGCAAAAGTCTTATTAATATTCTGCTTGAAATCCTTCAGAGTCATGATTTCCTCACTGCCTGCTCTCCAGCCTCAGCTCCTACATATTTCCAGCTTTGCCTCCATGTGTCAACTATATCAAGCTCTTGAACTCACCTGAACATCAATATTCACTGTTCTATATCTTAGCACACATTGTCCCCATAGACTGGCATGCTCTCACTCCCTGTTCCTTCTTTGCCTTCCTAACTCTATACTTTTTCTAAATAAATATTTATTGAACACCAGTAAACATAGCACTAGATGTCACTATATAGCACTATAGTGCCAGATATAGCACTAGGTGCACAAGTACAACTACAAAGAAGATACCTGTAGTTTTTATCCTCATGGGACTTAGGTTCATTGTCTTTAACAATTATATTCTTGTCCCCCCAACTGAAAATCAATGACCTCTTCTTTGTGACTCCAGTAGTACCTTGTGTTTAAAAATAATTTCCTGTTTTCTGCATCATATGTGCTGCATCATAGTTACATACTATTTCTTCACTACTAACAGTCCTTTGTGATACCCTTGAAGACAAAGATTGTGTCTTTTTTCTCCCTGTGAATAACAAATATATGGTAAAAACCCACTCTCATGTTGATAATGATACCCTTTTCAGATTGTATCTTTTAAAATATTTTTCCAAGTATCTTGAATCAAAAATTTTTTTTGAAGTGAATGAATGAACACACTATTTCCAGATTCACTTCTAGATTCACTTATTCATTCAAAAGTTATTTGTTGAGATACAACTATATGCCATTTATTACCCAATGAAATTGGGGTATTAAAGAGAACAAATCAGGAAAATTTCCATACCAATGGAACTTACATTCTACTGGGAACATCTTAAATTATTTGCTAAAATCAATTAAGGCCAATCGCTTACTCAATATCTATTCCCTTTTTCTCCTACCTGAGAGAAACCTATATTTTGAGAGTGGCAGTTTACCCACCTAAATACTTCTTTGCTATTTCCCTTGAAAGTTGTTGAATAAGGTCCCCAAGAAGGCTCTTAAAGGGGGCTACCTGTGCTAATCCATATTGCCATTTACTTTTTCCTTCTTACTTCTTTCTTCCTGGGAACCAAATATGATGGCTGGAGCTGCAGCTGCCATCTTGCTACCTGAGGCTGGAAATCATGCCCTAAGGGCGGTGGAAAGGGAGATGGAAGCAGGCAGAGGCATTCGGGACATCACGGAGCCACGCATTCCTCATGCACTGCCTGCCTCCAGTCTTAATGTAGAGGGAAATACCTCTCCATCTTTTTAAAGAAACTGGTCTTCATGTTGTAACACTAGCAACTGAATTCAATTTCTAACAGATACAGTAGAGCTATTAACCTATTTGAGAAGGCCTGAGGGATTAGATGGGAGGCTAGAACGGTACTTTGAGTGACCGATAGCTTGATTGTCTTAGGGTGTGTGGTAGCAGGTAGAGAAGAAAGCGGGTACAAAGGACAGCTCAGGCTTTATCTGAGGAAGAAACCAAGGGAGGAATCAAGGGCCAGGTGAGGAAGGGAGCTAACGCGCTGAAGGCCGGCTTGGAAACACTGTCGAACATGAGAACGTCCAGGGGAATTTTATTTGGTGAGGCAGAACCAAAGTAATTTTGGACAAACTGGTATTGGTAAGGAAACCGGTGAGATATACATGAAGTGGCGTCTCTCTGAGGCTCAAAGACACTCAGAAATAAAGTTCACAGAGAGGTCTTGGGGATTGAGCGCTAGTCCTTGAGAAGCAACAAACATGAAGCGGCAGCCGGAAAAGAGGCAGCCAGAGATCCCCTTTCCCCAGGATCCCCGGAAGAGCTCGGTAGCTAGCATGTGACTAACGAACGAAATAAATAAATACCGTTTGAAAACGGTGTTATGCATGCCTCTGCACACTTCTGTAAACTTGATCTTATATTTTGACTGTAGACTCATTGAATGTAAAAGGTAAAGACTTTAAAATATTTTTCATTTCCAAGTCTTCTAGCAAAATCTAGTACACAGTTGGCTCTGAACATTTTGCTGTTTTAATTTATGTTGATTCACCCAGGACAGCGGAAGGCTCCATGCTTTGCAGACAAAGAGGAGCTTTGGATATTTTCAGCCCGCTTATGCTGAGCTCTGCATGTAACTTGTTCCACTCTTTGTGATACTTTAGAAGTGAAGTATAAATATTTAAAAAGGAAAGGGTTACTACTGTGTTTTCTTTGATTGATACAAGTGAGGAAAGAAACACTAAAAATGTAAAGCTATTCTATATGTTCTGCCTTTAAATCGAGCGAATTAACTTCAACTCCAGTCACCTTCAAGTTGCTCTGACGATCAGTCTGTCCTAAGGTAACATGGATTCTACAGGATTCTGCGAAAAACAGCTTCTCCCTGCATGCCTGTAAGAAATCAATAAATGTTAAAATAAGCAGACAGCTATAAAAATGAACCTGATTTTTGATCATAGCAAGTTCACTCAATTGTAAATAGAAATCTTTCTCTAAAATGGTATGAATTGGAAGTGAGAATTTTCTATCTTTATACTATAATTAATAATAATGACAGAGCCCATAGCATGTATGTATTATATACATATGTTATTATATATATTATTATATGTATACATATATTATTATATGTGTATATTATTACATATATAATCTTATTATATGTATTATATATTAATATTAGTAAGTTTGAAAACCTGCAAAAATTACACTTAACAGAGGCTCATGTGAGTTCTGCATCATAGTCTATTCCCCTTTACAACCCTCATCTGTTTTGTACAGGGCTGCTATCCTGAGCCCCTTGGTGCTAATGTTCCAGTATCCCTGAGCATTAGCTGTATTACAATCTCTGTTATAGAGAAGATAATATAGGAAACTATGAAGATTTCATCTGTATAATAGAGAGGCCACTTTTTTTTTTTAATCCTCTTTTGCTTAACCTTTTGGGTAGCAGCAACATCTCCTCTGAGGAATTTATTTTGATCTTTAACTTCAAATGTCCTGAAAGTCTTGAGAAGTAAAGTTATTCATTCTTGTAGAGGAGAATTGAAGAGCCCAGGGCTGGGTTCAAATCTCTGTTTTCCTATTACCAGCTATGCAACCTCAGGCAAATTACCTTATCAACTTGCACTTCAGTTTTCTTATCCACACAATGAATACAAAAGCAACATCTAGACTAGGACCTTTATGAGAATCAACATACTTAAAGCCTTTTGCAGACGTAGTTCCTGGATCACAGTGAGCCCTCCCAAAATTACAATTGTTCTTTAAACAGTTATCAAGCAATTTCTACTCATAAAGCGTATGTATATCTTGCTGTGGGAAACAGAAGAAAAAACCAGTCTGTTGGTCAGTCCCCAGTCATGATGATTATATTATGAGAGCGATGCCTGTCCTCAAATAGTCCACATTAAAAATTCTCAACCATATATTACAGATAATTCACAATCCAAACAAATGTTCATATAGAAAACAACCCGTGAGAATATCACGTTAGTCTCCATGTAGAGGAAATCGCAAACATGAATATTTCATTTGTACTTATATTAAAAGTTGGACTTTTGTTTTGCCTTGTTTTTGATAGTTCCAGAAGAAGACACGATTGCTCAGTAAGAGAGGCCACACATTGATAGTAAAGAGGGTATTTTACAGCAATTTAAAAGGGAAAATGTACGTTTTTGTACAAATATTTCAGTGTGGATCGCCAATTCTCTCTGTTCTTTCTCAGCCTCTTCAGCGTTGGATGCTTTCTGGGGAGACAGATTTCCCGGCGGCTCCAATGCACTGATTTGAGAGGAAGTGGTTTCCACTGGAACTTCATTAAGTCAAACTGGGACACGCTGAATATAAGTAGGAAATGCTAGAAAAATGGTATGGAGGGTAAAATCGCAACATGCTCAGTCAGTATATTTTTTAAATTATGTCTACTTTAAGTCCAAATTTCCTGTGCTCTTTAGGAAGATTTCAAAGAGGATGTCGGATGCTCTTTTCATTCTGAAAATTAGCATGCCATGCAGCAGATGAAATATCGTTTCCTCTCTTCACATGTGGCACATTTACAACCGCTTTTGTTTGCAGTAAAAACTAGGATGATTACTTACCTTCCATGTTTCAACTAAAATAATTTGCAACATATGATGATAAGTTCAGAATCCGTGCACTGTGGCCACCAGAGAATGTTGGATCTATTTACCCTGATATTTCAAGTGTACAGACATGATGTTTTAAAGTGAGGGGCTCCTTGAACTTTTATGGGTTTTGTTCACAGCAGTTAGATATCCCTCTGAGAAATGAGTCTATAAAAGAATACGAGGATTGCAAAAACAAAAGTAAATGGCCCCTGCATGCTATCGGTAATACATAAACTTGTAAATAAAACAAACAAATTTTGGAGAAAAGATGACTTAAAGCATCAGTGGAAAATGATGTATTTATTCATTCTTTTAACAGAGCTTAGTGTATACCAGTAGGCTTTAGGTGCCAAAAATAAAATGGCAAATAAGAGAGAACTTGTCTCCCTGGAAATTGGCATTGTAATGACAATGATGTCGAAAATTCTTTTAGGTACAGTCTTGGCCTGTGTGGCTCGGTTGGCTGGGCATCCTCCGGTGCAGTGGGGCGTTGCTGGTTCAATTCCCAGTCAAGGGCACATGCCTGGTTTTCAGGCTCGATGCCCAGCAGGGGACATGCAGGGGACAGTGGATCAATGTCAAAAATGTTTCTGTCTCCCCCTCCCTTCCTCTCTCTCTGAAAATCAATAAACTATTTTAAAAAAATTGTTAGGTACATACGCTTAGATGAGTTAGGCTGCTGAAGAGCAACTCCATGCTGGAGGGCAAAATTACCTTATAATTCTATCTGTTTTACTAGTTTGGTGCTATGAATAAGCTGAAGGGTTTTTTTAAATAATATAAAGATAAATATCAAATAATAAACTAAAATGCTATCTTTTCTGCCTTTAGATTTATAATGTCTTCATACAAGAATTATAACGCAACAGAATGTTATAGTCATAACATTTCAAACATTTTTTATGCCTATATGTGTAGTCATGAATTTAATCTGATAAAAAGGGTAAGGTCTACCATAATGACAATAAAGACATAAAATGGGCATTAGAAATATAGAGGGTAATTCTTTAAGGGCTAGTGATTTAAATGCAGATGCGACGTGTGGATCTGTAGCACCCATTTTTGACCATGAAGCTACAATCTTGATGAAGAGCCAACACAATGAGGAAATAGATACACTCGTGTTTGTTTAAACCTCTGTCAGGCAGGCGTTTTCTCCTTTGCACCTAATGGTGTTGTTTTGTATTATATCTAGCATGAGTGAAAAGCAAGATTTGGATTAAGAAATTTTTATACCTTGACGTGGAGGATGCTGAACATGATGGCAACATGCCTGCACTGGGGCCATGGTTTGACTGAAAGAGAGTAACCTGGCTACCAATCCAGTGGGAGAAAAACAAACTGGGATGTGGAGATATGCAGGAAGCACAGAAAACAAGGAGTGGGTTTTGCAAACATAATGAAGGAAGCAATTTGCAGGAGTAAAAGAAGTCCGAACAAAGACTTTGTCAGTGATGGTTTAAATACATGGGGAAAGGGCAAATCCTCTGGGAATGGTAATTCCTAAATCCCATTTCATCTCTGTGCTCTGTATATCCAGCTGTGTAGCTAACCAAGCTTCCCCTTTTGTGCATTCATTTTTCTTGGTATTAATCAGTATGCAGCATTGATTGTATCAAGCAATGAACATTGAAACAGTAAGCATTATTTTTTCACTTGGAAAGAGAAAAATTAATTAACACCTTTGGTATTTGAAGGCTATAAAACTTGCTTAAGATCACCAAAAATAAGCACTCATGGGTCTTTATTAGCAACTTTTGCTTAGTCCCACTGGGGACCTGTGGGTCTATTTTTGTCAGAATTTTTAAGGAAATAAATTATTTATATACTAATTATAGAAAGTTATTATTTCAACTGGTTATTAAAAATGGCCACAGGAAATATATCAACCTGTGAAGTAAAATCATTTTTACTGAAGATAGAAAGATAAAAGCTTTTTTTTTCTGGAAGGAAACAAAAAAGAGGTGGTGGTGTTTGAAAAGTCAAGTAAAGATATAGATAACTGACACAATTAAAGCCCAGCTGGAGTGGCTCAGTGGTTGCACGTCAATCTATGAACCCAGTCAGGGCACATGCCCAGGTTGCCGGCTCAATCCCCAGTGAGTGGCGTGCAGGAGGCAGCCAGCCTTCAATCATCGATGTTTCTATCTCTCTCTCCCTCTCCCTTCTTCTCTCTGAAATCAATAAAACATTTTTTTTAAAGACACAATTAAAAAAACAAACAGGAAAACAAGAAAAAATCCTAAAAAGACTATGTAGCATTCTAGAGAAAATTTTAGAGAAAAAAAAAAAATAGCAGCCTAAGAAAGAAACCATAACAAACATTAAATGCTTAAAGATTTTTTAAATTGTTTCCAGCCACAGATTAACTGAATTTGATTGAATTCTTTTACAAAAATGAAGAATGTTACAAATATAAGCCCTAATAAAATATATATTGTCACGCAAAATCCCTTTCAGAAATGTTGCCAGTGATTTTGCTTTTCCCTAGAATGTAGCAAAATAAATTAATTCCAAGTCCCCAGTTTATTACTGATTTTTGTTTGGCACATAAGTTTTCCTGTTAAGAAGTCTCCAGAATGGTCAGGAATTCAGTGAAGGGGACAACGATGTAATGTATCTGTTCAAGAAGCATTCAATTAGAATTCTAGATACAGTGCTATTTGAGAACAATACTGTATTGCTAGGCACCACAGTTGGTTTTCTTTTTAGTACTTCTAACTAAGAGGAGTAAAGGTGGTATTGGCCTAGGGTCCTAAACTACCTGGAACTCACTGCCAATTAATTGGAAAATAAATAGAGCTTCCTTTCATAGCATCACCCAACCTGAAATGGTCTGTAGGCCTTCATCTGTGCTAATTTTCTTTAAAAATATGTTTTTATTGATTTTTCGAGAGAGGAAGGGAGAGAGAGAGAGAGAGAGAGAGAAACATCGATCAGCCGCCTCACACACACACCCTGACAGGGAACCTAATCCACAACCAGCGCATGTGCCCTGACTAGGAATCGAAGCGGCAACCCTTGGGTGCAGGCGACCATGCTCAACCAACTGAGCCATACTAGCCAGGGCATCTGTGTTAATTATTATTAAAAAATGAATTTCATTTCATAAGTGCTAAATTATAAAACTGTATTTCATAAATTGGAGAAAATGAACTAAACCCTTTGCAATTTAGAAAGGATTTGCATAATTATTTTCTTTCAAAAACTGTTGATCTTACTGTTATCTGTAAATGTCAGGAAAAAAGCAGATAAAAATCAATTCAAAAGACAGCAACTGGCTAAATAAAACATAATTATCCCACACTGCAAAACACTATGCAGTATTTAAAATGTTTAACTTATTGTCAAAAAAGATGTGCAATGTATTTTAAGTGACAAAAAAATGAAGTTTTATATCAGTAAAATCCCACTTTTTATAAAAGAATTTGGTTGTGTATGTGGAGTTTCTGCATTGTTGAAATACAGAGAAAAAATGTGCGGAATGACATGTAATTGTAACAATGCCATCATTGGGTTGAGATTTTTGCTAGTTTTATTTTCTTTCTGTTTTACTTGACTTTAATAAAGAGAAATAAAAGTGCTATTAAAATTGATATTGTAAAACTTTAAATTTAGAAAAAAAGTAAAAGATTATCCAGTCCCATCTTCTACGTAGTTGTTGAGTTTCTTCTGCAATGTTCTCATCATATGATAATTCAGCTACTAGGCAAATGCCTCTAGGCAAGTGTAGCTCACTTGATTTCTAGGCAAGATGAATAGAAATCTTCCATGATCAGAAATGTCTTTTTTGCATTTTGTTAATTCAGTTTCCTTACTTGTAACCCCTCTTTAGTTCTTGTTGTCCTCATAAGTGGTAAGTGAGTTGAACAAGCTTCTAAGAAAGAAAGAAAAAAAGGAAGGGAGGGAGGGAGGAAGGAAGGAAGGAAGGAAGGAAAGAAGGGAGGGAGGGAGAGTCTCTCAATATTTAAGGACCTCTTTGCAGTCCAAATCCTTTCTTTTCCATGTCTCCTTAATCTCTTGGCACAGGCAGGTGGTAGAAGGGTGTGGGGAGCAGAGAGATGGAACACTCAATAATCCTGCACAAGGTGCCAGGTGGTTCCACTTGCAAACACCCCATTTTCTGCAAGCAGTTCTCCTAGGGGTTCCTTCAGGAGGTTGGAAGCTGGAGGCGGGGTGGGAAACTCCTTATGTGAGGGAATATGAAGACATGTACGGCCAGCCTTGTCTAATCACATGGAATTCTGACCCAGCTTCTGCCTCTAGGAACTTTTTAATATCTAGAAGTATCCAAATGTTTTTTGATGGACTCACAGTCAAAGAAAGAAAAGAAGAATCAGACATAATAGAGTTGAAGACAATACCTGGAGAAAAATTAAAAATGGTTACTTTTGTAATTGACAGCTGGTTCCATATATTTTAAATATTTCCACTACTAGATCGCCGGCTACTTGAGCACTTTAAGGCTGAGGTGTTTCTCTGAGTCTCTCATAGTACCTCATTCAGACTTTGCATGCAGTAACACTCAGGGGTATTTCTCATGCTCAATACATGTTCTGTTATTCAAACATATACACCACAGTCCCTCACACTATTAAAATCACATGCACATGAACTTTCTTAAAACAGGTATAATGGAAAATTGACTTAATGACAGATATCAACATTTAAAAACAAGTAACCCATAATTACCCTGGTCAGTTGAAATATATACAGAACATGGATGAATTCACAAATTAATTCTCTCTATGTGCTAGCTTTATTATAGCATTATTAATAAATTAACTAAAAAATAAATCCCCATACTATCTGTAAGAGATCAAATTGGCATCTGCTGGTTAAAATCGGGTGTTTTTTTAAATACTTGTGCTCTAAGTTTGAACTCTAAGTTTGGATGTAAGCTTTGGTTTCAAATTGTTTTCAGAATCTTTCTGGCCACTGGAAAAATATACAAACAGATTCTAATTTAGCAGAAAATATGGGTTGAGTAAAATTAGATCCTTT
This sequence comes from Miniopterus natalensis, assembly GCF_054644295.1. Lineage (NCBI taxonomy): Eukaryota > Metazoa > Chordata > Mammalia > Chiroptera > Miniopteridae > Miniopterus > Miniopterus natalensis. The sequence continues at coordinate 36,642,104 of NC_142085.1, read as the reverse complement.
GGAAAATATTAACTCATGTACATTATAAAAGGTAATAATTCAAACTGCCATTTTTTAAGGATCTTAAAACCTCCCAATGAGGCCCTATTTTGGGGCTTTCAAAATAGCTCAGGATAGGATGGAGCATGAAATGAATTTGGGCCAATGTGTGTGTAGGAGCCTCACAGTGAGTTACAGTTTTCTGTCCCAAGGGTCACAGATCGGTCTGTTCAAAACCATAAGAGGCAAAATTCCTGTCCGGTTATATAGGGTGAGAATTCTCCTCTCACTTTAGCAGGAGGAGGGCAGCTGTCCAAAGGACTGCTTTAGCCCTGCTACTCACTGGTCACCCAGGGACATCACCAGCTCAGATTCTTGATGGTAACCAAAGAAAGTGGTGTCACTCCCTGGGCACCTCAAAGTAGAGCAGAAAAGTGGCAGAACCAACCCCGATGCAGCAGCAAAGGCTTATTTATGCCTGAGGAGGTGCAGAGGCAGCCTCCTGAATCCAAGGAAAGCAGAATCCAAACAGGAATAGAACACGCAGGGCTGGATCAGGGCTCAGAGAGAAAGATATGTAAACACAGAGCTTCGATGTCCCCGCGCATAACTCTGTAGTAATTCTTTAGCCCGCCCCCCCTCCCTCCTTCAGCTGTGATTTAATTCTGGCCATGGGGTTTTTAATTTCAGTTACTGTACACATCATTCCTAGAAATGCTGTGTTGTTCTCGCCTCAGATCACATTGGTTTGTTTTGTGGTAGTCACTTCTTCTCTGGTCAAATCTGCATTCTTTAACCATATTAAATAATTGTTTTATACTCCATGTCTAATATTTCTAATATCTGAAGTCTTTGCGGGCCTGTTTCAACTCTCTATTGTTTCAGCTGGTTCTCACTCCTAAGGCCTTGTTTTGTGATTTTTGACTCTAAGTGAAGCATTTTCCTTTCAACCTCATTTCTGGAAATTCATTAGGATGTGAGGTGCAGTTGAGTCCCTTAGGGAGATGGTGGTTTCATCAGCCAGTCTATGGGGCACTTCTGATCCAGAGTCACATGCAATTAAATTATTAGCTTAAGATTGTGCAGTTCACTCCGGTTATGTGAATTCAGAGCACAACCCGTGAAAGACATAGATCTTCAACACAGCTCAAAGCTAGAGCAAGCTGCATCTCTCCACTTGGCAGGGTTTAGTTTGTCTTACACTAAGAGTATAGTTGTTAGCACCCGTGCAGGAGTCTGTTTTCAGATTCCCTTTCATGCTAGCATCCTAGTCTTTATCGTCTGTCTCTTCTCCACTGTGCAGCAATCAAAAGAGAAAGCTAATTAATCTCCCAGAATTCTGGCTCTCACATCATTTATTTTTCAATTTTGCATTTTCCTTATTTTTTGCGCCAGCTCAGCTCAGCATTTTAATTGTTTCAAACAAGAGGGTAATTTGTGATATCTATTTCACCAAATTGCCTGAAATAGAAGTGATTACGGCCTTAGAAAGGTTCATGTTCTGATATATTTCCTTGTTGGACTATGATTCTAAGCTGTCTCTTTCCAGGGCCTTGCACAGAGCTGACCCAGACTGGGGCTAAACAAAACATGGACGAGCAGAACATAAGCATTTCCTGACATTCTTCCCTGTGGACTCTGACCTCAGCCACACTGGCTTCGTTAGGTCATTGCTGTTCCTTATGCTCATCCCCACATCAAGACATTTGCAAGACTTATTCTTTCTTCACCTCCCACCTTCAGTAATTCCAGCTCAGAGATCTCTTCCTTAAGAAGCCTTTCTGGCCCGGCCGGTGTGGCTCATCAGTTGAGCATCGACCTATGAACCAGGAGGTCACAGTTTGATTCTGGGTCAGGGCACAAGCCCAGGGATTTGGGGCTTGGTCCCCAGTGCAGGGCTTGGGGGAAACAGCAGACCAATGACTCTTTATTGATGTTTCTATCTCCCTCTTCCTCTCTCTGAAATCAATAAAATCATTTTAAACAATTTTTTTTTTAAAAAGAAGCAGCTTTCTGACATGCAAAGTAGAGTCTGCCTAATTTATATTTATGCAACAGTCTGATTCTCTTTCTTGGTGTTATCACAATCACAATGAAATGATTACTCTAGGGATTAGTTGTTTGATGTCAGCCTCCCTGAGAGCTAGAAAGTAAGATTGTGAGGAAAGGAACAGTGTTGTCTTGTTCACAGAAAGACCCCCAGTGCCCAGAACAGTGCCTGGCACAGAGTAGCCCTTTGTTAATTCTCTGTTAAATGGATTCTTACACGAAGGTGAAGGCAATATACACTAAAAAGGGAGCAATTGCATAGTAACCTCTTACTTACTTTTTACTTTGGGTTCATAAAAAAGGTAGGAATTTAATAGTCCTATAGATGATCAATGGTGTGTAAACAATTCTCCCTTCTAATGACACAGGCAGGTTGAATGCAGCCAGAAACTGTTCCTCTGTTCAATGCCAGAGAGTTGCATTACTTACAACCTCAAATATTTAAAGTAGAGAAAAACACTTATTTTAAACCATCTATATGATTTAAACTTTTTACCACCTCAAATTTATTTGCATGCTTAACATATCTATTTATAATTGAACTTCACAATATTTCCTATGGGAAATTATCTGAAAAAAAGATAATATATGAGATAGCTTCTATATATATAAATAAGGTGACACCAAAACACCACCACTGGTAGTCAAATATGTGTTTTCTCCTTCACTGAGTTGTAGCATCTTAGGTGTCAAAAAAACATTTATGACAGTCTCACTTGACAGTCACGTTTCATTCAAGCATGAAACAAAACTTTATGAAAACTCAACAAAATAAAACAATGTCAAGGAAAATTGCATTTGATCTGGATTATTTCAATGACATTCTTTTTTTATGATCTAACAAGAATAAGAAATTCATCCTAAAGATACTAGAAATAAATTTATGCTAAAACCTAAAGCAATAGCTAAACATATCACAATAAAGTTAGTATAATCACTTTAATTAGAACATCTATAATTATATTTAACTTCATGTACCTCCATGCCAAAAGGCTTTGTTTCCTATTTTTCTTGGGAAAGACCAAAAAATATAAAATAAAATAAAATATAAAAGCAAAGTCAAAACAAACCCCCGAAACCAAACATATGTAAATTTACATTTAAAAAGAGAATTAAAAAGATAATTTTAATCCAGGAATTAATCTGTTCTTCTTTTGTGGCATTTACTAAGGATTTGTTCACATTTTCATTGTAAACAAAACTGAAAGTAAACAAAAGTAAGACCCTTTGTTGTTTAAAAAGAAATAGATGATTTTCTATAGCCATAGGATCCAGAATACCCCAAATTATGTCTGATGATTGGTGCAGTGATTTCAAATATCCACAGACAAAAATTCGCTTCACAGGGTCAGCAAATTACTTGTCCTTTTTACTTTGCTAAGGGAAAAATTGAAGAGATGGGGGGAAAGAAAAGAAGAGAAAAGGAAAGGAAAGAAAAGAAAAGACCACCTGGAGTGATTATAATGGAGGAGATTTACCCAAGAAAATAAGTAATATTTGGGACCCATTTCATGGTTTATAAACTACTTACACAACATGTGATCATCTGATTCATATAAAAATCACATAAAGACATCAGTCCACCTTTTTAAAAAAAAATAAAAATAAGGCATCTCAGAAAGCAGACTCTTTTTTCTCAAGATCAAAAGCTAATAAATGGTAAAATCAAACTGGAGGCAAGATCTTTGTTCCACAAATAGATGCTTTTCCCATAACACTGGGTGGCTGAATTTTGACTGGGAAAATGAACGAGTCCAGCATAGTGTGGAAAGATACGGTTTAGCAACAGACATGTAAAAAGCATTGCACGATATCAAAGCATAATGTTAGTTAGGTTAATAGAAACAGACTAGTCTGAAGGAAGCAATCAGCTAGCTTTAAAGTCTGTGTTGTTAGACTAACAGGAATATTATGTCGAGTTCTGAGATGTCTGCTTTAGGAAAATTATAAATCAAGGATCAGTACGAGATAGTAGTCCCAGTCAGATCTGTCCCAGAGATATTATTTTCCCAGCCAGAGGAAGAGGATGTCATAAATAAGACCCAATATTCACCCCCATTCCCCTTCTGTCTCTCTCTCTCTCTCTCTCTCTCTCTCTCTCTCTCACACACACACACACACACACATAAACATAAAACTATTTGCTGTGACAGGACAATTGCTTTTTAGCCCTTACTCTCTGAAGAATTACAGGATTTAGGCTAGAAATATTCTATTGAAAAATTTAATTCTTCCCAATAAACATTTCCATTTAAAAGAATTTGCCTTAGGTTGTGAGCTACTATTAAGAAAATTTTATTCTAGCATTCTAATGAATGATTCCAGTTATTCCCAATATTGCCAGTGATTCTGTTTTACTTCTGTTTTCTCTTGATTTAAGCAAGTCTTTCACATTTAATTGTAATTTAAGAAATTAAAATATGGTAGTTTCCCACCCTCCAAATAAATTTTCATCAGAGCTGCCTTTCATTCCTAACTTGGCTTCATTTCTTATACATTTTCACTTCTCTTTGCTTTGGACAATTGATAAATTATTCTAATAATGCAATCTGTGTTGAATCTAATGACCTGTCTATAGCAATTAGATTTATTTTACAAAGTGAGAAATGTGACTACCAAAACAGAGGGCAAGAGAAACCCTGTCTGAAATGACAGTTTTGTGGTTGGAGTGAGAGTGATTTTTCTTTTTAGATTTGCTAAAATTATACCATCTGACTAGTGGCTAGAGGATATCAAAGGTGAGCCTCACATGTTGAATAAAATCCTGGGTAGAAATAGTACACAAAGGACACAGCTTTAAGCAATGAGAAATGAAAAAGACAAGAGTTTCATGTAATTTTACACAAAAAGATTGAATTAGATTTGCTTTAATACAGAAGATATAAGAGTTTGAAAGAAAATGGTTCTTCATGGTTTAGATGTACTGAATTGAAAATGGTTTATTTAAAAAAAAAAAAAAAAAAAGCTGTTGTATCTGATTGATATATGAAGGATTGTTTCCTATTCAGAGCAGCTCTTTATGATTCTTTATATAACGTATTTAAAATTTTGACCACATCATTCTCTGCCAGTTACAAAGGTATTGCCCCTCAGATCTAAAATTACCCTTCAATGTATGTCCTAATAACAATACACCTTAAAGAATTTCTCCTTCACAATGAGCATGTTGTTAACTTTTCTTGGTAGAGGGTGCCAGCTGGATATAAGACAAGGGGCTCTCCTCATGTTTCTGTCTGCTGCTTGGAGGATCAGCCAAGTGTATAAGAGAACTTTGGTGGAGCTCTGCCTTGGAGTGTGATCCCAGAATTGTGGTCCCTTAACAACACTGCAGCTTGATCTGGCAATAGTCCTTCAGCAGCCCTCTCATTCCAGAAACCAGAACCCCAAAGGGTTCCTATCTAAACTTGCCCAAATCTGCTTCACCCTACATACTAACACCCAAAGTCATCTCAGCCATGCTGGCACCCATATTCCTGATGCAAGCCCACTCACAGCCTGCCTTCCTTAACTCCACGGGATGCCCACTGACTCTCTACCCTCGCTATAAGTCCAGTACATTTTTCCTGTGGCCTGGGAAGGTTCCAACCCCCTGCTCCCCACCTGTGCTCCAGGTTACCTTCTGTTTACCCAATAACCACAGACCAACGTGAGCCTGGCAATACCAGCAACCTTTTTACTCTCTAGTGAGTGGAAACACACTTCCAGCAAGCTCTGAACACCTTCCAAGTTTGCCTTTCCTTGGGTACTCTCTCATCTCCAGGATACCATACTGAGTTTTCTGATATCTTATGGTTACTCTTTTATCATACTTAAATAATTTTTATATTAAACTTACCCTGTGTAACCTACTGTGGGGTTTTAAATCTTCTGAATAAACCCAGAATGATCCATGTGAATACATAGCTCTAATCTGTACATCCATGTTAGGAATAAAAATTGTATGTCAAATTTAAGGCTTTCTAATAAGGCTTCATGGGGTCTCTTCTCACTTTTCCATATCTGAAAACTAAAAGGTTGGTCTATTTCTCTTGCCATGAAAAAAGTAACCTCATCTATAGTTTTCCTCTAAAGACATAAGAAGCAAGTAAGTTGTCAATGTTTTAATAATTATTATTTTATTTTATTTTAATTAAAAATAATGACTTTTGACATTTTGCATATGGCAGTGATGATCAATTAGATATTAAATTTGTTCTCTCACCATAAACAACTAGAAAAACTGGATAAAGGATATGGAAAGCTTTTTTCAGGTTTTGGACGACATGCAACATTGATGTTACGTGCATGAGAAAAGGGACGCAAACAGTATAGGCCTTTTAATAACTCTGATTTTCTGCTTTGAGGCACTTTCAGACCACGGTATAGGGAGAGGTGACCCAAGCAGAGAATGGTAGCCTCCCTGAATTGAGGGCACAGAGAACAAGGACAGGAGGGCCAAAATGCTAAAATTTATGGGCTGCAATATATAGGACATATGCTGAGCAAGAGCTCCAGAAATCTGCCTATGGGTCACAGTGAGTTTATTGTGGATTCTAAGCTACATGAATGGTAAATGAAACACCAGAAGGACAGGTAGAGAGTTACTGGGTACCTATGAGGTGAGTCGGCCCTAAAGCTTTTAAAAAGCTAGTAGACATACAACTTATAGGGAGCCAAAGTGGATACATGTAGTTGCATACTTACAACGTGCAATTGAGACAGGAAAATCACACTGTAGTAGAAGGGCTAACCTACTCGAAAGCAAAGGCTACTCTAAATTTGCTCCATCAAATCTTAAACATAAGCATTTATGGACTCAAGATAGTTTGCCAGTAGTCTAATATCCTGCCAAAATAAATTTAAAGGAATACAACAAAAGCAAGGCATCCATCAATGCAGTATTAATGATGTCTAACAAAAAATTGCTAAACATGAAGAAAAAAGAGGAAATTGTATCATTAGTAATAAAATAATCAGTTAATAGAAACAGACCTCAAATGACAGGTGTGAAAATAACAGATAAACAATATAAAGCATCAATTATAAATATGCTTGAAAATTGAAAGAAAAATATTAACATAATAAAGAAAAATGCAAGATTAAAATAATCAAATATCTAGAGTTGAAAAATTATCTGAAATGAAAAATTTATGATAGCACAGAAGAAAAGATCACTAAGCTTGAAAACATTTGAGTAGGAATTACAAAAACTGAACATTGAGAATTTTAAAACTTCAATTTTAAAAAGTAAAATCTTAAGATATTACACAGTCCTTATGCATTTGGAGACAAAAATTATTTGTTTACATTTTGTTAGGAAAACAATTATGTTAAAAACTAACAAATTAAGAATTATTTCTGGTCTACTTTGATCTGTAAGTTTTCATTTTGACACAATCTCTTTGCTTCAGGCATCTAGCAATATAATATTTGAAATGTAAATCTATGATGACATAATAGGTTCTTAAAGTAAAATTAATAGTATAAAAAAACCCTATCAAGACTGTGTAAGAAAATAAGAGAAATTACAAAATTAAAAAATTTTATAAATGAAGGGGAACAGATTAAAGCAGAGTAGAAAGTTTTAAATTCATAAATTTAAAAAATTTAATATCATTATGTAAGCACATTAAAAACTTTCATAAAATGGGAAATGTATTAGAAAATAAAAATTACCAAATGGGCTCAAGAAGTAAGAAAAATGTTGAATGAACCAAAAAAAAAAAAATCCATCTAAGAAAAATCTAATGCCAATATACATCAGATATTAGCTGATAATACAAAATGACACTATGCCCACCCCCTTGGGGTTTATAATGCAAATAAAAAGGGACCTGAATACACAGATGATTCTCTCATCACAATTATGTCCATATAGTGATATAGAAATGGATGGCACCAAGGAGTGCTGATATCAACTTGGGCATTGTGTATCTCTGCAGTCGGGAAGCATTCTGACAATAACTTTCCATCTTGCTAAACTGGCAGGACTGCCAGAGAAATGGCCCTGTAGAAGGATGCATGCACCAGAAAAATGTGATTGATCTGCATAATTAGAAATATATGACTGAAAAATAATTCCAAACCTCCTATAATCAAGAGAAATCATTTATAAATGGAAGCACATTGCTATGAGCAAATTGCTATGATTTGTGGAAAAACAATATTTTAATTATTTAAGTATATTTTTTTTACTGAACTTCCTGTCTTAATAAAGTATCCCATTTTGTTGCAATTTGACATGTGCTTGTCAATTCAAGAGGTTAACTAAAGGTGCAGGCTGTTTCTCACTCCCCCTTAGAGCTGCTGCAGAACAAACACCTCCAACCCAGCTTCATCTACTTTCCTCTAGAATCATATATGGCTTGTCTGAAAAACATAGGGCATAGTGAGCAGATTTTAAAGCCTCGATGAGCACCACAACTCAGTGGCCTTAAACATCGCTCACCACACTCAAGTGCCCCTCCTATTTATATATTTATTTAGCTTTGTATGATGTGTTTGTTCTGTTCACCCAGGTAGGATTATTTGTTTTGGAAACATGTAGTGTAATTAAAAAAAATGCAAAATACACAAACGCTTATTCTTGTCACTTTATGCTATGGATTATTTTGCATAGAGAACAAAGGAAAGATAGTAGACCTTCTTTTACTCTAGGATCAACATAAATTTTCCTGATCGCAGGCACAGAAGTTGGTAGTTATTGATCAGGGCGCTGGAGTAGTTTATTACATTCTACCTTCAATAAATGGAAGTTTTTGTCTTCGTTTTAAAAATTTTATTTTAGTGAATTATTTCAAACATTTGACACTCAGGAATGAACTGAGAGATGATCAATATTCAATTTTAAATTTCCTCCTATTTGGATCCAAAGAGCAAATCAACACCCCCAATCCAGTTTTAATCACTAAGATACATTGAGCCAATTCCTTTTATTCCTTGGCAATTCCAACCACTCTGCTCATGTTTCTCTTCCTGTGGTCCACCCAGCAAGGACAGCTTCATTTATCAATCGCTGTTATACCCTGGTGTCTTCATGATGAACCCGAGGCACTGGTCATGGAAGACTGATGAATTATTTGAAAGACAGGAATATTGGAAGTGCTGGAATACAAATTATTGTGTATCTAAAGTTATTAGCAAATTTTTTTTAAAATTCATCTTTTCACATTATGTCTCTGTTTAATGCTAATGTTGTTACCTGAATTGCCTCAGCAGCATCTGTATCAGCATTGTCAGCCTTGGATTGTAAATTACAAAGAGACAGATTGTGTCTGTCTAACTTGCTGTGAACAGCAATTAACAAAACATTTTATGAAGATAGATTCTCCATGTGTTTGCATGGTGATAAATTTTACTGAGCCTATTTTAATATCTTATTCTGCCTATATTTTAAAAGGGAAACATCACTATCAGTATACCATACAATTAACCCTAATACATTTGAAAAGAAAACCAAGATATTAAATGTCTTTGAAGTTTATATCTGAATTATTTGAACTATATTAATTTTGCAGGAAAAATTTTGTACAGATACAATCCAAATGCCATTGAGTGGACAGTAATTTAAAAAATACTTTGAAGATTAGACCTCTGCTGGTATCCAGTTAATGATCCAATAGTTTCATCAAGGAAACATGTTTAATTTAGTCTTTATTCATTTAGAATTTGAAGTTAGATTTGGCTCAAGGCTATTGTACTTTCTATGGGCTGATACCAATAATTATGTGACTCTTAAGTGATTAGCATGCTGCTAATATTTTCCGTTTATTTTAAGGTTACAGTTGTAAGTAGAAAAGTGTCAAAAGAACTCACTTATACAACAAAGAAAGATGGGCCACAAAATTATTCTCTGAAGCCAATAATGCTAAATTATACTCCACTGAATTTAGATACTAATTTTTCTGCCAAAATTGCAAAGTGAATTTCTATTTTTAAAAAGTTTCTTTTTTACCTATTGTTCAATATATTTTCCTTCAATGCATACAAAAGAATAAGTTCTTTGGACTTAATTTTTTTTATACATAGTCATCTTTGAATTTGCTTAATTTATTTGAACTTCCAAAAAATGTCTACCACAGATATTTTAAGAAAAAGAAAAACTCTATTAGGGCTTTTCAGTACACATGTCCAGGAGGTATTGTTCATCTTTTGGATAGAGATGAACCAAGAGAAAGCCCCATAATTCTTTTAATCTAATCTGTAGAATGTCACACTAAACATAATTTTATTTGAATTTCGATACAAAAGTACATTCTAAGTAGAATTAAATATTTCACCATTTTGAATAATCTAAAATTGTCCCTCTTGTTAGTTCATTAAGGAGTGAGGAAAATGTGTAAAGTGTTTAGTCCAGTTCTTTAATCACTTTGTAAATTAAAACTCCAGAGGCAATGCAATGGTGAAGTCCTTCACTGCCTTTTTAATCCCTCCAGTGCTGCTCCCCTCAGCATCCTTGCCCTCGCCCTAGAGATTTAATGCAGTTGGCACGTAAACATCCTCTAGGGAGGTTATATGACATTTCCCCTACTGTGGCTTTTGCTCTGTCCCCTTTCTCGGAATGTTTTCTTTCCTTTGCTCAGGAATGATTTCTTGCATCTTTTACAAGTTTCCAGTACAAGCTCCCCCTTCAACTTGAAGGGTTCCTTCACTACTCCTGTTCATAGTCCTCTTAAACTGGGCCAGGCGGCGAAAGACAAATATCACATGATCTCGCTTATACGTGGAATCTAAAGAACTTAATAAACTGATGAACAGAATAGATTCAATGACATGGAAGCATGGATCAGACTGACAAATGTCAGAGGGATGGAGGAGGGCGGGGGGATGGAGGGGGAGAGAGTAACCAAAGAATTTATATGCGTATATGCACAACCCCAGGACACGGACAATGGTGGGGAGAGGGACTGGGGAGGGGGGTGGGATGGGGTGGAATGAGTCATTGGGGAGAAAAAGGGACATCTGTAATACTTTAAACAAAAACAAAATTTAAAAAAATAAAATAAAATAAATAAAATAAACTGGGCCAGGACCCATTTATTTGACGGTTGCAAAAAATCACCATTTGACATTTTCATTTTTGTTATGTAACATTTATATTGTTAAACTTTGCATGTTCACAAACTTTTCTGTAGAGGGTAAAATTCAGTGAGTTAAATTTCTATGTATTTTTTGCATGTCAAGTGGAGTATAAATAGATTGTTCAATCAACGTATGCTGAAAAGAGTAACGAAGAGGTGAGCAGAAACAATGACCTTCATTCACTGTGTAGCTCTACAATGTTACCCTTGGGAAGTGCCAAATATGAACTTCCATGACAAGAGGAAAGGAGCTCCCTTATGGATGCTGGGTACACACAATGCTTGAGCTTGTAAGGACTGTTAATTAAACACCATGAACAATATGGTTTGCTACTAAACATTGTGTTTTTGATTAATTAAAACTAGCCATATGTGCAAAAGTCTTGGCAACAAATGCACTTTTTATAAATTGGAAAAATAATTTTAAATAACCTTTCTTTTATAAGAAGAGGTTGGGAGAGAAAGGAGAAAATAGAGCAGTCACAAGTGTCTATTGGAGATAAGTTGGATTCACAACCTATACTTCAATTGGCAAGCACTGTCTTCATTCTTTTTCCCCCTTTAGAAATAAACATGAATGAATATTTATGCAACTGAATTTGAAGGGCAAGAAAGGTATTGAGAAATAATTTCATATTGAGAGATAGATGCTTGTCAGCTTAGGGCAGGGGCTTTTCATATTTAGTTCATTTTATTTCTCTGCATGTTTATTTGTTGTTTGCTTATTTTAACTGAAATATTATATACACAAATAATAAAAGAATACAAAATTAAAGCAACTACAGAAAAAAAGACAAACTATAAAGAGAAACCACTTGTGATTTTTTAAATATTTTTGTTTTATAGATTTTTTTATATTTATAATAATAAGACACAGAATAAACAATAAAATAGAGAATATTGAGAGAGAAAGGAATATAAAGTGGCCATATTTCTAAAGTTCTTCCCTCTAAACCACACTGTATATAGATTTCATATCCAGAGCCTTATGTCCTTGAGAGCCTGCCTTGCTAAGAAAGGCTTCTTTCCTACCTCTTCTATTTTTTATAAAGATCTTGTATAAATATATAAGGTTTATTGTTACACAGAAGAAAAACAAGAATACATTAACATTTTATGGGAAAGCTGATTTTCTGTCTTCAATAATTTTTGTGTCATGGCTGCTGACGTGGTGAATGTCCTGTATTTCTCAAACTGGGGTTAGCAAATGTATTTTAGAATTTTCAAACTCTATACCAGAATTTTTTTAATATTGAATTTTCATTTCAATGATAACCTAAAAATAAATATAATTAAAGTCTGAAAATAAGAGGGAACATTGCATAATCCACCTTTGGTTGGACGTCACATTTACCATAACACAGATAGCAATCAAAAGAATCTACATTTCAATTTTTACTGACATGTCTACAAGGTATCAAAACCAATCGAATTTATAATCCAAAATAATGCTCCACGGAAATTCTCTCTCCTATTCTTCTAGCTTATAATATTACACAGACTCTTCAGCTTCCCTGTCTAAGCTAAACTCCTGTTAACCCTCCCCTAAGCTCCTGCCCATCTAATGGTTTTTTCCTTCCTACCCTGTCCCCTTCCCCTTTTTCTTCCATTTCCCCCAAGTAACTGAATATCCCTTTGCCCCTTTTAGTATCTCTTGCTCACACCCCAATCTAACCAAAGGTAACTTGAATGTCATTAAGTAAATCTTATAATCTATACAAACACTAAGTGGAAAAGTGAGATGCTCAGCTGGTGAGCCATACACAGAAATGAGAGAAGCAGCTGTGCACAGCCATATACTACTAATAATTTTTGTGAGTGTTAAATAAGCATATTCTGACCTTCTTTTGGATGGCCAATTAATGTCTATTCTATATTTGAATTACAATCTCATTTGTGTTATATGACCACATAAAATAAGAGAATTTGCATTTCAAATCACATTTAAAAAATTCAAACTAGGGACAGAACTTCTTAAGAGGCCCAGGATAATTTTTCTCAACAGCCCTCACATGTTTACATTTGAGAATGAGCGTACGAATGGAAAGCTAGATGGACTCTCTAAAGTGAGGTAGATAATTGGATAGACTTTCAGAGTATGTTTGGGATGAAACGCACGTGAGTATAGTAGCGAATGGGAGAGTGAAGAATGTTAGGTGTCATGAGGTGTACAACAGCAAGTGCAAACATAAAATAGAAACAGGGAGTGAAGTGCCAGTGTGTCCTGTGGAGGAACAATTTCTACACTTACAAGCTGGCCAGCATGGACAAAGAGAAAATGCATATTCATTTGGTTAAGGGAGCCAAATTAATTCACATTCATTTAATAATATATACCCATGTTTCCATCAACAACAATTTATTATTATTTCTTCCAGGTCTTCGAGTTGGCTAGGCTGTCTCCTGCAGTTAAATTGTTGTTGTAAGTCACTAAGTTTGAGATAGTTTGTTAAGAAGTAATGGATAACTGAAACAGTGACTACATTTTTATACTATAGTATTGATAGGTTGTGTTTGTTGAACAGGGAAAAAAGAAGAGCATAACTGTCTAGCTGGGGGCAACTGAGGCCAAAGAAAACATTCATATTAGCTTCACATTGCTTTGTGGAAACTCAGGTTCATTTGACACCTCTGAAGGCACCTTTCCATACACTGCTCTACCCATCCATCAGCTACTTATTCTCCCAGCCATCCATCCATCCACCCGTCACCCCACCAATCCACACATTTAACACTTATGGGGCTCCTACTCTGAGGCTAGGCAGTAAGGATGCAAAATTAAATGAAACAAGATTTTTGTTCTCAAAGAAAAATCTGTGTGATTGAGAAAATTTATTTAAAATCTGCAGATAGGCTGTGAGAATTATTAAAAGGGAAGGCGGCATTTTTTTTGTTTGTTTTCCTTTTTGGTATTTTTTAAAACAACTTTCCCTAAATTCTCAGTTCTCACTTGGACCAAAATCTCAAACACATTTCTATGTTCTCTGTAGGTACTGAAGAAAACAAGTCTTGACTGATAACAGAAAACAGTTGGGAATCTAGTGAGGAAGATGGATGGCTGTGGGGGCTGAGTCCGAAAACAGAAAAGACAGAGTAATTGAAAAAGAAGGTTTGTGTATCATTCATCAGCCACCACCTTCCAAGAAATATCAGCAGATGCAGGAGAACAGGAGTCATGGCACAGATTATACTGTATTGTCTGTCTCTCATTATGCTGAGACTTCCATGAGCAAAGAAGTCCTGTATATTTTTCACTGTCTTTTTTTTTTTTTAACACCTAACACTGCCTGGAAGTAGCTACTCAACAAATATTTGTTACGTGAATGAATGAATGAATGAATGAATGAATGAATGAATGAATGGTATCAGATCCCTGACAATGATAAGACCTGGATCTTCATCATATTCTGTATTTCAATATAGATGATATTACAAAATGATAGTAATAAAAACTATGAAGAAAACCCCCCCAAAGGTACTCCTTATCTAGGTTCCTCATTCTAAAGATGAAGACTTTGTGACCAGAGAAGAGAAGTGACTTAGCTTAGCCTCACACCGTAAGGAATGCAAGGGGGCCGGAAATCAGGCTTCCCTCTCTCGTCCCAGTCCCACATCTTTCCATTACACTGTAGCTGCACCTGAGGAGTCAGACATCCTGCCTCTCTGAACCCTGGAAGAAGCTGGTGGACAGCTTTGCAGAAGCAAGCCCTGATTGTTTTTGCCTCTCTTCACAAACAGTGTAGGATACTAAGCTGTGCCCATACCTGGTAGCCTGAGTCGTCTTTTCAAGTTGAGAAAAATAACCCAGGGGAACACCATCCTTGGCAAAAGTACACTGACTTTCCAAGGGCACTGAAGGTTTGCAAAAGCCGTTCTTGGACTCTGGGGAGCTTTAGTTTCATGAAGGTGATTTAAGCTGTTTCCTCTGGGCATGGAAGGATTAAGATTTAAGAGCCACAAGTGACATTCAAGAATAATAAGAATTAACCACCAAATACTGCTTGCTTGTTTATTTGGCCCACAGACCGACAAAGCTTCCAGGAAATACTTTCATTGCACATAACAGATGAGAATCCTTGGAAAAGCCCTGATAATCCACAAGATTAGAAAAAAATGGCCTTGAGGATAACCACTTTCCACTGTGCCTGTCCCTCCCCCGTCCCTGAAAGTTTCTCATTCACACCCTGCATGCAAGCCACGGATAAGTAGCTGGAGTATATTATGAGAGAGGCAATGTATCAAAACTTGCCTCCATTTAAGTCCCTGCTCCATCACCTTCTAGCTGTGTTGACTTTGCTGCTGCTATCCCTCCCTTTGAGAAAGAGGGAGAATAAATAGAACTAATTGAGTTATTACACGGAAGGCAGTCGCCTAGCACCTAATAATGGATCAATAAATGTCACCGAAGATTGACAGCACCTTATCCGCAATTCCAAAATGACAAGATTGAACCGTTAGTTTTTATGTAACTCTTCTGACCTGAGCTGAACTCACTAGACAGCAAAGCCCAACTTGAACTGACGAGCTGATGTGAGACTGTGCCCGTCTGCGTTTATTCCACTTAGTACAACACACGCTCCTTTTACTGAAGAAATTAATTAGTTTGAATACAGGGGGCTGTGCCAGACCCCGATGGATATTACAGTCTATTGTGACTTTATCTTGTGTTCTTCAAATCGAAAAAGAAATGAATTCTGAAAGGCGCTGGGACCCGAGCGTTGTGTGTCAGACAGCGCGAGCTTGGGTGGCCCGCTGCCTCCCTGGCAGGCCTCCCCGCCCCACCCGCCCCGCTCCCTGAGCCGGCCGCAGCAGCAGGGTGCCCGCTCTGCGCAGCCCCCTTCACCAGCCCGGGCAGCTGGGCTCTTCTTTTCTGTCGCCCCGTGGTTCTTAACGCTGCACTCCATATCATTTTCTCTGCTATATTTTGTGAATTGTATCCTGAGAAAATGAAGCATCACTTCGGTTAGCATATAAAGCTGTCCCTAATGAATATTTTCTACGAACACTCTTTACTTAATAAAAGTAAACATGGGATTTTTTTAAAAATCTGTTTTAAGCTGACACTGAAGTGCTAAATATTATTAATGACAAAATTAATTATGTAAATAATAAACTTGCTTTCTTCTTTGTGGTTTCAAAAAATAATTATGCTACTGCTATGCAATGTGTCCTGACAAGTACTGGCATGTAATTTCACAACAACACCACCACCAACAAAACAGCAGGCTTCCCTGTGCCAAAGGAAAAACTGTTTTCACTGAACAATCACAGATGTGTCCATGATACTTGAGACAGTCATATGGGAATAATTCCCAAAAGATATCAGAAAGCATTTTGAAGCTTTATGGAGCTAAGAAGTCATTATGCACTATAATCTTAAGATTATAATTGATATTTTGAGAATTTGTTCTTTTATTGTTCTTTTTACAGCATTTCTTTTCTCCTATTACAAAAATGACATCTGTTGTAGAAAAATTAGAAAATACCTATAAACAAAAAGAAAATAAAAGTTGCTAATAATCTCACCATTCAGAATATAATTTACATATTAGATTGTTTGCCTATTTGTGCATATGTAAATAATGGATGTGTGAGTGCGTGCATGTGCTTGTATGTCATAGGTCTCCTATGCTTTAGTGAGAGTGAAATGGTTATATTACACTGCAAAGAAAGCAATTATATGGAATCTCTAAGTGTAATTAGATATGGTTTGGAAAAGAAAAATAAGTCACAAATATATAAGTATACATTTGCAAATTGTGGTTTTCTACAAAGGAAATAAACAGAGGACTAAAGTATAGAAAAATAGAGTCAGGGAATAAAGTTGTTAGGGGAAGAATGTCTGAAGAGGAAATTTTAAAAGGCAGTATGTCTAGAATAATGGACGAAGTAAGGAGCGAAACAAGACGGAGATGGAGAGTGCAGTGGAGACTGGACCACGCAGGGCCCTGTGCTCCATTGTAAGGATATCCACTTACTTTGAGGACAATGGGAAAACATCGAAGAGCTTGCTGCAGAGAGACTGATGTGATCTGGCTAAATCTGGGTTATTCAACCTCCCCACTATTGACATTTTAGGTCAGATAAGTCTTTGTTTTGAAGGGCTGTCCTTTGCACTGTAGGAGGTTTAATGGCACTTCTGGCCGCTATCCAACAGATGCCAGTAACATCTCCCCAGATGTGACAACCAAAAATGTCCCCAGACATTGCCAAACTTCCCCTGTGAGTTAAGAGCCAAACAGTCCTGCTTAAAAATATCTAGCTTAAATAATTTAAAATTATTTTGGCTACTAGATGAAGGATAGATTTACCTCTTCGTTTGCCGGGAGCATGACTTCTGATTACAACAAGCAACCATCTTGTCACCATAAGAAAAATCAGCCTTAAAACGACACTAGCCAGTGGATTTCAGAGCTGCAATAAAGGAAGAATCTGGATGCTTTATGCATCGGTGAGCTGCTGAACCAAATGACCAGAATCTGGCATAAGAGAAAGAAAGTCAAAGTGCAAAATGGAAGACTAGTGAGTTCCAGTAAGAAGGTAGCTAGTGGTTCATGTCGAGAGGCGTGTCTTGGACTATAGAGACATGTCTTAGAGTTGTGACTATGGAGAAGCTGTAATTGTGAAGATTTTTGTGGAACTAGAATAAACATGATTTGAATTTATACCTCAATCTAGTTATCACTCCATTCCTCTGCTCCATTTCACAGCAAAACTTCTCACGAAAGTTGCCCATTTTCCAGATAAAGAGGGAAAAAGTATATATAATGTATGTATTATCTTGGTATGTGGCCTAGGGAACTATATAGATCAAGTGACACAAAATGAACTGTTCAATAAATGTTGGAACAAATAGCATTCTGAATAATTTTAAAAAATAGATTTCCTACACCACACTGATAAAAAATAAAATCCAGGTTAATAAAAAACATTAATTTGGAAAGCAAGACTTTAAAACTATGAGAAATAATATAAGATATATTTTCCATAATAGTACAACAGAAAGAGATATTTAGGAATCATATAAAAGTAAATATCAGAAAAGAAAAAATAACTCATATGTATGACTATATAAAAACAAAATTTTTCTCTTATGATAGACTCCATAAGCCAAGTATAATGGCAAGATACAGTTTTAAAAATATTTTTTTATGATCCATATAATAGACACAGGATTTCCATACAGAATATAGGAAGAACTTCATATTAAGAAAAAACAAAAAACACGCAGTTGAGTTACATGTTAAGTAACTCCAAATAAAGGTATCAAAATCCACGTCCCGTCAATTTAAGCAGCTCTCCAACTTGACTATTAATTAAGGAAACACAAGTCAAGCCTGGCCAAGCGTGGCTCAGCGGTTGAGCGTCGACCTGGGATCCAGGCGATCAGGGTTCAATTCCCGGTCAGGGCATACACCCGGGTTGTGGGCTCGATCAATGACTCTCTCATCATTGATGTTTTTATCTCTCTCTCCCCCTCTCCTTTCCTCTCTCTGAAATCAATGAAGATATATTTAAAAAAAAAAAAAAGGCGTTTAAGGAAACACAAGTCAAAGAAAAAACAGTCAACTTTATTCACGAAAGTATAATTACAAAATATATTCACAAAAAATAATACTTAGAATTCCCAGTTAAGAGTGTGAAATATAAGAATTCTTAAAATTTCTAGCGAGGACATATCAGAATAACTGTTTTGTAAATTTGTAAATATCCAGTAACAGTTAAAATACGTTGATTATAAAAACATCAAGCAATTTGACTTCTGGATATATGTGTACCCTGCCATTATACTTGGTTTATGGAGCCTATCATAAGAAGAGGTATTATGAGACTTTGCAATGTTACTTACAACAACAACAAAAATCTTAATATCCACCCAATGTAAAGGTCTAAAGCAGTTAAAGTGACGGAACTGTGTCCATATGTCAAGAGGCTACAACTGAAAAATACAGTGTTGGCTATTATAAATAATATTCTATGGAACAGCCTGTGTATATTGTTTTGGTGCTCATGAATATGCATTTCTCTTGGATATTTACTTCAAATTTAAATGGATGGCTTAGAAGGCATTGTACGTTTTGCTTTAGCAAGTTAGATTACTAGATGTAGTAGATTGTATTAGTTTCAGTGGTTTTCAAAGTAGTAATGCCAATTTACATACTCACCAGTAGGGGAAAAACTAGAAATAACCCAAATAGCATCAGCATTATGATGTAGCAATAAACCATAGTACTTTCATCAAATGAAATGCTATCAAGCAATGGAAGTGAAAGAGCTGCTGTTCCACAGTAAAGAAAGATAAATCTCACAGACATAATGCTGAGTGAAAGATATTTGACAGGAATTTTTTATAAGTCCATTTATTTGAGTTAAAACAATAACAAATCTAACACATGGTGATAGAAGTCAGAATAGTGATTATTTGGGGGAGTTAAGACTGGATGTGGACTCCAGAGCAGCTTCCCTGTACTGATAATATTCTATACTGTACATGATCTGCCTGAGGGCCCCAAGGGTCCATTCACTTGGCAAAAATTCATTCGACTTCACACTTGATATCTGTGTACTTTTTGTATGTGTTAATTTAACCATGGGTTATGCATATATGTATGTAAATTTTTAGGTTAATCTCTCCCCACCCACTCGTCCACCCTTGCCTTCCCTCTGAGATTCTTTCCCAAGATTGTTTTGGTTTTTTGAGGTCTTGTGGTTCCATATTAATTTTAGAATTGTTTTTGTATTTCTGCAATAAATTTCACTGGGATTTTGATAAAGATTGCATTGAATCTGTAGATCACTTTGGGTAGTGTGGACAGTTTAACAGTACAGTGAAGCCCTCAAATTCATGAACACCGAAAGCTTTGCCTTTTACTTGTGCCTTCTTTAATTTCTTTCAGCAGTGTTTTTTTAGTTTTCAGTGTGCAAGTCTTTTACCCCTATAGTTAGCTTTATTCCTCAGTATTTTACTCTTTTTGATGCTATTGGAAATGGAATTTTCTACTTTCTTTTCAGACTGTTTATTAGTGCATGAAATGAAACTGGTTTTTGTGCACTGACTTTGAATCCTGCTACTTTGTGGAATTCACTTATAGCTTATAGATCTTACAGTTTTTTAAATGTGTGTGTGGAATCTTTAGGGTTTTCTACTTATATGATTATATTATTGTGAACAGAGACAATTTTACTTCTTTTCAATTTGTTTGTCTTTTATTTATTTTATTTTTTTGCCTTATTTCTCTGACTAGAACTTCAATACCATGTTGAATAGAAGCAGTGAGAGTGGGCGTGTTTGCCTTGCTCCTGATGTTAAAAGAAAAGCTTTCAGTTTCTCACAATTGAATATGATCTTAGTTGTGGGTCTTTCATACCAGCCTCTGTTGTGCTGAGGTAATTTACTTCTACACCTGATTTGTTCTATGTTTTTTAAATCATGAGAGTGTTTAATTTGCGAAATGCTTTTTGTGAATCTATTGAGATAATCGTGATTTTAATTCTTCACTCTGTTCATGTGGTTTATCACATATAGTGGTTTGTGTAAGAACCTTCCATGCATTCCTGGAATGAAACCCCCTTAATCATGGTGTGTAATCCTTTTAATGTGCTGTTTATTTGGTTTGCTAGAATTTTGTTGAGAATTTTTATATCTATATTCTTCAGGAATATTGCCTGTAGTTGTCTTTTCTTGTAATGCCCTTATCTGGCCTTGGGAGCTGGTAAGGCTGGCATCATAAAGTTAGTTTGAGGTTGTTCTTTACTCCTTAGTATTTTGGAAGTGTTTGAGAGGGACTGGCATGACTTCTTTAAATGACTGGGAGAATATAGCAGTGAAACCATCTGGGCCCGGGCTTTTCTGTGCTGGGCAGTTTTCGATTACTGATTCACTCTCCTTACTCATTCTTGGTCTCTTCAGATTTTCTGTTTTTAGGATTCAATCTTAGTAGTTTCTGGGATTTATACTTTTAGGTTATCAACTTTGGTGACATATAATTGTTTATGGTAGTCCCTTATAATCCTTTTTGTTTCTGTGGCATCAACTGTAATCTCTCCTCTATCATTTCTGATATTCAGTTCTCTTTTCTTTCCCCCGCTTAGTCTAAAAACAACTCCTAGTTCAATTTATTTGTCCTATTGTTTTCCCATTTTCTATTATATTTTTTCTCTAATTGTAATTGTTTTTTCTTCCTCTAATTTAGGAATTAGTTTGTTTTTCTTTTCAGAGTTCTTAAAGTGTAAACTTAGATTGTTTGAGATTTTTTTTTCTTTTTTGATGTAGGCACTTACCACTATGAACTTACCCCTCCATACTGCTTTTGCCACATCTCATAAGTTTGGTAAGATCTGTTTTTATTCTTATTAGTCTCATTATATTTCCTAATTTTCCTTTTGATTTCTTTTTTGACCCATTGTTTGTTCAGAAGTGTGTTGTTTAATTTCCCCATATTCCTGAATTTCCAGTTTCATACTGCTATGGATTTCTAGTTTAATTTTCTGTGGTCAGAAAAGATGCTTGGTGTGATTTCAGTGTTATTAAATATGCTATAATTTGCTTTGTAACCTAATGTGATCTGATCTACCCTGGTGATTGTTCCAGAAGCTTGAGAATAATGTGTATTCTGCTGCTGTTGGGTTCACTTGGTCAATAATATTGTTCAAGTCTTCTGTTTTCTATTGATCTTTCTGTTTGTTCTTTTCATTATTAAAAATGGGGTTTGAAATCTCCTGCTATTATTGTGTTGCTTTCTATTTCTTCCTTCAGGTCTGTAATGTTTGCTGCATATATTTGGGTGCTCTGATATAGAAGATTTATATATATCTCCAAATATGTATGTGTGTTTTTCTTTGTCAATAAATCCATTACAGTTTCAGTTTCTCTATCTCTGAAGATTATTTCCTTAAAGTATATCTTTTCTCAAATGTTAATATACTACAACATTTTTAGTAAATGTTTGTATCATATTTTTTTTTTTATTTTTGTGTGTTTATGTTTTACATATATCTCATATAAACAAAATATAATTTTGTTCCCAGAATATAGTACTGCTTGTAACTTCTTCTCTTTGTCCAATTACTTTCGTTGTAATGACTAATATTTACCATGTTAATGATTATTTTCTTTTTGTTCTGAAGGTCTTATGATCAATTTTTAATGTCTTGCTTTCTTTTAGAATGATTCTGTATTTATTATTAAGTTGCTTTCCTTTGTTAGTTGTAAATCATGCACATTTCTATTACTATTTTAGTGTTAACCCAGATTACATGTCCTTGGTAATTAAAATCTAAGGCTAATCATCAATTCTCTCTTTTTAGCCAACACTACAATCTTAGAATGTTTTAGTTCCATTTACTGGTATTATGATTTCTTATGATTTTTACTACTATTTATGAATACACTACTATTTATGATATGCTATTGTAATTATTATTATTAAGATTTTACTTGGCCAGTATTTGTTTGTATGTGATCACAGATTTATTGGTTTTATTTCTCTGTATTTTTTCCTACCATGAGCTTTATGGTTTCTCCTAGATGAAGAATATTCTTCATTACAGTATTTCTTTTAGTGCAATGCCTGGTAGGTACATATTTTTCTGGGTTTTGGAGAGAAAATATCTATATTTCACTTTATTTATTGAAATGTATTTTCAGTAGGATGATATTTTAGTTTGGCAGTTTTCTTTCAGCATTAGGAATATGTCATTCTACTCTCTTTGGCCTTCATTGTTTATATAGAAGTCACTTATAATTTACTCTTTGCCATCTGTAAATTTTTTTTCTAGAGACTTGTACTATTTTGCCTTTGTCTTTAGTTTTCTGAATTTTATTATGACATGTATAGAATAGGCTTTTTAAATCTGTGGTTTAATGTCTTTTAATCGTTTTTGAAAATTCTTAGCCACATCTTTTTAATCATGCCCTATTTTTCCTCTCCTCTCTTTCTGGGATGCCAATCACATGTGTGTTATATCTTTTTGCCATGTGCCTCGTTTTTGTTTTGTTTTGTTTCATCTTTTTACTTCTCTGTGCTTTTTCTTATTTTCTCCTGATTTTATAATCTAGTTTAGTAAGTTCCTCACTAATTGTATCTAACCTGCTGTGACACCCACTCCTGGAGTCCCTAATTTCAGGTACTATATTTTTTATTTCTGAAATTTTTTTTTTGCTTTTTTTAGGTGTGTTTTTTTTATCCAGTTCTCTGCTTCACTATTCTGTCTTGATCTTTATTTCTTTAATGTAGTCATCACCTTTTTCTTGAAGTCTGTATCAGATAATTTTAATTTCTAGAGCTGTTGTTTCCATTGTTATTTCTTTTGCTGATTTTAGTTCATGTGACTTATTATATTCATATGTCTTGTACCTTTTTATTTTCTACTAAATAGTTTGAAAAATCATATGTTTTATGGACAAGAATATTTTGTGCCTCCAGAAAGGATTTTTGTTTACCTCATTCTGAGACCGCTAACAATGCAAGCATCATTGTAATCCAATTTTAAGAACTGGATTTTTTTTAAATTTGGATTTGATGTTTAGCTGTTCTCAGTGTAAACACTGTTATATATTTAGCTCTTATTTCTTGGATGCAGTACTTTACCATTTTAACTCAAAATAGAGGATGGGTTGCAAGAAACATCATTATTCATGGGCCCTGTGTTCCAACTTTGTGGCCCAGATCCATGAGACTATCAAAAATTCCACCCAGCCTTTTAGTTGCCTTTCCACATCTGTAAGTCAGGAGTCAGGCTCACTTATTGGCCTGTTATTCTTAACAGCAGTGTTAATTCTTTGATAACTTCTGTCAGAGTCCATATATATTCCAATTTTTTAAGTTTTCTTTTTTATATAGTTTGGTATAAATTATCTAAGTCTTTTTTTATCTGAAGTCAGTATCCTATATATTTTATAATCTTTTCTGGTCATCTCTATGTTCAAACTCTCCAGTGGAGAAACAGCATAGCATTGGAATTAAGATGATGGCTTTTGAATCTTGATTGCCTGAGTTCAAATTCTAGCCTGCCTCTTATAAGCTCTTTGAATTTTGGCAAGTAACTTAACCCCTCTATGTCTAAATTTCCTCATCTGTGAAAAAGGACAAGATTTATTTCCTTTGTTAAATGTCAGTATTTATAAAGCATTAAATATATAAATTACCTTATGCTATTATAAAATTGCTATTGCAGCACAATTCACAATAGCTAAGATTTGGAAACAGCCCAAGTGCCCATCAGTAGATGAGTAGATAAAAAAAGCTGTGGCACGTTTACACCATGGAGTACTATGCAGCTGTGAAGAGGAAGGACCTTTTGGCCTTTGGCACAGCATGGAGGGAACTAGAAAGTATTATGCTCAGTGAAATGAGCCAGTCAGAGAAGGACAAGTACCAAATGATCCAGCTTATATGTGGAATATAATAAACAAAATAAACTGATGAACAAAGTGGATCCAGAGACATAGAAGCATGGAACAGACTGAGGGATCTCAGAGGGAAGGCGGGGAGGGGAGTGTGGGTGGGGAGGGATTAATCAGGGAACTTGTATGTTTATGTACATGGCCCATGGACCCGGACAACAGTGTGGTGAAGGCCTGGGGGGAGAGGTACAGGGTGGAGGGGGTCAATGGGGGAAAAAGGGGGGCTTTTGTAATACTTTCAACAATAAAGATAAATTTTTTAAAAATTGTGCTGAAAATATTAAAATTACATATTTGTTCCTACTATTTTTCCCCACTTTATTATTTTTCAATTAAATAAATTTCTATTTTAAACCACAATAATGTACATTTTACTGATTATTAATCTTCCATATTATTATGCATAGTCTTGACAAGTTGAAAATAACATAAACAAGGTCTGATATATAAATGAAGTCTCAAATGCATACCTATCAATATACTGTCGCAGTGTCTTATTTATGCAGTTCTCCTTCGTCTTCAGAGGAGCGTACTGATCAATTTTCTGTCAAATTAGTCATTGTGATCCATTTATAAAACAGAAAATTTAGCTAATACAGAGAAGCATCGGTTTTTCAGTGGAGTAGAGAAAGACTCTTCTAACAGATTTGACCAAACGTGACACACAAATGCTTCTATTATTTGTGTAAGTGCATAAGACAAACTTAAACCCAAAATTGAGCCTAACCATAAAAATACCTGACATTTTAAAAACACATGATTCATTGATCATTTTCTGTTTCAATGTGATATGTATTCGATAAAAATAACCCATAAAGTAACCGCTGTATCATTAACCATACAAATTTTATTACTTCCTCCGTTTTATAGAAAACTAAGCCCTCCCAATTAGAAATTTGACCAAGTCATTACAGTATCTTTCTCACACTGAATTATACAAATAATACTTCAAAAAATAGATGATCTATGCTGATTTAAACTAAATATAATCTTAAATCTCTGTATACTTAGTACATAAGTACATAAATAATTCCTTCACTGAAAAAACTGAAATTTAGTCTATTTAAAAATCAAAATGATTTTTTCATTCATACGTGTCACAGAGGAATAAATCTATAAAATCGCAGAAGCATTTTATTCTAATTACAGGTATTACACATATATTTACTTGGTAAGTGTTCTCTACTAGTAAGAATAGTTCCTAACTGTGTCTCACAATACAGTGGAGGAGGCTATTCCTGCAGGATTAAGTGACACTCTGCAAGAACCTGTTTATAGAATAAAACTTTGCAGATTACTGTTCCACTAATCTCCTAACCCTCTAATTCTGTATTCGATAAATGCTAGTTTTACTCTCTTTTGCTTCCTTTACTTAAATCCTTAAGTAAAGTTTTCACTGCATGTGAATTGCTAAGAATCACCAAATGAAATTATATTTATCAACAGATTTCCAGTAGTGTGCCTAGCTGAGACCATGCCTGTAGCTAACAGTATCTGCGAGTTATGTCCTTTCTGCCAGGCAACGGCAACTACTTGTATCGCCTCCTTCAGTGGCTGAAGTGACGGCCACTTGTGTGACAGGAGAGGGACACTACGATAAACATTTTAAAGCTCTATCTTCATGTATATTTTTAATCCCACATTTCATTCTCTTGCTCTTATCCCTAAAATTTCCTAAGTGACTACAGCAGTTAACTAACCTCTGGCCTGAGCTTTTCTGTAGTCATTTTCCCAAGAAAGAATTTGGGTTTTTTCTGTTCTTGACGTTATGAAGCATTTCTAATAATGTAAGAAAAACGGAGAGGCGAGTATAATAAAAGATGTAAGATGGGAAAGACCAAATGTCAAGCTAAATAATGATAATTTGATTACTTAATATCTCTATAAATATTCCATTAGGATTTCTTAATTAAACCTCTACGCGTGCTCTCCAAAGTTGAAGACAGGGCAGCTAACATCGTTTAGAGAAATGAAGTACCATGGAGTGGAAATTTTCATCTGACCTCGGTATAGAAAAATGCCTTCTGGATTTTTCCAAATGATTTACAAGGTCTATGTTTAGAAATCTGGCTGTGGGATGACATTGCACAGTAGACTCTGAAAAACACATAGTCAGTGTCCCGGCAACTCACACTGGCTCTTATCTAGGACAAGTGCTTAAGTATTTTTTTTCTTAAGTCAAAGTCTTTCTTCTGGCTTGAAAGTACTCTTTAGTCTCCATAGCAATCCTTTGACTATACCATAACACGATCTTAAATATCTTTACATTTGTTCTGAAATAAAAGGTACTGCTGTCTTTCTTATTACTTGAACACGTAGAGAGAAAAGATGAAAATACTCCAAAATAATTCCATGATTTTATAACTAAAGGACGGAAGTTTTTCAACAAAATTCTTGTTTCTTACTTGTCAGAGCTCAGGGAAAAGAAGAAATCTGGAACAAGTTCTCATAGACATCAGAGCCCCTGTTCTCAAAACAATTTAACATCCAAAGAAAGATTTACATAACACAAATACTTAATATACAAATACATGATTTATTTACATATATACCCACACACACTTTATATTCATTCATATATTTATGCATATATCTGATATAGATACATACTTTATATTCAGAATACATAACGACAGAATATGAACACTATGTAACCATAGTAAATAAAACATTTTGCAATTAGATTTGCAATTAGGACTAGGTAGAATTAACTAAGCTGGACGAGTTTCCTGAGATAAATCAAGATAAATAGGGAGATAAAGCATTACTTTGTGCACTATTTCTAAGATGCAGATATCGATACCTGCTATATCTAATAAAAATAAGTACCATGTGTGTTCGTGCTAGACTTAAAAGATACCTGAAGTCAGAGATGTACGTAATAGGTATCTTGAATGAGAGAGACTGGATTGTCTTCAGTGAACCATGAAGAAAAAACCAGGGGACAATAATCAGGGAGTAGAAGATGGTAAATTATAATGGTGTTAGCCTCGACTTCGAAGTGGACTTTTATTGAGAAAAGAAGATAAAGTAATAGTTTTCAAGAAAAGGAGCTTGCAAAGAGGCCATTGACCAAAGTTGTTGTTTGAGAATACTTTACTTTGAGAATGCAGAGTATTCATGGGGCAGCTAAGACTAGAAGTTACAAGGGGTGTTAAGAGAGGAGGCTGAGGACACAGTGCTGATCACCTAGCTACAGTTTGGGGAATACAGTGGAAGGATTTGGGCAGCACCAGAGAACTGCACAGATCAGAGCAGCACAGAGGTAGGAGTCCCACTGATAACGGGTGACTGGGGGACCAAAGCTATCTCCCCGTGCCTAAGTTAAATGCATAGGGACCGTTACGGGATTCTTTCTGATGGTTTCTTAGAACAGAGTGGGTGCTCATTCTAGTGTTGGCGTAAGGTGGTGCTGGTAAGACGACTTCCTAGAAGCCCTTCCCAGTATGTCTGGCAATAATTGGTGGCTTCAAAAGGTAATAGAACAAGAAAGGAGAGTAAATAAATTGATTGAAGGTTACAGATGGGTAAGATCAGAAGGAGCATGCTAGTGAAAAGAGCACTGCTAACAAATTAATCTGAAAACTCCAGACACTCAAACAGTTAAGTATGATTGAAGGGAAAACTGGTAGATAGGGTGCTTGAGGGCGAGAGAGGGAGAGAGGGAGAGAGAGACCTGAACCATGAAAGGCCTTGTTCGTCATATCAGGACAATTTTTCGGAGTGGTCTAAAGGCCAATTATCTAAAACACCTTGCATACAGGGCCTGAGAATCAGGGCCTTAAGAGGATACAGGGGACTATAAAGGCCAAAGTTTGAAAAACACTGTTTTGGTACTTAATTTTGTAAGCAAAAGGGGAAAATAATCAGAAGTATTCAGGAGAGAAATATCATCATCATCGTCATTGTTGTCGTCATCATCTTACACATAGTGTTCTGTATACTGTACATAAAAATATCACTGATTTAATGCACTTTGTAAGTTTTAAGTTAACATAAAATTTAGACAGAAGTATTTTACTTTTATGGCTTTTTGCTCTTACTAATTTCAATTAACTCACCCATCCTAAACATGTCAGATAAGAGGGTTTCTATTATAGATTAAAATATTAATAATGGCTGGCAGTGGAATTGAGATTGTTAGTGATTATTTTTTTCTTTCATTATTTATTTGGTATTTTCTCAACTTGGTTAAAAAATTATATTATTTAAATAATCAAAATAAATAATTAATGTACAATAAAAATTAAGGAAGAGGCATTATCAACCTAATGCAAACAAATGATAGAGTAGTAATATTTGTATTACAGTGAAATATTAAAAATTTTAAATTATTAAATGGGAAAGGAAAGTTATTTCACATTGATAAAACTAAAATCTACATCTTTTATGGGCCATCAAATTATGTTACATAAAGAAAACTATTGAGAAAATTATAGAAATACATTTGTTGTAGTTATTGCTTTAATATAATTCTCTTTATAGATTATAAAAATAAAAAATTGAAATGAGACAAAATTTAATTAGATGAAAGAATTAATATAACAAACTTTGTTCTCTATAAGTAAAGATTATCTTTTCTCTTAGGCCACTGAGATATTGAAATTTATTTTCTAACTCTCATTTACAGTCTTGGCAGGAAACAAACTGCACACACAAAATGGCAAATTTGAGATGAGTTTTAGAAAAAAATCATTTACAAAGAAGAAGTCAAGATGTAAAGAAACCACAGGGGATCTTGTGACAACGATGGTAGTCCTAGGTTCCTGAAAGAGTGAGGAGAGGAGTCTCTACAACCCTAAGCAAAAGAGAAAGTCTTATGGCAAGATTACTCCAAAGAAGCTGTAACCTTCAGAATAGGGGAGGAGCTGAGGTAATAAATACCTTAACCATCCTCTCTCTCTTTGATCTCCTGAGAAGCTCACCCCTGCACTCCGCCTTCCCCAAGCTGAAGACAATTAGCAGCCAGTGGACATGGGGCCCATTGATTCAGGACTCACAGGCCAGCCTCCTGGGCCACAGGCTGGTAGAGAAGTGTGGGGATTTCTTCTATTGGGTTGAATAGAAGAAATCCAGCACCATCACAGAGAAAAACTCCAATGTAAGAATAAAATGGATAAAACTTATTCTCTGATCATAATTATTTTAGTTTACTTCAGATTTAGCTAAAAATATTGAAGCTAGATCAAAATCATTGTGCTGCTCTACCCTAACTTATTCTCATGGGCTAATCATATTAAAAACTCCTCTTACTAGAACCACAAAGTAAGAAAAGAAACCCATTAATTTTTATGTAGTAGGAGAAAGAAGGCTATAAAAATGTACAATAGTAGAGACTACTTCTTGATTGATCTTTCAAATTTCAGTAACTTGGTCAGAAATAGGAAGCTGGGGGAACAAGCCATCATGGAACCCCAGGACCAGAATCTAAGTAATTTATAGTTTTCCTCAAATTCTGTCTGTATAAAGTAGGACTTGATAAATTGCTCTATCCCAAAGGCTGACAAATTATGTCCTATAGACCAAATCCAGTCTACCACTTGTTTAAAAACAGAAAAAAAGTTATTGGAACACAGCCACACTCATTCACTTCCATTTTAACCTATAGCCTATGGCTCCTTTCATACTACAAGGCACAACTGAGTAGTTACAACAGAAAATACATGATTGCCAGAACTGAAAATATTTACCATCTGTTGCGGAAAAGTTTGGAGACTCCTCTGTTCCAACTATATTTGCTACATCTGTAGTAGAGGTATATTTTCTGTTGACTTATTTACTTCTATAGATTGTTAATTAGAAATAGAGGCTGAATTTTTATTAGCTTAATTATTTCATCTTCCTTAACTAGACAAAACTCAGAAGTAGTAAAACATTACTGGGATCACTGTTTTGTGATTAGTACATAGTATTTTCCTTTTTATAGTACTGCTCACAAACAAATTTGAAGGGCTGTTCTTTGTTCATGAACAAGTTTGAAATGTCTTCCTTTCCTCTAAATAGGTGATAATTATGAGTCTAAATATGAAATAATCACAAATAGTATTGTATTTTCTACATAATAGAAGTTAAAAGATCGATTATTTTTATAGAGTGGGTGAGGCTGGTCAGGTATAAAATAGGTGCTGAATTTCTAGATGTACAACCAACCTCACACCTACATAGTTGTATTGCATTTTAAAGATGATTCAGACATAATAAAATTCCTTGACAAAAGATGTCTGTGGATGGAATGCAGCCCTGAGTTCACTAGTCTGAGACAGCCATTGCACAGAATAATTTAAAAATATAATAATGAAATTTCACACAGGTAAGCTAAACTACTTAGAAACAAACTCTTTTCCTATGGAATACTAGGTCAAAAAGTAAATATAATAGATAATTTATAAAATTATGAAAATAACATTATTTACAATAATTGTTTATTATAAAGTCAAGGTCCCACATAAATATAAAATTACTGCATATATTATTAAGCAAAAAGCTATTAAAATAAATTACTATTGTAAGATAGTAGAAAATAAAGTTAAATGAATCTAGAAAAAGCAAATAGAAGGAAAGGAAGGAAACAAATTAATGGGATTGATTTACAGTTTCAAAATTAACAATGGTCATTATAAAGAATAAACAAAATTGATTTTTTTTTTTTCCATTGCTTTTCAGAGAGAGTGGAAGGGGGGAGAGAAAGAGAAAAACATTGATATGAGAGCGACACATTGATTGGTTGCCTCCCACACACACCCTGACCAACCAGGAGCCGGGGATTGAGCTTGCAACCAAGGTATGTGCTCTTGGCTGGAATAGAACCCGGGACCCTTCAGGCCTTGGGCCGATGCTCTAACCATTAAGCAAAACTAGCCAGGGGTAAAAAAATTATTATTTATGGATGATATTTGTCTTCTGAAGATATGAGAGAAATATGTATGAAAATCTAGTCAAAAAATAAATACCATTAGTTATGTAGTTACAAAACAAATATTCACAAATTAAAATTTATTTACAAGCTAGAAAATTTCAGGAAGCTTAATGGCAATAAAATATTGTCTTCTAAAATTCTACCAAGTTACTTAAAATAACTTTTTTACTATCTTGACAAGAAATATAAGAATATATATAAATAATTTTAAAATCTTTGCTGAGTGGTCAGTCTTAAAAGAAGACCTATAAAGTGGGGAAGAGGTGCTTATTTCTTAAAAATAAAACCATGACATTGTAAAAGTTATTTCCAATAAATATTTATAAATATTTAAAGTACTTGCAAATAACAACCCCATAGGTTTTTTAAAATTACTTTGGAGTTCATCAGAACAAAATAAATGGGAACGAATGGGGTTTTTGTCCTGAAACAATGAGACAATCTTATCTGTTGAATACTGTATTAAAATGTGATTTAAAGACCAAATAATTTGACTTATAATACCTATAATTTGGTTATAGGTATTAGATTAAGCACAAGCATTTTCCTTTCCTCCTTTTTTTTTGTTTTTATTTCTTCAGTCACAAAATTGCAAGAATAAATATTCTGGAAAAGAAGATGACAGAAACAAAATTTGGAAAGCTTAAAAGCTGGTGAAGGGTGAATGACTTAACTGATCTAGAAAACTGAATCCTATGCAGGCAGGGCAGTGAGTCCATTTGCACTGCAGAATCTCTTGAGGCCTGAAGCATGGATGGCATTGCGTAGCTCTGCAAATGGGGATGAAAGCAGGCAAACAGAGGATTGGTTAAAAGTGCAATTAAGAAATTAGGACCCTAAATCCCCTCCATGATTCCAGAAAGAGGGGTCCCTCTTATTCATCTCTTTTGTAATAGACTGAGGATTTTCCCTGGTGAAGGTAACAACTCTGACCTAGGAACCAGCAGCTCCGCTGAGAATGTGAGGCCAGCACTGGCCTCATGAGGTAAGCAGAGGCTCCATGAGCTTTTCCTCACTGGGATACTGACACATCTAGTACGCGACCCCCTCAGCTCCCAGAGTGTCGGCCTCTTACAACCTGCAGGCGCTGATTGAAAGATTCTTTTCTGGGGGATCTGACCAACCCAAGGAAAACTTTCTAAAGATACACTGGGGTCCAAGCAACCATTCCAAACTAAGTTCCATGGCAGAATGAAGCCCTAATGCTCTAGGGCTACCATCATATGCAAAGAATTAACCTATCTTCTCTGAATCTAGAATAATACTAGCTAAATAACTAACTCCCTTGGGGGAAATGAGGAAATAGTCACTCAAATAATATTCTGCAGTGCTTATTTATCCCCCAAAACTCCACTGAAAAAGGCCAGACCTACTATGAAGTCAAAAGCCTACAAAATGCACCCATGCACAGATGATGTTAGTCATCTTTTCATTCTTTTTTTATGTATGAAAAGTAGGTAAGGAGAAGGTTTAAAAGAAATACTTTAACGTAAGAAATGGAGGCCAAAACAAACTAGCAAGCAAATAAAAAGGGAGAAAAACCCAGATAAACACACCGTGTAGGATTGCTAAAATATTTCATCCATGAAACAAGAACAAGTGCTGGTGAGGGTGTGGAGAAAGGGGAGCCCTAGCGCACTGTTGGTGGGAGTGCAGACTGGTGCGGCCACTATGGGAAACTGTGGAGTTTCTTCAAAAAATTAAATATGGAGCTGCCATTGGACCCAGTGATCGCACTTCAAGGAATATATCCTAAGAATCCTGAAACACTAATCAGAAAGAACTTATGCACCCCTATGTTCATAGCAGCGCAGTTTACAATAGCTAAGATCTAGAAACATCCCGAGTGCCCATCAGTAGATGAGTGGGTAAAAAAGCTGTGGGACATTTACACCATGGAATACTACGCAGCTGTAAAGAAGAAGGATCTCTTACCCTTTGGGACAGTATGGATGGACCTGGAGAGTATTATGCTAAGTGAAATAAGATAGAGAAAAACAAGTATCACATGATCTCACTCATATGTGGAATCTAAATAATAAACTGAGGAACAAAATAGATCCAGAGACATAGAAGCATGGAATAGACTGAGGCATCTCAGAGGGAAGGCGGGGGTGAGGGAGTGGGTGGGGAGAGATTAATCAGAGAACTTAAATAAATAAATAAAAGTTAATATATGATCAAATTAGTAAGAATATAGGATTAGGACAATTTCATAGCCAAAAAAAGTTAGATCCATATATCAAATCAGACAGCAGGAAAATTACAAAAGAATCAATAATTTACATTTTTAAATGAAATAATTAAAAATATAAGAAGAACTAATATAATTCTTTATAACTTTCAAAAAACGACTGGCTTTCTATGACTCAAAATCCAGAAGCTATAAAAATTATTGGCATAATTTAACCACATTTTTTTTTAAATCTGAAAAAGAATGTTCAAAAGACAAATAACAAATTGGGAAAAATATTTTTAGTTTATACCACAAAGTATTTTGTTTTTCCCCCCTTATTTATAAAGAGCTCCTGGGGGGGGGGGGGGACAAAAAGTTCCATTAAAAAATTAAAGAACCAGATAGAAAAATGGTCATAGACTAAATAACTGATAAAAAAAAAAAAATACAATGGTCCTTAAATATGGAAAAAACTGTTTAGTATCACTCATATAAATATAAAATTGATAACCACTTTTCACTATTAAATTAGCAAAAATTCAGAAATTAAATAATATACAATGTTGTTAACACAGGGAGGAAACAGGTACCCACATATATTTCTGGGGAGAGTGTAAGTTTGTATGCCCTCATATGAAAGGCAATTTGGTAAGCTCTATCAAAATTATAAGTGTTTGTGCTTTTTGACCCAACAGTTCTATTTCTGATAAGTTATTCTACTAATACAGTTATTATTGTGCTAATTTGCGCATGTACAAGTTTACTTACAGAAGTATTGTTTGAAATGGCAAAAGAGTGGCAAAACATGAATGTGCATGCAACAGATTCATTACATAAACTATGGTACACTCATAGAGTGCAATTAAATTGTAAAAAAAAAAAAGGTAAGGATGCCGTCCATATATATACTAAAATGAAGATATATCCCCAGCTATATTGTTAAGAGATGAAAGTACATATATTGTTAAGGAGTAACTTTTGCTTAAAAAAGAAGCAAAGTAAGAATCTACAATTGCTTTAACATACGTAAAGAAACTCTGGAAGGATACCTGTGGAATAAATATTAGTGTTTACTCATTCGTGGGAGGAAAGCGGCCTGGGAACCAGGAAGGTGGCAAACAAGGATGAGAGGAATGATTTCCACTGTAAAACTTTTCAAAACACCATGGACGATAAAAAGATTTGTTCTTCTATTGGCAAATGATTTTGAAAGACTAAATTATTAGGAATATACAAAATTGTGAAAAAGATGCCTTCCCCTCCTGAATATTAAAATGCACTCTAAAAATGCAGTGGGGTTAAAAATAAAACTGTTATAATGGCTCAACAGAAGTGGACATGGCAATGGCCAAGACACAGACACACACCTACATACAAGGTACAGAAAATGATAAATATCTTAAATGTCTGTAGATTATTCCATAAGCGGTAATGGGATGAATGGGAAGCAACTTAAGAAATACATAGATTGAGATCCTTGTCTCATGTCATATTGTAAATGAATTCTGAAAGAGCAGAAGAGAAAGATACGACACTTCACCATGGACCCAGTGCCAAGAGCATTCTTCACATTGGTTGTGAGAGCTGGGTCATTGCATTTGGAATCTATGTCCAGCACCCACTTAAAACGCTCTGCGAATGAGCCGAAGCAGGACTCCCGCAGAGAAGGGCCCTGTCAGAGCCCTCTGTCTCCATGACCCACGAAAACGTAATTTCAAACCAGTTCTTCACGGACGGTTACGCGGGAACTTCTGCTGCTTACGCTGCGGCCTCTCCTGCTGGCTGCGAGTCCGCGGCTCTCAGCGCGGGAGCGGCCCGGGGAGAGCAGTTCTGGTTATTCTTTTGGGGCTTCTTCGTGCCGCAGGCACCTAAGGGTTCTCGTAACTGGCCCATCTTCTAAGCTGTTCTGACGATATCTGGGTGTTTTCCTAAAAAGGCTTTTGATTTGCCCTGGGACTCTCAACCTAGACTCTCGGCCTGAAATTGTGTCTCCTTGGCTCCTGGTTGTCGGTTTCAGTTTTCTTCGTGAATTTGTATTTTCCTGCTCCTGCGCTGCCTTTAAGTCTAACGCTTTATTTTGCAAGTTAGGCAGAGGACCGCAAAACTAAAACTTTATCTTAGATTTTATTTTTCCTTTTCTTTCTCTGCTCTCCTTCCAATCTATTGAGGACCTTATTCATCAATCCTAACAATTGCGCTGGAAGAGAAATATTTGCGAACAAATAAGGAGACACCAGGAGTACTTCCCCTATGCTTTCCTTTGTTTGTTTCTTTATTGGTTGGGCTTAGTTTCTTGTTTGCTTTAATAAAGCAGAGCTAGGGAGTATAGGTAAAGTCAAAACAGAACCAGAAAAGGGTATATACAGATCTGATGTACTGCAGAGAATGGGGGGGAATTTCTTTAAGGAAAATAATACAGATACCTTCTTCTCTTCTAAATTCAGCGTGTTTCTCTACCGCCTCCTTCAAGGCTCCGTCACAAAGGGAAACCTGACGGGGTTGGAGGGAAGGGAGAAATTGCCCTCCCTGAAGTCTCAACCCCTGGTGTCAGTGTGCACATGATGACATACCCGCTATTGTTAAACATGCCATCTTGAAACAATTTATTAGACAAAACCAAAAGTAATATCAACAGATATCCATGGACATTTTACTTTTACTCTGAGGTAAAATTATATCTGACTGAAGCTTTTAGGAAATCCACCTAAGTAAATGAAAAAAAGAAGTGTATTAAAGGCAGAGAACATAATGTCTATCACCTCCTTAGGCTCAACTTTTAAAATAAACTTTTTATAATAGATTTATAAATTTAGATTTACTGAAACCTGCAAAGGTCGCACAGAGAGTTCCAAATACCCTGCACATAATTTCCACTACTGTTAACATCTTACTTTGCTACAGTACATTTGTCACAGCTTATGAACCAAAAATACTGCATTATTATTCACTAAATTTCCTACTTTCATCAGTTTTACCGGCTGTTCTTATTCTAATCCCAGGTTTCATCAGGATACATTACATTCAGTCATCACATCCTCTTAGGTTTCTCTTAACTGCGACAGTTTCTCAGACTATTGTTTTTGCTGACCTTGACAGTTTTGTGCAGAAAAGTTCCCTGAGTTGGAGCTTGTCTGATGTTTCTCTCATAATTAGATAGAGGTTCTGAGTCTTTTGGAGGGAACAACAAAGAGGAACCACCTTGCCTTCTCACCATGCAGCATCAGAGTACACACTATCCACTGGACGCATCACTGATTATGTCAACCTAACTGACGTGGCATCTGTCAGACTTCCCCACTGGTAAGCTGCCCCCTTTAACTTTTTCCATTTTATTCTCTGGAAGCAGGTCATTAAGTATAGACCACACTTAAAGAGTGAGGAATCATGTTCCACCTCTTTGAGGAGAGAGTATCTACATAAATTATCTGGAATTCTTTTATACAAGAGACATCTGTCTCTTCTCTCCCATTTTTATTATTGCATCATTTAATTGTATTACTATGGATTCATGAATATTTATTTTATACTTTGGGTTATCCTCCAATACTATTTTGTTGTTGTTGCTCAAGTTGCTCCAGGTTTGGCCATTAGGAGCTCTTTGGGTCAGCTCCCATGTTCCTCTGACAAACACTCATCATTTTGTTCTTAGAGCCCTTCATTGCTTTCTGGACTACAATACGTCCCAGGTTCAGTCTGTATATACCCTGGCCCAGCAGGAAGCTTGATTCTTAGCCTATCATGTTATTCTAAGTTTTCCATAATATATTTTCAGATATGGAATTAAACCATAACTTCAGAGAAACAATGTTCTCCAGACTAGTTCTCACTAAATCTAATCAAAATAAAACACTGCCCTTCAGGATACTTAACAAATTTTTATAATATTATATCCAGTACATTTTGCTAACTTCCAGCTTACATAGGGTATGTCTGGGAGACATCTTCAAATTCTCCTTACTTGGTGGAAAAAGAAGATATTATTCATGGTTCTTACCAGGAAATTTTTTTTACCAAAAATGAAAAAAAGGCAAAGATGGGGAAAATATGAAGCCAAGAAAATGTGTGAAGCTGTAAGCTAAAAAATGTCCAGAAGGACTGACAAAATCTAGGTGGTATGGAGAAGGTTAAAGCCAGGTATGGGGTCAGAGGACCTATAGATATGAAAGCAAAGGGTAAAATCAGCAACAGGTAAGGCCATTAAGCAGATTTCTGGAACAGAAATTGTCTGTTGTATAGATCTTGCAACTGCTATAAAATGTCAGCTGGAGAGTGCATTGATTTTAGAGGCCAATTTTTAAATCTTGGGCTTTTACTCCTGAAAAAGAAACTTTTTCAGTACCCTCACATCAACTGTATACCCAAAGTTTTAGCACTTGATTAACAATTTAATTTCGCTGCACAGGTATTCCATAGCTCCCTATTCCTGTGGTAGGGCCCATTCTAGGCACCGTGAGTACAGCAGTGAAAGGCACAGAGTACCTGCATTTGGGGAACTTACATTCTGATAGGGAAAGATAAGCAAAATAATAGTGATGATGATGATGATGATAACTGAAAAGAAATACTTTGGTAGTGGTCATAAGTACTAAGAAAAACAACAACAAAGAAAGTGATGGAATGGAGCGGGCACTATTTTATATATAGTGGACAGAGAATGCCTCTCTAACAGGTACTGGAGCAGAAACCTATGGAAGTGAGAAAGTGAGATATGTGGTGGAGAAGTGAGAGAAAAGCCTTATAGGCTTAGAGAAAGCACATGCAAAGGCTGTGTAGTGAGCAGCTTGATTTGCTTAAGGGTCACTAAGAAGAACAGTGAGGCAAGGAGATCAAAAAAGTAGCAGAGAAGGGAGGAACAGAATCTGTCATGTTTTAAAGGACCTGGTAGAAATGAGAAGTTATTGGAGGATTTTCAAAAGAGAAATGAGTTCAATCTTCTTGAACTTGTAGAGACTTGTTTTGTGGAATGACATGATCTGACATATTTGAAAAGCTCATCTGGCTGTTCTATGTACATGAGACTGGGGGAGGGAGGGATGGCTTTCAAGGATGTGTTTTAAAATTTAGGTTTTATTATGATTCATGTCTGGTGAGGCCAACAGATCAGGAGACTAGTAATATTAAAAACATAGTTTGGTCAGGAGGCGGAGGGAGTTAAAGAAAAACATGAACAAGTAGCTCAGTTGTTGTTTCTGTGGGGAAAGTGAGGCAATGCAGGATATGTAGGTTTAGGGTTGGCTAGTCTGAATAATTTCAGCAGGCAGTACAGCCGCTATCTGGTAGCTGGCCTTAGGGTGATTAGGGTAAGAAGATAAGTCTAGAGAATAAAAGCTCTATAAAAGAAGTGGTTGAGGGGCAGTGGGTGGGCGTGGATTTGCTGGTTTACATATGAAAAGAGCACTTCCAGTCCAGTACTATCTCTGTCTCTAGAAGCTGGCTAGCCCTTGGAGGGGCAATCTCTCCAGGGTCAGCAAGGTCCCAGATATCAAAACATCAGAAACATGTGGTTAATAGATCATGAAAGCAGTGGAAATATTAGGGAGGCTATTCAATAACCCAAGCAAGAGCAAATGAGGAGAAATAATTGAATTTACAGGCTTTAAAGGTGACTTAGACTTGGTATGTGAGAGGAAGAGGGCATCCACAATGACTCCAAGATTTTGGGTCCAATCTACTGGAAGAATAGAGTTTAAATTGACTATGTTGGAGAAGACTACAAGGAGAAAAAAATCAAGAGTTTGTTTTTGAACTTGTTAATTTATGAGTCCTAATATATATTTGGATATCAGCTAGGCAATTGGATATATGGGTCCGGAGTCCAAGAGATGGTCTTGGCTGGAGATACAAATTTTGGAGTCATCAGTATATAGATGGCATCTAAAACCATAAGAAATAATTCAGAAATCAATTTATTATTTATAGATAAGAGGTCCAAAGAGCCGTGGGTGCTCAAATATATGCATCACAGGACCATAAAAAGAACCCAGCAAAGAAACTAAAAGGACCTGCTAGCCCAGGCTGGTGTGGCTCAGTTGGCTGGGCATCATCCCATGCACTGATGGGGTTGCTGGTTTGATTCCCTGTCAGGGCACATGCCTAAATTCAGGGCTCGATCCCCAATAAGTGGCTTGCAGGGGGCAGCCAATGGATGTTTCTCTCTTCCTTCCTCTCTCTAAAATCAATAAAATCATATTTTTTTTAAAAAAGGAGCTGCCAAACAAAAAGGAAGAATACAAAGAAAGAGTAGTTCTCATTGCTGAGGGATCTGAACCTCGGCCTTCTTACCTTTATTGGGTTTCTACAGTCTTCTACTAAATTACTACTTAATGTGGTAGTATTAGAAGACACCCAAAGAATTCCGAGATCTAAACATATTTTCCTGCCTCACAGCCTAGCAGCAATCATAATGATTGATAATAAAAGTCAGTGACCCGAGCCAGCATAGCCTTTTTAGTTTTGAGGTCCCAAATATCACTGTGATGTCCCAATTTCCAATTCAGTGAAACTGTTGTTGTCACTCAACCTTTAAGCCAGCAGAGTTCAAGATCAAGAGAACAGGAATGAAAAATTTTGCAAATGGGTCATCAGGTATAAAATAGAAAAATGGCACTAACTCTTTCACAGATTCCCTGAGTTTCATATATTAGCCACAAGTTCAAAGAATATGTTGAATATTGTAGGGCATCATTCTAATCTGATCATGTATTGTCTCCAAGCTAATGTCATAACTGAGTGTGTAATCATCTGTGTCTCTGTATTATCAGGCTAGCTGCTTCTAAATACATGTATACTTAGTAATTCACATGAGAACCAACTTGCTAACTCACTTCTGTTATTGTAAAATAAATTCCTTGGTCAGAAGCAATAATAATATATGGTATATATAGCATTGAATAACTCAGTAAGCCACTGGATGATGTTACTTATAGAAGTATGATAGGCAAAGAAAGCAAATTAATGTTCAATATAATTATTCATCACAGTGAGGGCAAATTATCCCCCGTACACACACACACACACACACACACACGCATGATAGAATATATCCAATATAATCAACCAGCTACCAGGCGGCTGACTGCTCTCTCCATATTCTCTACCAGTAGCTCAGCATTGCGTTCTGCTGATGGCAGGCGGGGTCCACATTAGTGACAGTAGCCAGATAAGCCTCGGATGTCCATGTTATAAAACCCATGCAGGGCTTGCATCCCTGCCACCATAACCACTTTGTTCAAGAGCCATTGAGCAAGCATGAGAGTTGTAAAGAGGCTGATGTTCACAAAGTAAGTTATTTGGCCCTGTGATTACTTACAGCCATCTCTACAGTGTGTACCATTAATGAAGCATTTTTACAGAAAACATGTACCTGCCCACTCTAAGCCGTCCATTCACAGAGCTCTTGCCTCTTGCCCATACCTTGTCATCAGCAACCGTCCAATCCCGTTCTTCCAAGCCCCTGATCATTTAGCCATACCATTAGCTTGGCAGTACAAGTCCAAATCTCAGATCATCTAAACTGCCAGGCAAAACCAGTCCTACCCACTGGATGATTTATCTGCCTTTTATAATGACCCTTTAATGGGATTGCAATGGCTAGAGCAAAGCACTTATGGCAGGTACCAATGTATCATAAACCACCACCCATAAGTAGAAACTAAAATGTTCTTTCTTATTCATCTGGTGATAGACTTCCTCAGTGGCTAGAGGGGGGTTGAATTGGGGGTGAAATTTAGCAGGAGAATGCACACTGTGGGTAAGGCCCAATTGCTTATATAATTAACATGTACCAGCCCAAACTGTGGTGTACCACTTTCACGGGATGTTGGTGTGCCACTTAGAACACACAATTTTATAGTGTTTGGTGGATCAGAAAATACCCAAATAGTGATTGACATTTCAGGTCATCCAGTCACATTAGGTCTCATTATTGGGCATTTAATTTCAATCAGGGTTCATTTACAACCCAGAAATTGTTTGTCAAAAGAAGAGTGGTTTATAGAAAATGACATAGTTTTGCAGGAAAGTACAGGGGACTACACTATAATTCCCTTATCAGGGATTTTCAGGCTCCATTCAGCATCCTATGTGTCATGGACACTTAGAGCACCATTGAATATTCTATGTCATTAAAACCAAGTGGCAGAGCTTCTTGTACAGAAGCCAGAAACAGCTGAAAAGACTTGTCTTGCTGTGCAGTCCACTCAAAGCCTTAGGGATCATTACTAGGCAAGAAGGTAACACATACACTAATATGTATTGTATATCCATATAATTACTAAAATCCAAAGACTTCTACAAGGTTTGCTTTCTTAGTAATAGTGGCTTAAAATGTAACATCTTGTTTTTCATTTTAGACAGGACATAACAATGCACTACAAACCACTGGATCCAAGAAACTTCACAAAAATGGCAGCTCCTAAATGTTTGTGGAATTTTATCTCCCACCTTCTAAAATGATTATATCCAAAAGCATTTTCATTTCTTGTTTCTTCTGTTACTGACATCCCATCAGTATGATATCAGCATACAGAAGGCTTGTTTTACTCTGAGTTGGTGTGAATAGCAAACTATGACAAAATGTTGCATTTCTAGTGTAATATGGAGAGAGTCTAATAATATCCCAGATTCAGGGAATCTGAAAAAGGTGGCTATTAACTTTCCTGGCTCCAGTTTTCCAGGAAGGTTCCTGAGAAGGAGCTAGAGCAGATGTTGAGTGAGCTAATCCACTATAGTATTATAGCATAGTTTCAAAGTCATATTAACGCAGTTTGTCACCAGATTACAGTTATTAGCTGAGACTATAGTTAGGATGAGACTTCAACCTCTTTCCTTAAACATTACAGACCTATGACCGATCGTGTGAAAATGCTCGGTACCTTGTTAAAAATACATATATATATATGCTCCACTCCAAACAATCATTTTTCTCACTCTCATCTTTGCAAATTATCTTAAGGACTAATTGTAAACATATATATTTATAAAAAATTTAAACTTAGATCAAGTAGAATCATTTTTTTAAAGTGGTTATTTGTTCTGATATTATCTCTGTAATTATCATGCCCAATGCCTTCACTTAATTATTGACCCAAAAAAAAAAGTGCTGAGAACCAAGCTTTGCATAGCCTTTAACCGTGCTTTATACCAACTCATTCATCATGACACTTTTTGTAGAAATTTGAGATCTATTAGGTGTCCTCCTAATTATGCTATCTATCTTCAAGGCAAATATCTCCATCTTATAAACAGTACCACAAAACGTTGTAAAGTTCCTTTATGAAATGATTCTATGATGTTTATAGTATTTATTTGGCATATCAGCCAAGCAATATTATTGTTTTAAATGTATTTATCCTTTATTATTCTCCTTTATAAATGCTTAATTCAATACAAAGCAGTTATCTCACCAAAACACATCAACTGCTTTCTTGTGTCATGAATTCATTCAATGCCTTTGAAACATAATTCACATTGTATAGTTCATCTATTTACAGAATATAATTCAATGTTTGTTAGTAAGAGAGTTGTACAAGCATCATCACAATCTAATACTGGAGCATTTTTATTACCCTCAATAGAAACACCATCCCTATTACCAGTCACTCTTCATTGCCTCCACCCCACTCAGCCCTAGACAACCACTAATCTAATTTATATCCCTATAAATTTGTCCATTCTGGCAGGATCATAAAATGAAATTATACAATGTTCAGCCTTTTGCAACTAGCTTCTTTCTTTTAGTATAATGGTTTCCATGTTTACCCATGTTGTGGCATATATCAGAACTTAATTCTTTCCCCCTAGGCAAAACGTTTCTGCCTCACTGCATTGGAGATTCATGAAAAATTTTTTGTCTGGACTCACTTGAGTATATATAGCTGTACCATTTTACATACCCACGAGTAATGTGTGAGGGTTCTAATTTCCCCCAAATTCATGACACCACTTGTTATTATCTATCTTTTTGTTACAACATCCTAGTCTGTTTTAAGTGGTATCACATTGTGGGTTTTGGATTTGCATTTCCCTAATAAC
This sequence comes from Miniopterus natalensis, assembly GCF_054644295.1. Classification (NCBI taxonomy): domain Eukaryota; kingdom Metazoa; phylum Chordata; class Mammalia; order Chiroptera; family Miniopteridae; genus Miniopterus; species Miniopterus natalensis. The sequence continues at coordinate 36,598,488 of NC_142085.1, read as the reverse complement.
TACTGATGTTGAGCATCTTTTAATATGTTAGTTGGCTGTTTGTATATCCTTTCTAAAATATGTCTAACAAAATCTTTGCTGATTTTTATTTTTAGATTATTTTTCCTTTCTTTGCCCATTTTTAATTCACTTATTTATCTTTTGAGTTTGGTTATATGAGTTATTTACATATTTAGAAAACTAGATCCTTACTAGTTCTAATTTGCAAATATTTTCTCCTTTCTTCTATTCTGTGAATTTTCTTATCATTTTCTTGATAGTGTCTTTTGAAGCACAAAAGTTTTTAATTTTGATAAAAAGAAAATTCACTATTTTTTCCTTTGGCTTCTTGTGCTGTTGGTGTCATATCTAGGAAACCATTGACTTAAACAATGATTCATGCTTATTTTTTTCTAAGAGTTTTTATGGTTTTGGCTCTGTCAATAAGGTCTGTTATCCATTTTGAGTAATTTTTAAATGATATGACATATGGACACTGAAGTTTCTGCTTGGATGGCATATTGGTCAGCTAATGATTGAACAAAGGTTTCCTTAAATGTCTGGAATTAATAAGTCTTTTAGTCTTTGCCAAGGGATCCAGCAGGTTCATCTGCAGTACTCAACTCATTGTTCACAACTCTGCTTTAGTCTTACTTCCTAGTTGCACAGAACCTCATGTTTTGCCAGAAAGGAGAGTTTAGGACCTTCTCAGATCTTTCCAGAACATGAATATATCTATATGTATGTATGCATATAACTATACACATTATATGCATGTCCTTCTAGATTGCCAGAAACATGTCAGAGCTCTTCTAAGCCCATTATGGACATCTTCTCCTCAAGCTTTTTCTTTTACACTTTTTAATTTGTCTATTGTTTGCAGCAAATGTTTTCCACTGCTTCAGGAAGCCATGATGTTTCAACTATTGCCACTAACTAATTTTGACCAACACCCCTGAGAAAAAACCTGCCCACACCAGGCAAGCTCTGAGTCAGGTCAAATAAATACAGTCTTGTCCTAAATACCTGGGAACAAAGCTTAGGAGAGTCACCATCCAACATCATCTTCCTCCTCCACAGGCTCTCAGACTTCTGGTTGTCATCATGACTGTGGGCTGCTGGATTTTAGAGCTAGGGATGGGGGGTTGGGGTGGGGGAGGGTGAGATAGGGCAAGTTAAAACACCACAAATTCACTATTCTTACTTAGATTAAGTCTTATTTTCTTGAATAAACACTCTCTGGCATGCTGTAATTCTTTGGTTAATTTCTAGAGTTTTAAAAAGTCCTGACCATTTGATTCTGACCATTTTTGCTGATGTTCTCATTTTTTTTATGGAGAAAAGAATTTTTGAAGGTCCTTAATCTGACATTATGCCCATGCCTTCATTTTTAATATTCTACTTACCTAGAACTCTTCCTCCGCTGTCATCTCCAATAAAATATCCACAAGATTCATTTCTAATTCCACCTCCTCAGGATAATCTTGCTTAAACAGAATTTTGCTTGCTCTGAATTCTCCTATCATAGTTACCATATTTGTAATTTATTTTATTTTATCAATTTTTAAATTTTTTATTGATTTCAGAGAGAGGAAGGGAGGGGGAGAGAGAGAGAGAAACATCAGTGATGAGAGAGACTCAATGATTGGCTCCCTCCTGCACACCCCCTGCTGGGGGTCCAGCCGGCAATCCAGACATATGCCCTGCCCCCGAATGGAGCCTTGATGTCCTGGATCCTAGGTCCTAGATCATGGGGGGATGCTCAACCGCTGAGCCACGCCTACAAGGCTGTAATTGATTTTAATAAAATGGCATCTCTTCCAGCAAGTATCTAAACTGTTATTTGAATTAGACTTGTTGTTTAGCTTTTGATATGTGTATTTATATTTTCTTTCTCCAGCTAGACTGTGTCTATTGTAAAGACAAGAAAAATTACCACCTGGTACTTGTCTGATACACTATATATCCTGAAATAGTTCTAGGTACATGAACTGAATTCAATGGACCACTTATTTAAATCAAAGTTACATAATTGACTATGAAAATTATCAAAATTTATATATACATATGTGTGTATGTTTGTAAAACAAATAATATATGCAAATGTATACAGCAATATATATCATATTTCCAGAGCTAGAATGTTGTAGACCACAATATCTAATTACATTGGCAGACTATTACTTTGGGTTGTTTTTGAGGCATTTTCCGTGTGACAAGCTTTATATCTTTTCATCAGTTTCCTAGGGGGTTGGCCTAGATCTTCACAGGAATTTAAATATTTAGCATGCCCTAAATTTTAGTTGCCACAAAATATTTTATATTTATTCTCTTTATACTGCAGTCACTGCCTTCATATCCCATTAAATGGAATACTAATGACATATTTAGCTACATTTTTATGGTAAAATAGATATATTTTTCTCATCTAAATTCATGTTAGACTTTTGGGAACTTAATACATTGAAAAGTTACATAATAGAAATGAATTAATGTAATTGTATTAAAGAAGGCTGAAGAAAATATCCTATGGGTACTGTCAGCCTTTCACTGGGAGAACCATCAAAGATAATATACACCATACTGTTAAAGTAATTTTGGACAGTTCACACACACGCACGCCCCCCCCCACACACACACACACACACACGCACACATGCACACGATGTTGCAATTGCTGTCCTTCAACCAGACACTGCCACTTACGCGCCAGGTAAGGCTGCCTCTCCCTGAGCCTCCCTGAAACTGAAATATTCATGGCAAAAGCAGCCGTGCCTTTCCTAAGGACTGTGAACAAGAGTGGTGATATATAAGTTGACAGTAGCTTTTCCTGTTTTCCCTCAAGTACGTATTTGGGTTCTGCTGAAATTTAAAAAATAAGCTCAATTTTCTTCCCTTTCTTTATTCTCCATCTAAACTTAGGGAGGAGGAGCACACAAGGCAATAAAAACACTCAGTGTTTAAGCAGAGACTGGAAGGCATTCTACATGGTATGTTTCCCATCTGTGCCACTGCACCAGAATTAAAAATGAATGTTCTCTCTGTGTACACTCCTCTCTCTCCTCCCTAGACACAGGAATCATTTTCTCTCTACTCAGCTTGAAGGGATGTAAATGATAAGGTACAATGTAAACCTGACCCAATCGGAAGGCTTTTGTGTGTGTTTTTCTCAGGAAAACTCTCCTCAGCATGACAGAAAAATCATTTGGAAACAATGAATGGAAACAAAGAACAGAAATGACTTTCACATCATAATGCTAACACACCTGTTAATTCCCTGACATAATAGTCATTTTTCAAGTCCACAAGTCAAAAATAAATTTTATCCCAGGGATTCATTAAATTGGCCATAATGAATATTGACTAGAAACAATACTTATTTACTGCATTGAAGAGGTAGTCGGCCAAATCCAAGATATTATTTTTGAAGCCAACAAGGTGTGTCGTGATCATGTTCAAAAACTAATGAAAAACAAGTTTTATTGAAATCTATAAATTTCGCTTGCATAAGAAATTATTTTTGCATTCTCCGCATTCCACTGCTGCTCTAAGACTCTTATTAAAGGTTGGAGACAAATAAAAATTTACTTTTATAACTTAGGGACCAATTCAATTTTACAATGATTTTTATTGGGGGTTGGTATATGGTCTGATTTCTTTCATGGCTGAGAATACATGTCTATTGCCTTCAAAATGAAGGGCAACTTAGTTATATATAGAAAGTTTTCTTTCCCCCTCAAAATTCTGAAGTTGACTCATCACCCTCAGAATGTTAGTATTGAGGAGTCTGAGGCCAATATTGTTTTCCCGTTTTGTTGCTTAACCTGAATTCTGGTCACATCCTTTATAAATAACGTGGAAACACTTAAAAAAAAATACTTCGAATTGATATTATTCCATTGCTTTCCTTATGTTCGGGGGACACTTCTGACATGCAGGTTCAGATCTTGATGCTATTCAAAAGTGGATTTTTTTTCTATGAACTATATTTATATATTTCCATTTTCTTCACTATCTGCCCTCTTGCTCAACATGTCCTCACAAAATATTCAGGGATTACTGAGGTTCCACTAGGGTGTCCTCCGCTAGTGCTGCCCAAGTGATAATGACATCTGTTAGGAGGGAGAGTTGCAAGTTGACTCACTGCATCTTTGTTATCAATACTGAAATCAAAATTTCAGCCTGTGAAAGGTATTACTCCATTGTCACTAGAAATAATGTGGATTTTCTTTATTTATTTTGTGTCTTCTGTTGGTCATTAAAATGAGAATTTGAAATCAGGAATAAAAGGACCCCAATGGAGCTTGTTTTACTCTCCTTCCTGTGAGTGCAACTGACACTTTTTAACCTTGTTTTATTTTCATATTAAAATAATACATGATGTAGAAAATACAAAGTTTATTGAAAGCTTAAAGGGCATTTGGTTGACATATTTGATGCTGCTATTTAAATTTTCAAAATCATTTCATCAGGAGCACTTTTGTCAGAATAGAGAAATTAGAATTAGAATAAAAAGCTATTTTGTACTGACCTCCAGACTGAAATATCATTGAGATTCCCAAAATCCAACTGATATCTATATTGGTTGTACTAGATACATAAAAAAGAAGAGTTTTAATTTGACACATCAGATTTATTGGTGGAGGGGAGCTTTCTAAAAATGCACACATATCACATTCAACTATTAATCCATGAAACTGTATTTAAAGGTGGTGATCCTCTGATGCATGTTGGTAGTAGTCCATGTTGATCTGTATTTTTAAAATTAAAATACCTAGGTTTCCAGTAATTGCTCAGATGGAATTAGCCAACTACAGTCTATCTCACCCACTAATTACAACTAAAAGCTCTGAACAAGGTATATTACAAAAAGCAACTCCCTGAAGATTCTAAAACATAAACAATCGCGGGAGAATTGAGACCTGAAGTGAAACTTCAGAGTGACTCACAATAGGTAGCAAGTGTCCTGTTTCCTTTCTTCCCGTGTCTCCTGTCTTGGGTCTACCCGAGCCCTCTCCCATGAACATCACTGGACCCCTACTCTAGTCTTCCCAGCTCCCTGACGGTATTAACATCTCTGCTTAGCTTTTTAGCTTCTTATCATCTACTTCTCCTTTCTAGTAATAGCACAGCATAGAATTTAACAAATTTCTGCAGAATGATAGGTTCACTTCCCTGTGGCTCCCTTTTCCTGGGGCCTTGGCCTAACTAACATTTTATTTCTCAATCATAATTGTTAGGGGGCTTGCCCGGCCGGGCGTGGCTCAGTGGTTGAGCGTCGGCCTAGGATCCTGGCTATCAGGGTTTGATTCCCGGTCAGGGCACATGCCCAAGTTGTGGGCTCGATCAATGACTCTCTCATCATTGATGTTTCTATCTCTCTCCCTCTCCTTTCCTCTCTCTGAAATCAATAAAAATAATAATAATAATAATTGTTAGGGGACTCTAAAGAGCTCTCGCTCTCTGCTTCTGTGTTGGGTTTCAGACACACTGAAAAGCACTCTGAGGGGAGAGCATGACGGGGAAGTTTGGCCTCCCTTCTCTCTTTGGCCTTGGACATGCAGGTCCTAGTTTTCGATTCTGTTTTGTTTTGTTTTTCAGTCTAGATTTTCCTTGTTGTTTCAGTGCAGTAGTTATCTGACAACTATTTCTTAATTGTCTCAGTGCATCATCAGATGCAAACTACTCTGATGCAGGCAGAAATGGAAGTCTTAAAAATTATGGGTTGGTAAGTCATCAATTATTAGTTTTATTTCCAAATACTTTCCAAAACAGTGTTAGAAATTAATAATCTTTAAGTGGTTGGTATTTGTGATATGCTCTATAGTTTTCCTCTTCCCAAGCAAAACTCACAATGTACCGGCAAACAGCCAGTACCCACCTACAGCGGTGCCTCGGTTTTCGAATGGAATCTGTTCTGGGAGCCCGTTCGAGCTCTGAAACGCTGGAAAACCGAGGGATCCACAGCCCACAGCTGGGCCTCAGGACCTTGCCCTCAGCGGGGGCCGTGTGGCATGTTCCACTCCCGAGGCGGGTTCGAAAACCAAAGCATTGACTTCTGGGTTTACGGCGTTCATAAACCGAAATGTTCCTCAGGGGAGACGTTCGAACACTGAGGTGCCACTGTATTTGCTATATAACCAAGGTGGTCCCCTCCCTCTTTTATAAAAGTTCATTAGGTATATAAGCCCCCCTTGAATGTGAAAATATATGTTCGCTGAAGGAAATATTTTCCTGAGCTCTTGTGAATATTCAAAAATTATTTTTAAGAAAGCCTTTGGTGCACTGAAGTAATTACAAGCAATTGAGTATATAATGACTGTATTGTTACTTCGGGACTTCAGTGAGTATCAGGTTACAGACTTCTCAAATCCTATGTAATCCAATGTGAAAATCTATACATTGTATAAAATGGATTTAAATTTAAAATTGCCTCCCCAAAAGTAGATTAAATGTAATTAAACATGCCCTCATATGTACCTAAAGAAATTTTAAATTCAACTACCTAATAATCTCTGTAAAGGATATGAAACAATAATTTGATAAACTGCATTGTGCCAGAAAATTTCAGTCCTGCTGCTGCAGCAACTGTAAATCTGATCTGTTTTAAAAATTGGATGGGTAATATTTCTAAAGTCACAAGATCTGAGATACTAGTTATAAATAAGGATTCTTTATCAGACCACTACTCTCACTACAGAAAAAAGCTTATTAAAATATTTTACATATGACATGACCCTGGTATCTGAATAGTCACTGACATAAAGGTTGAATTATTTTGTTAAGAGTGTCAGCTTTCTATTAGCTTTCAGTTCAAAAATGTGGAAAACTCACCTTTCATGAAATGTTACACTTTGATTTACAAATTCTTAACTGAAATAAACAAGAACAATGAGGGTGGGGAAATTTGCTTAGTAAGTTACAATGAAGAATTTAGCCAGAGGCTTTCATGTGCTAGAGTTTCGTTGAGGGAGACAGCTTCAGGCACATAAGGTCCGACTATATTCTGGGAGGTAAGCCAGAGTCCAGCCACCAGCTTTATGATGTGTCATTCTCTCTGGTTTGTCTTCTCCAGAAATTTAGACACTGAAAGCCTCTTCTAGGACATTCGGGCTTTTATCAAAAAGAAGCCTGAACTTACACACTTCTTAGTGTAAGTAGTGACTACAACCCCATAAAGCCATGACCTCACATCAAGGCACTCCCTTGGGGTGATATTGCTAAATAAAGCTCCACCTCCTCAGAAGTGTGGACCATACCCTAGGTCACAGTACTGAGAAGCATATGTTAATCAAAAGGTACAAAGTTACAGTTATGTAGGATAAATAAGTCTAGGGATCTAATGTATAGCATGATGACTATGTTAATAATCCTGTATTGTGTACTGGAAATTTGTTGAGAGTAAATTTCAGGTGCTCTTGTCACACACACAAAAATGGTAACTATATGAGGAGATGGGTATGTTAACTAACTTAACTATAGTATTCACTTCACTTTGTATATGTATATCAAAACATCATATGTATACCTTAAATATATACCATTTTTATTTTAAAAATTAAAAAAACAAACATTTTATATATCTTTACACTAAAGACACCTGGTCTGGACTCACCAAAGCTTCATCAACTCTTAGTCAAATCACAGGAAAACTGACGTCACATCAGTTACTCATTCCAACTTAATGGTACGATTTTCTAGATCATACCCAACCAGTTTATTTACCACAAACATTTCCAAGTGAAGCAATGCTTCATAGAAAATATGTTCCACTTCTATGACACTTCATAAAGTACAGAGCTAAGAATCAGCTCTAAATAGGACAGTAAATGCCTAGACAGCATAAACATCAACGCAGTACACAATTTTGGTCTCGTTAATGTAGTTTTAAACACTCTCAATAATGCAGTAATATAGTCATTCTCAAGTATTCCTAGAGTATTATCTAATTTTGGTCTCCATATTCTGTAAAAATCTATCTTCTTCCAGTTCATGTTAGGCTTTTATCTATTTTTTTTCTTGTCCCAGCTTTTCTTAGCAGGATATAGTGATGTACTCATATACATATTTGAGAAGGATGATGACTATAGAAAGTAAAAGTGAATAGTTTGTGGGCACAAGTCTCCATTTGGCAATCTAGAATATATATAAGGGCAGATTTTAAAGATATTTTGAACAAAGAAATGAAATGGCAGTGGGAACTTGAAGTAGCTGTTTCCTTATTACTGAATTTAGAATTTAAATGAAATCTCATAATTACTCTGCAGAGTTTGCTTTAAACATCAGATTGTTCTTAATTTTTCATTTAACATCAACATTGCTCCTTTTTTCAAAAAATTCTACCTATTATCACTACATTCTTCTAAAATAGAAATATACATGTGTTTGAATAATAATGCATAAAATTTCTCAACTTTTTGAAAACAGGTATTTCATGATCTGTTATGGATTTATTGTCTCTCAAATTCAAATCCTCAATGTCTTCTAGAGCCTTACTTTGCAGTAATATTAAATATGGGTTTCCAAATACTCACATATTTTTTATGTTAACCTATGCAAATATTTTTGTTATTATCTTGATTTGTGAGCCATTATTCTAATGAATTTTAATTTTACTCCAATCATAATTACAGCTCCCTAGCAATTACTGCAGCTCCCTTCCCCAGGAAAATGTATTTTCTTCTAACATAATTAGTTCAGAGATGTGCATCTAACTGTTATAGTCTAAATGTTTGGGTGCACTACCCAAAAATTATATGGTGAAATCTTATTACCCAGACATATTTAGGTCATGAGGGTGGAGCCCTAATGAATGAAATTAGAACTTATGAAGCAGACCCACAGAGCTTCCTAGTCCATCCATCATGTGAAGATACAAGGCTATGGCCCAGATCTGTAAGAGGAACCTCGCCCAACCAAGTTGTCACTCTGATTTCAGCTTTCCATCCTCCAAAAATGGAAGAAATAAATTTCTGTTCTTTATAAGCACCCAGTCTGTACTGTTTTGTTATTACAGCCCAAGTGAATCATGACCCTTCTTTAATTATTTTTTTAATTTAAGAATAGCAGTGATTAATCTTAATCCTGTTGACATAAGAAATGTCTAAACATGCAGAGAATTTTTGTATGAGCCAAACTGATGACATATGCCAGGGAGCAAGATCTCAAGTGCTCCAGAGAATAATAGTTTTGAAGCTTCTTTTATGCATTTGAAATTAAGGAGGGAATGTAAGGAAGATTACAGAGTTGGGAAAAAGCAAGGAAGAGACTATATTACAAGATAATGAAAAAGATTATGTGCTCTCTTCAGCGTGGTTATGGCTTCTTTCAAAGGTGTGTTGACCTAGTTGCACAGAAACAATGGACAGGGATTGCTTAAAGTAAAGATAAACCTTTTACTAAACCATGATCTTCCCAGTGGGAATTTATGCTCAGATCACCCTGTGAGGTTATTTTTCATAGAACCCCTCCCTTTTTTGGGTCCACAATCCCTTTCTGGAGAAGAAGTTGAGACCTACCAGCAGCCCTTTTTCCATCCTCATGGAGGGAACTTATCTGAGATAACATAGGTGATATGGAGTCAGATATTGACAAGCAAGATGGAAAAAGAGAGTTTTACCAGAGTTGGAGGTCTTGGTCTGGCTTTCCTGAGGCCTATATGTACCCTTGCTTGTCTCAAGGGTTAATTAGGTGAGTAAATAAATTAACCTTCTTGACTAAACTGAGCAAGTCACCTGAAAACAACAAATTCCTGATTAATCATTTGTTTAATACATATTTTACTGTCCCCATTTCTAACAATTTCAAAACAATTGACATATATTTCTTTGATATTATCTTCATTTTCCTCTTCATAAATTTTGGTCTTGAAAATTTTGTCTTAATTTTTTTCATTATTTTTCTTCTCATCTTCAGATACTTCTTTCTCCTTCCAAACCTGAGAAAGCTAAACTAGTGTTCCAATTACTAAAACATACTCATTGATTAAATGATGTATTAACATTAACAATATTTTTAGCTAACATATGTCTATGTATAACATTTGAATTACTTTTGTCAATTTATTCCAAAAGTCATACAAATAAAGTATATTTTTTACAATGACTAGCTTTTGAAGTTTAATACAGCTCTTAATGTTTAACATACCATCAAATTTTCAAAAAAAAAAAAAAAAAGAAAATTTATTTGTGATAATATCAAAACCTTAGGGAACTAACTTTATATTTTAATGTTCAGATAATGTAATAGTCAAGGATTTAAAAATATTAATCAATGAGATTTTTCAAAAACATAATAAGAAAATCAGACACAAAATAATAACATGTACCTATATAATACTGGAGAATATGAACTTAATATTTAATTTTTGAGGTGATTTAGAAATAAATTATTAAATTCTGTATGGTAAATTCTAGGCACTGTTTTGATAGCCTATAAGGTGTAATAAAGTGGGTTATACTACTGAAGTAAGAGATAGGGCAATGAAAAAAATCTAATGTTACTTCTCAGGAACAATAAAGTATTAATCATGTAGTGAACCAAAAATATGACAAATTATGTCCCTAAAAATCTTGTCATAGATTCAAAGAGGTTAGATGCTAACTAAAATTAATGCTTAAAGGAAATTGTTATTTAAGTATTGTAGAAAAAGTAATAGGGTTTCTTCATGAGAATATTTACTATCTTAGTGAGCTCTATCTATAACTCCATTTTTGTTTCCATAGCCACATCCTGATCTTAACACCTGTGGTATGTTAATCATGCAAGTGTACTCTTTTCTGTCTCTCACATAACCAGCATTGACATTGTCTTACAAAATAACTAGGTTATGAGTAAAGATTTGCCAGTGGCATGAAAACAATCTACGTTCCCATTTTACCCAATATTAGCCCATTTAAAATTTGTACATATACCAACAAGCAATGTATAGTTTTCTTTGCAGTCTAATCTATACCACCTTTAAAAAATACTTTTAAATATTGGTGCTTTCATTCTAATTAAACTTACTTTGCTCATTCAAAATTTGCAGAGCAGGCTCTGGAGTTCCTTCCTGTTGTGAATAACATAAAGGATCCTCAAAATGCAAAATAATTATATTTGCATAAAATATTCAGCTAACACATTGATCGTAACCTGAATTTGGTATAAAACTGGACCCTAACATTTTTTCAATTCACCCCACTGCTCCGTGTATATTAAAGGCCCATTGTGGGATTTTAATATTTATGTGAGAAACTAAGATTATTTTTAATTCCTAGGGCTATAATTCTAGGACTTTGCTTCTCAATTGTGGGGAGTTGGGACAATGTTTAATATCAGAGCATGGATGCGGGGAGAGAGTCAAAAATTATTCTATTAACTATTGGATACCCACCTATGTCTCCCTTGACATCCTCAGCTGGGAAAATTACTCCGAATGCATAAGCCTTATTTATAAGAAAACTTACCAGTTTTCTTCACTGTTGTTCTTTGGGAAGCTACAAAATCTGATGAATAGGCCTAATTTATTTTTTGTCATTTTTTTCTTTCTCCATTCCTATTAGACTACACTAATAGAAGACAGAGACCAAATCCAATTCAACACGACATCCTCAAAATTGCATTTGGTATTAGCAATTCTCCAAACATATTTTTTATGAAGCATTGCTTCACTTAGAAACCCTGGTGGCAAATAAACTTGGTATTTTAATATATTCTACATATTCCTGAAGGCAATAAACTGAAGAATGGTTGGTTGTGATCTAGACAATTGTGCCACTTAAGTTGGGATGAGTAATTGATGTGAGGTCAGTCCTCCTGTGATTTGACTGAGTGTTGATGAAGCTTTGGTGAGTCCAGACCAGGTGTCTTTAGTGTAAAGATACATATGAACAGAAAATACAGAGAAGATACAGTGACTAAAATGCATCAAATCAGTGGAAGAGTCATGTTATAAGTGTGTATCCTGCCATTACAATGTTCAAGGTACTGCTCACAACTCAACACCTTCTGGTAGAACTAGTCAACAATACCTTTAATTTATTGGAATATGAAGCAGGTTACCATGGAAAAAAAAAAAAAATGGCCAAGTAATGAAAGTCATTCACAAACAAAGCTCTGTCTATGAAGGTTACTTTTCTAACGGAAATGTACTGCAATTCTACTACACATTTCCATATTTATCATTCTCATTTTGCATTAATATACCCTTTGAATTTTCTAAAAGAGAATAAACCATGCAATATTTCTCAAACTTATTCTCAACTATATTATTTTCCTATCGATTTTGTTAAAAATTACCACAACTTTAGTGGCTTAGCCCAACACAAATTTATTCTTTTACAGCTCTGGAGTCCAATATTTGTCAGAAGGATTATGTTCCTTCGGGAGGGTGTAGGGGAAAGTCCATTTTGTTGTCTTTTCTAGCTTATGGAGTCTATCCACATTCAGTGGTTCCATCTTCAGAGCCAGCAATGTAGCATTTAATCATTCCCCTCTGTTCTTGTGCTTCCATTGTCGTGTTTCTGACTGTAATCTTTCTGTCTCTCTTCCTAGAACCCTTGTGATTACATTGGGCCCATTCAAATAACCCAGAATAATCGCCCCATCTCTTCATCACATTTGCAAAAATCCCTTTAGCCATGGATTAGCCCGTGATCATTTTTGGAAGGCCATTATTCATCTAACCACAGCCATGGAATCCCTTGCTTTTTTATCATGGAGCCCCTGTTACAATCTTGCTGAAATAGTGTTCTGTAATACATTTGGGAAATTTATATTTTATAAAAAGATGGACAATATCCCAGACTCTAGAAGCAGAAATGAGATAATGAAGAATAAGCTATACAGCAAAGACCAATTTACTGTGGAAAAACAATAAATGGCTGGAGCCCTGTGACTTGTGATTTAAACCAGTTTTGTCAATGTGAATGGCCAAATGAGATAAAGAAAAGCCCTAGGACCTTGTCCTGACCTGCCTCTAGATTCTTTAAATGCTCTCTGTTCAATGCTCCCTCAGATGATTAGGGAATTAGGCCAAGCATAATGAAGGAACAAAAGATAAATGTGAATACTATGACCTCTCAGATTAAGGGAATCTGTATGTTTCATGAGGATGTGCCATGATGCATGAGAATGAAGAGTAATCAGAGGATGGAATTTGTAAAGTTCATAAGGTTACGGGAGATTAATGTGAGTTAGATATATTGTGTGAAACAACAACTCAGTTGGCTAAGCTAAGGCAAAAAAAAAAAAAAAAGGTAAAATCTAGTTTCAATTAAAAGGCAGCACAGTATAGTGGTTACCAACCCATGTTCCACTGCCAAGTTCCATGTAGAATTGCTCTTCTACCACCTTAACTGCCCTTTACATCTTCGTACCACAGTTTCCTCATCTGTAAAATGAGGAATACATCTATGTCATAATATTTGCAAAGATTAATGGTTAATTTAGGTGCATTACATAAATGAGCTCAATACTTATTATCTATTGTGACTACAATTTCTGTAAATTTTAGGAGTAAAGTGAAGATTAATAGCAGGAAGAGATGGCCCAGAGCTAAATGCAAGCATGTCTTCTTCTGACCATTATCATCTCTGATGAGAAGAGAATGAATATCTGGCTATACACCTTCCAAAACAGAGAGATAAAGGAAAGAATAATTCTCAGCTGACAATCTGATTATGTGAAATCACTGTTCATCATACATCCATTAATGAGCATAATGAATGCCTTGAAAAAGGAAATTCCCTTGTCACCTGGCTCACAAACATTGGTGCACTTTGGAATCAGCTTGGGACGTTAAAGAATGCTGGTCCCTGGCTCCCACCCCCAGCCATTCTTATTTGCTTGTGCTAGGGTGCCCCCTGAAATTGGTATTTATACAAGCTCCCTTGATAATTCTAATATGGAGCAAAGTTTGGGAACCACTGCCCTTGCTGATTTAAAAAATTGTTAACTAATGAAGAAGAAACCTCCAGTTTGCCACAGAGCAATGTGCTTCAAGTCTGCACTTTCATTCCTTTTGAGTTCATATTAGTGTTTAATCCTTTGAGTTGCTGTATGTATAGCATATTGAATGATATTAAATTACTGAATATTCAATTATTTTGATCTATAAAATTATAATTTCATATGCAGTGATTCTGAATAGTTTTATGCAGAATAACTCTTGTCCTAAACAATCTAAATGTCCATCAGTGGATGAATGGATGGAGAAAATGTGGTATCTACACACAATGAAATATTACCCAGTCATAAAAAGAAGACATCAGTGGATGAATGGATGGAGAAAATGTGATATCTACGCACAATGAAATATTACCCAGTCATAAAAAGAACACATCAGTGGATGAATGGATGGAGAAAATGTGCTATCTACACACAATGAAATATTACCCAGTCATAAAAAGAATGGTGGTCTCCTGGGACTGGGGGCAGGGAGGAATGGGGAGTTGCTATCCTATGAGAATAGAGTTTCAGTCATGCAAGATGAAAAGTTTTGAGATCTGCTGTGCAACATTGTGCTTATAGCTAACAACATGGTACTGTATAGTTAAAAATGTGTTAAGAGGATAGATAGATTTCATGTTATGTGTTCATTATGACAATTTAATGAACTGTACAAAGAAAAGTACTACTTAGTGAAAACTAGATAATACAGTACTCCTGCCACTTCTTCCACCTAGAATGTCTTCACTCAGAATTCTGTCCTAGAAGTATTATCAAATCTTGAAGTCCTAGTTCCAATGTTAATTCTCATTCAGTGCCTTATCTTCCAGAATGTCATGAACCTGCCCGTGGAGATAATATCCCAGTACAAGAGAAAAAAGAAAGAACACAGGCTTCTTCTAGAGAATCATCAAACAGTTTAGTAAAGAAAATAAGCTTGGGGGAAAAAAGTGAGAGATTGTGGGTAACAAAATGCTCGTAAGAATGGGGAGAGGAAGTGGGAATGAGAGCACTGAATCCCACAAATTGTACAATAATATGCGAGGACAGGTTCAGTTGGGGCGAGAGGTGGAAAGCACAGCCCTAAGCAGCACTGCAAAGCATGAGCATCTAATTAATGGCATTGAGGTTGCTAAACACAGAATGATACGTGTGAATGTTGGGATAGTTTGATAAAAGTACAATATTGCTGCAAGCAATTAGATGTTAGAATTACATTATGCTTAGTGCTGTTATATTTATACCCAATTCAAATTGTGTGTAATTAAATAAACTAGCATAAGAGATTGGCATAAGTTCTTTCCATGGCTCCTCTCTTGGCAGTTTATTGGAGAAAAAAAGCAGACGG
Source organism: Miniopterus natalensis (assembly GCF_054644295.1). NCBI lineage: Eukaryota > Metazoa > Chordata > Mammalia > Chiroptera > Miniopteridae > Miniopterus > Miniopterus natalensis. The sequence continues at coordinate 36,583,232 of NC_142085.1, read as the reverse complement.
TGAACTAAGGCAATGAGGCAACACTCTCTATTTGTGCCTGATCCCTAGAGGTTCCTGTGTAACAAAGAACAATAAAAGCATGAGGTTCCACAGCACACTCAGAAAAAATCTCACTCAGGAGCAAAGAGGGGCAGTCTCAGGACTCCCGTCACCACCAGAGTTCAGCCCTCCTTCCGTCACCCAAGCCTTCCCTTTCCTTGGATCAGGAGAGTGAACATGTCTCCAGTCCTCATGTTCTCAGTGTTCTGGGCTTCAGGGGGCAAGAAAACCAAATTTTTATTATTAACCTTAATTGTAGGTGTCATCCCTTATTCAAACACCTTTGTACTTCTTTTACGATGCTCATTGCCAAGTTGTAGATAAGCTTTGATTGAGCCATCCTGGGGCCTCGGTACTATCAGCTACAAAGACAAGGAGCGCTAAGACCATGGAGGCTAAAGGACAATCAATCTGGCAGCACAGCTGGATCTGAGGGGTGGTAGCTACATTGCAGCATGTGGGGATAAAGTGGGTGAAGCAATGTAGGTTTTCTTTCATCTTTATTGAGTTTATTGGAGTGACATTGGTTAATAAAATTACATAGGTTTCAAGTGTACAACTTGATAATATATCATCTGTATATTGTATTGTGTGTTCACCACTCACAGTCAAATCTACTTCTGTCACCATTTATCCCTCTTTTACCCTCCTCTTCCTATTCCCACCCCCGTTTCCCTCTGATAATCACCATACTGTTATCTGAGTCTGAGGTGTTTTTTTGTTTCTTTGTTCAAATTTCTTCACCTTTTCCATCAAGACCCCAAACCCCCTTCCTTTTGACAGCCATCAGTCTGTTCTCTGTAACTAGAGGTAAAGCATTGAAAGCATACTCAGCCATGTGTAACAATTACTTTATGTGCCTAACATATTACTTATTACTTATACTTATAACATATTACTTATACCTAACATATTACTTAAGGGCATGGATGATGCCTAATTTATATTGAATTCCAGGAGAATCTTGTGCTAATTATAAATCTGGAAGGGCAAAGCACAGAGATTAGTAGAAGTTCTGCTCTAATAGCCAGGACTTCTTGATGAATTCATATCTAGTTCTGTTGGTATAGATACATTTATTCTTAAATTATAACTGGTACATCACTGCCATCTGGCATTCCATGGCTAAGCAAAGCACCTTCACCAGGAAGTGAAAAGTCAATGATGATAATAGCAGTGCATGTCCACTGAGATGCAATAACAGTTTCTGGGATTTAATCTATTGCCCTGGAATGGACAAAGAAAACAATATGAGCGTGAAGAAATAACACCTATCATGGTGCATAATGCCAAAGAGAGAAATGGGTGTGAGGAATGTACAGTTTATTCAGGGAAAGATGATTACTCGGAGTGGACTGGTGGTTAAGTGATCTGTTTGTCAAATGCATTCAATACTTTCTCATGCATGTGATTTAGTTCATGCAGCTCCTAGATCCTCAAATTTGTCCGACCAACATTATCGTGAAAATTCTGCCCCTACTTCAGGGTTAGTTCAAAGAGAACTAAATCAATTGTAAAGTCACTGAAGTGAAATCCAAGATACTTGACTTGCCAGGTTCATGTTATAAAGTGAAAACACACCTAAAATCATACAATGTTTAAGTTCCCTATGAACTTGAATTTATTTAAGTAATTTGAATATGCACTGAAAAACATGATTTTTCAGAGTGATGAATCATTTAAATCACTGTTATCATAGAGATTCCATCTATGGTGTAGTGTATCTTAGGTTGCCAAGCTTTACTAAGCTCCCAACTATCTCTTTGGAGCTTCAGTAAAAGCCTTTTTAATGCAGTTACAAATTTTGTCTGATATAACCTCCATCCTATGGCTGACTCCTCTACAATATCAGTCTTCAGATGAAGTTAATGTAACAAAAAAGCATGTGTATTTATTTTTGTTAAATCTTAGGTGTTTGGGCACATAATAAATCAGTTTTGTGTGTATGGTATTATTACACATTTTGAATGGCCTTGTACATCCATTGTTGTATCCTGAAATAGTCTATTTTCATCTCATATATTGCTCCTACTAGGTCTAGAAAACTTGCTCAATGCTCATCTCTTCCAGGTAAATTCTGGACAAAACTGTAGCCTAGATAAAATTTGCTTTTCTAATTGTTTGCACATTTTAGTGTCCCCCTAACTCCAAGAATACTACTTCTCTATGTTACATATCACTTGCTTATGTCCTCACTGTTTGAGGACCTTTAAATATGCTTAGCATGAACCCCCAAACTGCAAATGAATCTATATTACATGCTTTAAAAGAAGCTGGCACTTTTATGCAGAATTATCTCTGGTCTCACTCTCTTTTGTCTCTGCCGATAATCTCCTTTCATTTTGCCAGACTTGCTTCAAAGTTAAGAGCAACAACCCTTATAAGTACATTCTTACTGTGGTAAGACCCTTGTCTGAGACTGAGTTCCCAGATGTGTTTCTAGTTAGTAAACATTCAGAGCAAAAACATTCTGATAGTTTGCAATTGTACCTCACTAAGTGTGGCATTCGTAGCTAATACACATACTCACTGTGAGATTCCAACAATCCCAAGCTAATCCTTTATTATAATTTATAAATTATGAGCACTACGTAATTGTATGTTAGATTGCCATAATTTTCATGGTAACCCTCTCAAACAAGCTATGGCAGGGGATTTTGTCATTGCACTTGAAAGATATCTTTGGACATGAAGAATACGGCATGCTTTACAAGAATCAATACAAATAGAGAATTAGACTGGCAAAATTTTATCTTCATACCTGTGTTCCCATACTTCATAAAGTGGAAAATGAAAGGTTAGGCAGGTCATTAATTTTTTGTACAGACTGTCCTTACATGTTGGCATTTACTGACTGCATAGCAACATAGTGTCAGTTGCTCCATTTATTCCCCCTTGGTAGGTAAATCTGGGAAGCTTACAAATCATCTTACAATATTTTTGCTGATTCATAAGCAAAAAAGTGATCACAAAAATTACCAAATTTATTTTCTTCAGATCCAACACTCAGAAACAAAGTATTAAAAGTTCTTGAAGAAAGTCATAGTTTCTCAATATAATTTGAGCAACTGAAAGGGGTTGTAATGAAAGTCATCTTTCAACCTTGCCACCTCTTACTAACTCCCTTGAACATAATAATAACTGACATCAGTTTACACAGTCAGGTATAAATGCCTCCACTGTATAGGCAAGATGAAACTATCCCTGCGACCTAAATCTGGCCTCACCTGCATTATACAATCAGGGAACATGCTGATAACAGCAGCAACAGAACAGTTTTTCTTAGACCTGGCAAATCAACATTGACCAATTTGCTCCAGGTATTCCTGCTGCCCCCAGAAGTCATATCATAACTAGATCATGTGTATCTGAATCACAGAAGCCCTTAATATACAGTGTCAGAAACCTAGTCACCTTTAAAAGCTTGATGAAAATACCACCTCAAAAATATTTTCAGTTAGTTCTTATATCGATAGTAAATTCAGCTGGGCTCACCTGACAGCATGAACCAAGATAGAAAATTCTCAGGAAAAGTGTCTCCAGAGTATAAGTACATAAAAAGATTTTAGAGTGTATTTTTGTTTGTTTACACATACACACAAAATAAATAAACAAATAAATAAGTGATACTATGACTCCAGATAAAAGAGCACTTTTTAAAGTTTAATAATAGCTCTAGGTTCTGAAATTAAACACAGCAGGAAATGAGAGTTACGGATTTCAAACAACATTGCTGTGGAACGTTCAAAACTGTTGTGTAACTACAAACATAGCATGAAGACAACATAGAAACTCTATGGCAGGCAACTAGGTGCACTGAAAGTTTAAAAAAAACAACAGTCTGGCCGGTGTGGCTAAGCAGTTGAGCGTCCACTCAGGAACCAAGAAGTCACTGGTTCTATTCCTGGTCAGGGCACATGCCCAGGTTGCAGGCTCCAACCCACTAGGGGCGTGCAAGAGGCAGCAGATAGATGATGTTTCTCTCTCGTTGTTTCTATCTCTCTATTCCTCTTCCTCCCTCTCTCTCTAAAAGTCAATAAAAACATATATAGAGAGAGAGAACACTGTATGTCCCTGGAATTTCCTCGTTTCATTTCTTTAAGAATTCTAGTAGGATAATCAATGCAAAGTCTCTGAATGAGTGCTAAAACCTCCAGGGCTAGGGATCTAGTGATGGTGCTATTACAAAGGATGTGTTCTGTTAAGAAAGATTTAGTAATCGCTTTGCAAGTGCCAGGCAATGTCCAAGGCTCTAGGAATATAGCATAAATAACCCAAAATAAAATGCATATCCTGAAGGAGTTTACATTCTAATCAAGAGAGACAGAAAATAAGTCACATAAGATACCTGTACATAAAATTATGGCAATTACTACAGAGGAAAATAAAACGTGAAAAGCGAGGAGTGTTGAGGACTGAAGTAGGCTGCAGTTTTGAATTAGGTTTCCAGGGAAGAGTTCACTGGAGTGATGAGCTGAACAAGGGTTGAAGGTGATGTAGATGTCTGGGAAAGAACATTCCAGGCAAAGGTAATAGCAAGTCCAAAGCCTTGAGGTAGGACCAAGGTTTATATTACTAAAAGGAGTAAAGAGCCAATGGAAATTTAAGGGAATGAGCAAGGGTATGGAGAGGAGGAGAGATGAGGGTCTGTACAAGCCATTTACTAGATGTTGACTTTGACTGAGTGAGATGGTAAGAAGAGGTGTGGTTTGGTTGATGTCTTCAAGAAACACTTTGGTTGCTGGGCTAAGAATGGACAGGAAGCAGGGACAGAAACAAGGAACATTTAGGCTATTGAGACAAGAGGCTTAGGTAGCTTGGACCAGGATTTTAGCAATGGAGGTGGTAAGAAGTAGTCATATTCTGGGTAGATATATTTTGAATATAGAGACAAAAATATTTAGCTGAAAGATTGCATGTGGGATGTGAGGAAAGAGGAATTGAGGACTGCAAGGTTTTTGACCCAGATAACTGGGAGAATGGAGTTGCCATTTAAAGCGGCCGAGTACACTGAAGGGGAGTTGAATTCAGGAGTACAGAGGAGAACAGGAATTTTAACTGGGACATATTAGGGTTACAGTAACTATTACACAATTAGTGGTTAATGTTGAATGATGTTGAATGATGTTGAATGACCCAGGTAAGAGACATAAATTTGGTTGTCATAAGAACGAAGATGGTTTTTAAAGCCAGGACTCTGGGTGAAATCACCAGTGCTTGCAAGTGAGGATAAAGAGAAGGGGTCTTAGGACTGAGCCCTGGTGCACATCAACATTCAGAGGTTGGAGAAAAGAGAAGGGATGGGGGGGGGGGGGAACCTGTAAACAGTGATTAGTAATGAGGTATGAGGAAAAGTGTAAGCATGGATTGAATCTTTGAAGCCAGAGGAAGAAAATATGCCAAGGAGGACATGAAGTCATACTCTGTCTAAAAATGTTGATAGGTCAGTAAGAGTGTTGTTGGATTTAACGCTATATATGTCCTTGGTGAACTTTACAGTAGCAATTTCAATGGAGTTCTGAGGTGAGTTGGTTCAGGAGAAAATAAGCAGAAGAACAGGGGTCAGCAAATATACTTAATTTTTAAAGAAGTTTTACTATAGAGAACATCAGATAAATGAGAGTCATTAGAAGTAAGTATATGGGATCAAGAAAAAGTTTTAATATGGAGGAATAACAGCATGTGTGTGTGCTGATATAAATGATCTACTTGAAAGTATTATTAAGAAGTCAGCTACAATAAATATCTGATAATATGTTTTAATAAATGGTATACTTCTTTTCTAATAGTAGCCTGACCCACTAAACCATCAGTTGCTAATAAAGAAGAAAATTCGAACCACATTTATACAATATTAAATTGAGAGCATAAAAGGCCATCGCTATGCCTTGACATTTTTCAGTGTTTCTACTCAGATATCAATCATTGTTGATCACCATTTCGCCAAAAATAATTTCCACTATTTCAATTATCATCATGCTCATGAGCATACTTCAAACAAGTTCTTCCCAAATATTTGATAAGTTCATAAAGGCAGAGTTCTGATAGAGGACTCTTGTGTGAGATTATAGTTTCTGGGGAAAGGAGCAGTGGCTTTCAGGAGCTAGATATTACTGAGGAAATGAAGGAATAGGTGCACGGGTTACCTTCAGTGAGTGAGGATCAATGCTGGGGAAACAGTAGAATGATTTGGGAAGTTTTCAAAATACTGATACACTGGATTCATCCTCAGAAACGCTGAGGTTTACTTGGTGTCGGATGGTATCCAAGCGTCTGAATTTTTAACAGCTCTCCAGGAGATTCTCATGAAGAGTGTTTAAGAACCACTATTCTTGATACATACTGTTGATAGCCGTCTCCCATGTCATCTTCCAAGTTCTGAGGGTTTAGTGGTGGCAGGGATTCCAAGAACAATGAGATTACTTTCTAGTCTTCTCAGGAGGCAGTATGGTGTAGTTGAGTCTCTAGCTCAAGAATGACTATTCGCTTAGTAAAACTCTTATGAATTCACCTTAAACAAGCTTATGATTACATGAACAACTGTTCCTTACCTCTCCCCAGTTCTTCAAAACCTATCTTAAAAGTAAAATCCAAGATCTAAGTCACAAACTCAGACTATCTAAAAATATCTACCCATGTTCTTGACAGAAAGTAATTTTTATTTACCAGATTGAGCAGAAGGCAGAGCACAGAAGTAAGACATCCTTGGGATGCTCTGATCCTGTGTTTAAATGACATGTTGAACTTCCTGTTGCTGTCTTTCTTTTCCTACACTACTCTAAGTTGTTCTTCACATCCTTTAGCTTATTGTTTTCTACCCCTCTCTTATGATTTTTTTTCTTTCTGCATTTATTTCTATCATTCTCTGCCTTTCTCTTTATTCCCTGGTATCTTCTTTCGCTTTTCTTCATTATTGTGAGCAATGGGTAGAACAGAAGGATGGAAGAGATAATAGAGGCTAGGAATGGAATATCTTGGAGGGTTCTTATAATCATGTAGAAAGCATTTCATTAAAAGGGAGAACTTAAAAAGTATGTATCAGACCAATAAAAGTACAGGAAATGAGTTCCAATGCTGTTGCATCATTTACTCAGAATGAACAAATTATAATGAACAAAATAAATTGATGAACAAAATAGATCCAGAGACATAGAACCATGGAGCAGTCTGATGAACTTCAGAGGGAAGGCAGGGGTGGGGGAGTGGATGGGGAGAGATTAATCAAAAAATTTATATGCATATATGCATAACCCCAGACGATGGTGTGGAGAAGGCCTGAGGGGGGGGGTGCAGGATGGAGGGGATCAATGGGGAGGGGGAAGGGGGACATCTGTAATACTTTCAACAATAAAGGTAAAATTTTAAAAATAAATGAACAAATCATAAAGTGGAAAATCACATATACCATAAATTCATACAATTTTAAAATGTACAATCTATTTATTCAACAGAAAATATTATTGCCTGGCATTACTGAAAACATTTGAAATAATGCCACCAGCATCCTCCTGGAAGAGTAATTTACAATCTATTCACAGTCTAATTAACATAAGTAGACCCAATGCATGTATAAACAAAATTCAAAAGAAATTATTTGAGACTAAAGATAAAAACCCATGCATTACTATGTGCTTATTACTATGAACTATTATGCATTATTACAGTGCTTAGCTCTCAGTCCTATGCACAAATTAATTTAGTACTTACTAAATATTGGTAAATGAATGAAATTCTTACCAAATTCACATAAAAACATTTTTAAAAATTCCTTTTTACTCTTAACATTATCATATGTCTCTCTATGATAAATCAGACTTTGTTCAAAACCAGTGAGACTTTGGGCAAAAATATGCTATACTCTGCAGTATAATTTAATCCATTAAAATAACTTTATTACACATGTTGATTGCATACCAGAGATCAGAGACACCGCTGATGAAGGATGAATCCAAACACTATGGTTTTAGAAGACAGGAAAAAAATAGGCAATTGAGTTCCACAATATCCAATCAAGATACTCATTTTATCTTTTACCAACACTGTTTGGAAGTTAAAGTGAAATTGTGAAACATATCTAATCAACTGTGACTTACAAAATGTTAGTCTTTTGTTTCCATTTATAATGACTTGGTCAACATTTTAATGGTAAATGTACTTTCAGATTTTGGATCTCCCTACATAAAAATACTGAAGATTTTGAAGCCCTTTGAATTTTAGCTTTAAATGAGATGGCTCATTACCTACTTTATCAATGTAAAGTTATTTTAATTTCTAATACTAAATACTTTAATGCCTAATAATAGGGATCCTACAACAGGTATATATCTTGTACACATTCACTTATTTGTTCTCAGTGGCTATCTATTTGTTTAAATATTTGTATCCCTGGAATATTATGAGTTTCTTGAGAATAGAGCTTAGTCAGATCTTCATCTCCAGTAACAAAGACAGTGAGCATATATAGGACACGTTTGATAAATGTTTGTGTATCAGATTTCTTAGTTGCTTGGCAACTAAAACTATACTGATTTAAATTCTATTTTATAAATAGGGACTATAATAAACCCCTGTTCATTAATTATTCTCCTCAGTGGTAATCTTAGAGCAGGATCTCCATCTCTGGTCCATAAGATTTATATAGTCAGAGAATGTTTCTGGTCATTTCGTTTGATCTAAAGAGTGTTTTAGGAACTAACTAGACACTAACTACCATGGCAGTGATAGCAGTGGGAGGAGCATAGCCCCTGCTGTCTTATTCTAGGACTTCGTCACTCTATTTCCCAACATACATCTTGAATACATTTGAGTTTATGAGTCTGACCTCCTGCAGTCCAGAATTTTAGAATTGAAAAAGCCAGAGCAAGAAGCCTAGACTCTAGAAAGTGTGTGATTCTGTAAGGATCTGTGGCATATACAGATAGTCCTCTGTGTTCACAGGTTCTGCATCTGTGAATTCAACCAGCCACAGATTGAAAATATTCAGGAGGAAAAAAGGTTACATTGGTGCTAATGAGTAGTATGTAGTTAGGCCTCTGATGGTTGTGTCTGCACTGAACATGTACAGGTTATGATTTCTTGTCATTATTCCCTAAACAATAGAGTATAACAACTATTTACATAGCATTTACATTATGTTAGGCATTACAAGCAATCTAGAAATGATTTAGTGTATACAGTAGGAAGTTTGCAGGTTATATGCAAATACCATACCATTTTATATAAGGGATTTTAGAATCCATGGATTTTGGTTTCCACGGAGGGTCCTGGACCAATTCCTCATGGATATAGAAGGACAACTGTATTGCTTTTGACTAAATTATTACATTTATTATTTTTATTGCAGTGCAACAAATTAGCACCAATGTAGTAGCTTAAAACAAGACACATTTTATGTTTCTGTGGGTCAGGAGTCCAGGCTCAGATTGACTGGGTTCTCTGCTAAGGGTCTCACAAGGTTGCAATCTAGATGTCAGCTGGGTTACATTCCTTCATGGAGTTTGAAGTCTTATGCTAAGCTCACATCATTGTTGTCAGAATTCAGTTCCTTGAAGTTGTTGGACTGATGTTGCGCCTTCTTACTGGCTATCAGTTAGCTGCTGTTCTAAGCCCTTTAGAGACTGCATCGTTCCTTGTTATGTGACACTCATAGGTGCTCCCATAACACAATGCTTTTCTTCAAGGACAGCAAGAGAATCTCTCTCAAGAAGAGCCTCTATTTTTTTGAAGGGCTAATTAAGTCAAGCCCACCCAGGATCGTCTTCCTTTAGATTAACTCAAAATCAGTTAATTTGGGATCTTAATACTTGCAACACCCCTCACCTTTGCCATATAACTTAACCTAATTATAGCTATGAGATCCCTTCCTATTCAGAGTTCGCACCCACACTCAAGAAGAGGGGATTATACAGAGGCCAGAAATCTTGGAAACCATCCTAGAATCCTGCCTACCACAAGGTATCTTTCAGATCTTTCATGTAACCTTGTTTTCCAGAATATAAAATTACTTTAGCATATCTATACATGCATACATGTATATTTATACAGTACACAAAATATAAAGTGTGTATTATATTAGTTTAAATATTACATATATTTCTATGTGTATACCTGTGTAGGTATACATATGCATGTGTATATGGAGGGATAGATACATACACATATTTTCCCTTCTATTTCTCTTCTCTACTTACCCTTCTCTGTTTCTCCTCTCCCTTTCCTCTTCTTGTTTTATCTTTATCAATTAAAAACCAAGTAGAGTTAATTTATATAACTTTCCAAAAAGCAAGAGAATTTATCATGATTTTGAGAAATGAGGCTGAGGTTTTCAATTTCACTCAAGCATTTACTGGGATTCTTTGGTAGGCCATGTGTTTGCATGCTACAAATGAGATGGAGTTTACTTTATGCACTGGAGAGCTCTCTAGAAAAGAAGCCCATGCATTCTCTTAATCGTGCATGATTATATAAAGAAAAATCCACCATCTGTAAAGCAATTTCCTTAAGTAAATTGGAGACATTTTTAGAGGATTCACAATAAAGTGAAATAAAAGTCTGATAGAGCCAATTCTTTATTTATTCAAGAAAAATACCTGTTTTAAGAAACTGGATTAAAGTGACTTTGCTCAATGTATTTGTCTAATGGATTTTCTCAAGTCTGGAAAGCTTGAGAAGATCAAATGAGTAAGAAACAAAACTGCAGAGATTTTCCTATCTAATCAGAGGTTTAAAAGTCATTTTATTCATAAGTATTCAGGAGTGGGAATTAAAACGGTGCTTACATTGTGATGGTAAGAAAAATGAAAGCACACATCATAAATGGGCCTCTGAGGGTCCCAAGGGAGGAGCACCACTCAGCGAGCCTGAAGTCCTGGTTAAAATGCCAGTTCTACAATTAACTAGTTCTGTCATTAAAGATAAGTTCTTACTTTCTTCACATATGGATTATGAGTAACATTAACTTCTCTGTCCACTTCTCAGGGTTATTGTCAGTAACCAGTCTGACTTAATAAAAAGGTCATGGAGACATATTTCTAGAGAGAATTTTATTATAGTTCTGGTTTTAGCACTTTCTAGCTATATGGACCTTGGCAAGTTATTTTTCTGGTCTTAAGCCAAATTCCCTCCTATGGAAAATAATATCTAGTGTCAGGATGATTTTAACAATTTATAGAAGTTAAGTAGATAATCTGTAAATTGTATCTATTATTAGGATGATTAATTTAAAATATCATTAAAATGTAAAATACAATTCTTAATAACCTAGGAATAGAAAAAACTTATCAACTAGAGCAAAGGATGACTTTGCTCTAGTTGATAAGTGGAATTTATTCTGCACGTGCAACAAGAATACAGTACAGATATATACTTTCACATTCTCCCACCAACCTCATTTCTTTATTTCAGATTCAAATGTATAAAGCAAGAATTACCAGGGAATAGTTAGAATTTGTTCTGAGAATATTCAAAATGATTCTATATATCTGGACTTTGGAATTATTTTCTTTTATCATTATTTCAAAATATTATAATCAGTATCTCATATTGATTTTTTTATATAGTATTTGGAATAAATGCTTTGGAACACCTTTCTTCTAATAATTTTGTTTTGTTTTGTCATTTATTCATTCTTTCTAGATCATTATTACCGCATGTATAAGATGATGAAGGTTTTGTTTGTAGAAAAGCATAAAGAATTTTTTTTAGTAAAAAGGATTCCACCTTTTGTTCAAATTCTGCAAAGAATATGCTTTAGAAAAACCATTTAGATAGCTTTCAGTGTGATCCTCTGATAACAGAGAACATGTTAATATCCAGGTAACGAGGGGAAAGAAAATAAATTCTGAACCTACATGTTTCAGCTGAAGAGACAAGACCCCTTCCATTTCAAAGTGGTTTGCATATGTTCAGCATCAAAGGCCTGACCATGAAATCCTCATTAAATACTATGCTGAACCTAAGTTGCTGCTGAGGAAGATGGAAGATGTCTGTTCTACAATCACACTACCATGTTTTCAATGAAAGCAAATCTCAGACTAAATAGTGCCACATACACTGCCATTGGTAAGTCAAATCCTTACAATAAGCAGGCACAAAAACACTCATATGACCTGTTCCTGTCAACTTAATAAAGTCCCAGTTCTCTGTTTTTTGAAGTTAATCACTTTCTACATAAAATGTTCTCTTGTCCAACAATGTCTTAGAGGCACAGTTCAGTTAACTGAACATTTGACCGCGCCAACGCGAATATTCTAACCTATGACTACATGAGCGGCATGCTGAAAGGTGACACGTAAAAGCTTCCCTGGCTCTATCATCTATGACAGAGATGGGACGTCTAAAATATTTTGCCAGTCTGTATATGCTGAATAAAACTAAATTCACACATAATTTATAGGCATAGTCTTTAATGCTCATTTAAAAGCTACTAAATTCACCAGTGGAAATCCTCTTCTAACATGCATTTGCAAAGCCTGTGGTATTTATCAGAAATAATGATAGATGAAAGACATGTAGAGTTGCCTTTTGATCAAATGTTATCACCCCTTATGTGTTTAATATATTCCCTATTAGGAAACTAACTGCCCCTGAAGTGGAGTTGAACTAATACACTTATAACATATTTCCATATCATAACACTAAGAATGATTGATCCCCAACCCAGACCTCTCTTATAAACTCTAGACTCACAGCATCAGCTGCCTACTAAACATAATCAATAGTCTCCTAATTGGTTCCTGTTACTGTCTTTAGCCCCCTGTAGTCTATCATCAATATTATAGACTGAGTGATCCTGGTTCCTTTGGTAGAAACGGAGAGTTACTCAGAGTAAGGGTCAGATTTTATCATCCCTCCAGTGACTTTTCATTTTACAGGGAATGAAAATGAACATCATCAAGCCCTCTGACCTCTCTGATCTTCTCCCTTACTGTAACGTCCCTGCTCAGCGCGTCCAGCCTCAGTGGCCGCTTTTATGCTGCCGCAGTCCTGTCCCGCTGCCTCCCCTCAAGGCTGTTGGACATGCAGCTTCTCTCTGCCAGTTCTTGCTCCGCAGGCATAGGCGTGGCTTGCTCCTGCACCCCTTTAGGAATCTGTACTAATGTCATCCTGTTAGTTTCCTGTGCCTGCTGCAACTAGTTACCATAAATCCTGTGGCGTAAAACAACAGAAATTCATTGTCTCACAGTCCGGGAGGGCAGACGTTCAAAATAAGGTGTCAGCAGAGCCCAGCTCCGTCTAAAGGCTCCGGGGAGAGTGCTTTCCTTACCTCTCCCAGCCTCTGCTGGAAGCTGGGCCTGTGGCCGCGTCACTCAGGTCTCTGCCTCCAAGGCCACGGTGCCTGCTCTTCTGCCTCTATAAAATCCCCTGTCTCTCTCCCGCAAAAACACTGTTACAACATTTAGGGCCCACCCAGCTAATCTAGAACAAACTCCCCATCTCTAGAACCTTAATTTAATTGCATTAGAAAAGGTTTTGCTATATAAGGTAGCATTTACAGGTTGAGCATTAGAACCTGATATTTTTGGGGGAAGCCATTTGTCAGCCTACCACAGTCATCCTCTCAGAGAGGCCTCCTCTCCTACCACGCTTAAAAATGTCCAGTGTCCGCTCCCACAGCACTTCCTCTCCCCGTTCTTTGCATTTTTTATAGCATTTTTCACTTGACGGCACTCTACATATTTACTCATTTATTTCTCACATTATTTGGCTCTTTCAGCTAAAATGTAAGCACCATGAAGGCAGAGTTGGCATAAAGTAAAAATATTCTAAGGAAATTTCTAATTTCCATTTTGAAAAGCATTTCATTGTAGAACATGTGTAAATTAAACAGAAATATTGTTTGCTTATAATTTATAAGCAAAATCTCCCAACTCAGAAATCCTCTCACAAAAGAAGCAGAGGAAGAAAATATTTTTATTATTTAGTAAATATTAAACCAGAATGCAATGTGCATCACAGTCAGTCCCTTAAGAGACTGCAAAAACAGAAAGAAACCTCCCCTTTTTATGTAGCCAACCCATTAAATATACGTTTTTTTAAGATAAACAATAAATAGTCCTAAATAGTTCTTGACAACCCCACTTGTGGCACATAGTTCATCCTAACTATGGCTGGGTAGCTGGGGTGATCACCTCTGTTAGCCAGTTAACTTTAACAGGGGGAAACAGAAACTCTTCCCCTCTTTAAGACAGGAGGTAGTTCTGCATCGTGGATCAGGGCACCACCTGAAGCTGGGCTCACACCCTCCCACAGGAACCCGAAGATAGGGATGCTAACATTCTTGATGTTTGTGTTTTAAAAAGATAGCTCCCAGGCTGAGAAAGACATTTCTGGATTATAAAGCTGTACAAAAGCCTATCTAGTTTCAAAAGGATTTACATATATTTCAAAGAGATGAGAAGGCACTTACAGTTACACATTTTCTAAGCTAAATGCTTTAAAAAAAAAATGAAGGCAGGAAAATATCTTCCCCCATTTTCAACAGGGAGAATTAAGCCTTTTTTAAAAATTTATCTTTATTGTTGAAAGTATTACAAATGTCCCCTTTTCCCCCATTGATCCCCTCTCCCCTGCACCCCTCTCCCCAGGCCTTCACTACGCTTTTGTCTGTGTTCATAGGTTATGCATTTATGCATATAAATTCTTACGTTAATTTCTCCCCACCCACCCATCCACCCCCGCCTTCCCTCTGAGATTCATCAGCCTGTTCCATGCTTCGATGTCTCTGGATCTATTTTGTTCATCGGTTTATTTTGTTGATTAGATTCCACATATGAGTAAGATCATGTAATACTTGTCTTTCTCTGACTGTAAGCCTCTTATTTTAAATTTATGTTATCCTTACCATATACAACTTGCATCTTAAATTTAATTAATCTCATGTGAAAATTGGTATATTTAGTATATTTCTTTCTAATCGTGTGTGTATATTAGTTGGTATTTTTACATATCCATTTTATTATTTATTACTTATTATTTATTACTGATGTATTTCCTCACATATTAAAAACTTTCTGTTAATCCTAATGTTAATGATGACTTCCATTTTTATAAAAGGAATTAAACCAAAATCATCCCTAAATGATTAAAGGTTAAATGTGCTCTTAGGCTACTTTTTTAAATTTTTCTATAGCCAAACGTTCTACCATCTAGGATTTCAGTGTGATGCTTGAGATGACTAATACTCCTAGTTTGGTGCAAATCATATCTTTGTATTGATTCTTTTAAGAAGTATTTATTCCTTGAGGAGCTCACAATCTAACCAGGAAAAGAAGGCAGCACAGTGAATTGCTGTGCATTCTATTTACTTTAATAACAGACATGTAAGCAAAGTGCTATGGAGACACGGGCCGGGGGGGGGGGGGGGCGTAAGTCAGCCTGGGAAGTTCAGGGAGACTTTGAAGAGGAGAGTGAAAGCACAAAACACAGCCTAGGCGGAAGGAGAAGCATGAGCTAAGGACAGGACTTATGAAAAGGCCTGAATATTTGAGCAATGGATTACAAATTCCAGTGGGGTTGTATTGGAATTACCCAGGGTGTTTACATATGGATCCTAAGACTCTCCACCAGAGTCAGAATGAATACCTATGAAGTGGTCCCAGAAGCCTTATGTTAATGCCCATTTGTTATGAGCCCAATCCCCACCCACGTTTGGAAATCAGTACTTTAGGGGCTGTGCTTGGAGCCCAATGCAGATGAGACATGAGAGAGGCAAGCAGAAGCCAGGTGATGAAAAGCTTTGTGGGATGTCCATAAAGAGGCTGCATGTTAATCCTGATGAATTAAGACTCAACATTAATTTCCAGCCCAGCTGGACAGTAAGCACCCCAGGAGATGGGAGGCAAGAAGAAAATAAGAAGTGGAAATTATCAGGATGGAGAAGTGAGTGTTAACATGCTCTCTTCCTCCTCAACCAGCCAGGAGCAAGATATTTCTACCACTTGAACTACTTTCTGCTCTGGCGAGGACTTAGCACAGTTTGTTAGGAAAGAATTCTCCAAGTAAAACATTTTGCTTCCAGCTGTGACTCTGACTGCTGCTCACTGAGTTACAGAGGAGCCTCTGCTGGTAGACATGGTGGCTATTTCAAGGAAGAAAATGAAAAAGTCTATGTTTTAGAAGTTATGGGGAAGAACACATTTTTCTCTCAAACTATGAAATACATTATGTAAATTAAAAAATATGTTGTTTAAATGGAGTGTTCAGAAGAGACAAACTCACCTTCTACTTTTCACATATCAATTTTGACAGAGAGTAAAAAGGTCATTACATATAAAAGCATAATTATAGTTAATAATGTACAAAAAGTCTTAGAAGAAGACAGTAACATTCCAATACTTATTGAGAATGCTTAAGGTTTCCTAAAATCTGTAATGAGTTAAAATGACATTAGAACCTGCTAAAGTACACCTGTTACACAGAACTGCTTAAGGTATGACTTTCCAACCTCAGTCTAATGACATTTGGGGCTGAAGAATTCTTTGTTGTGAGACCTGTCCTGTGTATTGTAGTGTGGTTATCAGCATCCGTGGCCTCTACCTGCTAGATGCCAGTAGCACCCTTCCCCAGTTGTGAAGACTAAAATTGTTTTCAGACACTGCCAGATGTTCCCTGGGGAGGACAGTGACAATATCGTCCCTGGTTGAGAACCAATGGTTTACTGGAAACATATGAAGGTGAGATACTTCCTGAAATTTCAATAATTAAGCCCCTATATAAAGAGTGTCCAAGTCTAAACCAGATACAACTTAGGGAACTGATGTTCACTAAATCCCACCAGATATAATGATATTAAGCATGGATAAATGATCCTGTTCATAAACAGCCAAAAGTACAGGGAGTTGAGGCTTGAAGACAGACTTTCATAAAAAGCTTAATGATATATGCCACTGATTTCCTTCCAAGCATTAAATTGTATCCCAGTATCCTCAAGAGCCATCAGTGATGTATTCCCTTCTGGGCCCAATGACCATAGTGAAACACTGTGGCCCCAAAGATAGAATTTTATACAGCATACTGCATATATATTTTTTGTGCATTCCCTAGACTCTCACAAAGCATATGCAGTCAGGATCTCAAAATCCAAATATTGCTGATTCACAGTATTTCCTCTGACTCGTGACCTTTACCTATCTTTGCAGAATTTGAGATTCACTTTCTCTGGAATAATCATCCTTGGACCCAAAGGTAAATTTGGCTTAAAAGAAAAGTCAGGGAACTGACTAGCCTCTAACAATTCTTCCCCCACCCCCCCTCCTTTAAAACTCCTAGGGATCCCAATAAAATATTTTTTTTCAATTAAATTTATTGGGGCAACATTAGTTAATAACATTATATAAATTTCAGGTGTACAACTTTATACTACAATAGCTGTATACTCTATTGTGTGCTCCCCACCAAAAGTCTAGTCTCTTTCCATCACCTTGTAACAACCCTAAGTTTGACTTCTATAGATTTCATTTCAATTTTTTGCCTCTAAAGAGTCTTAACTTTAACATACTTATTTAAATTTGACAGTAAATACTGGCACCTTCCCCAGTATTCATAACTCCATTCCTAAATGTATTTTCAGTGACATATTGCTTGGGTAAAATATGTAAAATTTATATAGTCAATATTTATGGAAATAACTCTCCAACAATAAATAAATTGCTCTACATTCATATACAGACATTTAAAATCATAGGTGAGAAGAATAATTAATGGCATGTTTATGAACTAAAGTGGAAGTTATAAAAACAAAATAGAAACCTCTATATAGTTTGATCTTGATTTTATACATATATACAGATATGGCTGAGAAAAACAATTTTTACTCATTAAAGTGACAAATATTTCAATTCACATATTTATTTTAGATTTTCCCTTTGTTGTTCTCAAGGCCTCCATAACGAAGGAACCTGCATGTTCAGAGCAAGACAGATCTGCTGACCCCTAGACGCCTACTTCAGCCTCCCAATTCAGGGTAAATCTCTACACCCTTCCTTGTTATTTTCAGTTCCAAGAAATGCTGGACATCCTTCATCTCCAGCAGACTTTAATCTCCATCTGGCTTTGTCTGTCCTTTATAACTAATCCCTTGAAAGTCTTTCATAATTCATTTGAGAATTCAAGCTCAGTCATCAATAAAAGCCCCCTTATTCGAAGCCACGTCTGTAGACATTCCTTCCACCTTTTTGCTCCAACAGGAACCTGGCTCTCTCCTGTGACTACTGTTCCCGAGTGGAAATTGGGTTAATCTTTTTATCCCCTGTACCTCTCAGCTTGGAGCTGGGCTAAGTGTCCTTTTGATGCCACATTGTCACACACAAACTACTATGCCCTCCTTCCCTCTAAATACTGTTTCCTCAAAGCATATGCCTCCCAACTATGACCCACTCACTATCCCTGCTGAGCTGCAGCTATTTACAGTGTTCCTAGTCATAACTAACATTCATCGGTTCCTCGATTTTATACTAGCGTCATTTACTGTGATCATTCTGTGCATAAATTCTTCTCCTTCTATCATTACATAGATGCAACAACTCCAGTCAAATCCAACTCTCTCATCTATGGTTGGAATATTGAACCAAGGTGTGAATCAACTGTACTGGAAGAAGAATATATATTTTTTAGTACAGATTGAAAGTGAATTTAGGATTAGCGTTACGTATAGTAGTTAAAAGTAGAAACCCAAAATTTTCAATAATAAAGGAATTTAAAGCAAAACAACAACAAAAAATACAAAGTTAGACTGCACGTTCAACCACAAACTGAGTTGATACAGACAAACAGTGGTGTTGAAACAAACGGTGCAGAGGAAGCACGGGAGATGGAGAGGTGAGGGAGGCTCTCCTTACAGCCCTGCTATAAAGCCCGTCCTCATGTGAGTGATTTCATAATGAGAAAGTCACGTGCAAATAGCGTGCACTGTAACTGAGGGTGGAGCCGGTCATCATCTAACTAGGTCCACCTAGGGAGAGAGTCTGAATAGAACTTTGAGAAGGGTTTGAGTAGGTAGCAAAGGATGATTTTCCAAGGGGATGGTCTCAGGTAGTAAATAAAAATTGCTTTTGTTGACGATCTGAGCACAGATATTTATTGGGCCCGGATGACCTACTGAATCATTCACTGATGTGACCGTGGTCAGTGAAAAGCTACTGAATGGTTATCAATTCACTGTTGCCTGTGTCCCACCAGGTGACAATGACTATATCCAAGGAGGTTTCAGTACTGGAAGACTGCTGAGCTCATCCTCCTTAGGACCTGGTATTGACTAATTAAGTTTTATAAGTAACTGCATTGCTGTTTCTGTTGATTTCTATCACTGATAAAGACAAATATTAATGATAACTAAACTTTATTGACCTCTTACTAAGTACCAGGCACCACTCTGAGTGCTTCACAAGCATCATCTCCTCCGATTCTGGCAACTCAGACAGGGATTTCTATTATCTGCTTTGCAGACGACAAAACAGACATACAGATGATAAGCAATCTGTCCAGTCACACCATTAATAGGTAGAGGGTCTGATCCCAGGCAAAAGGTCTCTAGAGCCCATGCTTTTACCCACTAGGTGATATACTAAGTAAGATCAAGATTACCCAAAGGGAGACAGAGAATGAAGAAAATAGTCGCAAGCACCACTTTTTTTTTAGTATTTTTAATTTTTTAATAATCATGTGTTACAAGTATATGTAGTGAAAAAAGGTCAGTTATTTTATAATTTTACTTTCCTTAATCATAGATATTTTTCCCTTCTGGCATAAAAATCGATTTCAAATGTCAGAACCCTAAGTGAGTCATAGTATAATGTTTAGGTAGATGCACAGATTAAAGTTAAAAGAGAGAAAACATGGTTTCACCAAAAAAAATTAATAAATTCAGCCCATATAGGAGTGGGAAGAAGAGCACAAGTGATGAAGGAACCAAAGCTCTCTGGGGGAGTCATTCACCCCAGCTGGCTCTGAAGGTCCTGTGTGGGACACCACAGGGGACCTCTCCATTCTTAATAATGGCTCCACAGGGTACTACAGCCCTGTCCTGGGCTCTGTCTCCTCACCATTCTTGAATTCATTAATTAGATTCAATACGAGGCCACTCTTGTCCATCACAGTTGCTTCCATGTTAAGAAAGGGACTTCTGTGAGGTTTTGTTCTGGCTGATCAGTATTCCCAATTGTCAACAGTTTGATCTCCTGTCTCAAGAACACAAAGAACCAGACACACTAGGGTAGGGATGCCTCATTTTTCTCCTTAGCTAATCCATGCTCTCCAATCACAACCAACTCATACTCAAACAGCCATTTGCTATGGTTTCTGTCAACTTAAAAAATCTCCCAGTCTCTTCTCCGCTGTTATTTTGCTGTATTCTCTCACCAGACAGACTAAAATACTCTAAGTTGGCCATGTCTTCCACTACTTTCCCATCCAAACATAGCAGAGTGTTAAGCAAGGATTGACTTAAACAAATGCATATGTATTTTTACACATCTATTCCTAGATATATATTTTATTTGTTAATTTTGTAAAATAGTGATTTGTGTTTATTTCTTTTCACTATTAACACCTCAGAGAGGAAGAAATCCCTCCATCTTTTTATAACATAGGATGATCAGCAGTCACAGGATCATAGTTAACTTTCAACCAAGGAACAAAACACTGGGTGCTAGTTCCATCCCAAACACCAAGAAGCTGGGTAACTTTGAACCAGCTCCTTAGATTCTCTCACTCTCACCTGAAAGGGCTAAATAAAATAAGAAATTATACCTAAACAACTGTATTTCATATTCAACAAGTAATTATTGAATACTGAGTTGTGCCAGGGAGTGTGCTAAGCACGGTGTCAGCATTCTGTGGGGACTTATAGATTTATTCCTTGGCAAATGCCCTTGTGTTTTCTAAGGTTTATTCTCATTATACTTTAAAAGAAAACAGTTATGGCTTATTGCACCCTGCAATGTCTAAATTTTGCTAAGATTTCAAATACTGTTCTCTTAAAGGTTTTCAATATTTTCAAAATATTATTATATGCTGTTGTATACCCATGAGATACTGAAAGAAGGGTAAACATGATCAGCAGATTTAGGTAGGGATGTTACCTAGAAATTCATGAGGATGTACTCTATTTGCTAGGTTCTATGCATATGTCCACTCATTTAGGTATTATTATTCTTATTATACAACTGGGAAAAAATACACACCAGGAGTCAGAGAGCTTATATAATATTCAGAAAGTCAAAATGGCAGTGCTTAGAGCCAAACTTCATACTTTGACCTCATGTGATTGCAAAGGCTTCAATATAGTAGAGTACTGCACTTCTGTGGAAGTGTAGTGATTTATTCCGATCTTTTTCTAGCATATATAACATTAGCCAAACTTACAAGTAACCTATTGTTGCTTAAATAAAATGCCAGATAGCCTAGGGTCAAATGGTCATTTCTTCTGTTGACTTCCTTTTTATTTCGCTGACTTACTGTAGTTTGCTAGCTGTTCTCAAAACTCCTACAACAGCATTTTTGTTGTTAGAGACTGGAGTATAAGTTTACAAATGTTTGAAAGGAAATCAGAAATGTAATAACTGCTTTATTAAATATAAGAGATTACTATAGACTGAGTTTAATTAAGATGTAGAAGCTGTCACAGTCGAGAGATAATCCAGATCAGACCAGTTTCTACAAATTCTACTCCCCTCCTCTACCTCAGACCCTAAAGAAAAGATAGTGTATCAGAGGAAATGGTCAGATCTCACATTAACCCTTGTAGATACACTGCACAAACTAAGAAACTTTTAGTATCATCGGTACCAGCTTCAGGGGCATAAATGAAATAGCAAATAGCTCCTTTTTCAAACGTTTTTGGAATTAAATAATGTTGGAGCAAGATATATACTAATATACATTTTTCATACATTTCATCCTTCAACAGAATATTGTTCTCTAAGTTTTCATTATCATCTGTCCCATTGTAATGAGCTATATGCTGAGATTTCCTCATGACTGAGGATCCTTTAATTCCTAACAAAATACATGGAGAATTTGTAGCTAAATATAAAATAGGCTAGGGAATATTATTGGTGGTCTTCAGATATTTAATGTCAAGTTTGGTATCATGAAAAATTCTAGTTGGCAAGATAAATGAATTTTTTTTAACTAAAAGAAAATACAGAAGAATGAAATCATGTGTCTTTCAGAAATCCTACCCCTTGCCGCTGCCAATCTCTGCAAGCATCTGTAATAAAGTTAAGGCGGGTTGGGGAGAGGGATTCATGTGCTCAAAAAAAAGTTGAGTCTCCCTGTCCGCATGGCTCAGTGGTCCCATGGCGGCTGGTTAAATTCCTGGTCAGGACACATGCCTGGGTTGGGCTCTGTCCTCACTAGGGAGCTTGCAGGAGACAGCTGATTAAGTTTCTCTCTCATCAATGTTTCTATCTCTCTCTCCCTTTCCCTTCCTCTCCCTGAAATCAATAACAAAACAAAAAAAGGGTGATTCAGAGACTATATAACAACAATAAAAAGAAGATATGGAACTCAGTGCCAAATGTACAATAATTAATTAGAGTGAATTTATTAAGTTATTTATAAGTCATTTAATCTTTATCAAAGCTTGGAATTAAGCTTTCAGTGGAGTCTCCTGCTCCTCCCCCTCGCCACCCTATTTCTGCCTGTCTTTCTTTCCTTCTGACTGCACTCCTTGGGGCCAAGGGTCCTTCTCGACCTAGTGACTCTACAGGGGACTCCCTCAGGGGTAAATTCTTCCTATTCTCTTCCTTATCAAGCTTTCCCTTTACCCAAGGTGTCAAATTCTTATTTCATCCTTTGAGCTCTGTATATTACTGTTGATGGATGATTCTATTAACTTGAGTGAGTATTAATGGGTAACCATATCTACTCTTCGGGTGTAACTTTAATACATGTCTAAGCTCAGTGTTTAGCTTCAATCCAATAGAGTAAGTACTGGGGGGAATTTCCATGTCATGGCTTGTAGGTGAAAGAGCTGCCAGGAATATAATACATAGTTGAATGTGGCATCAAATATACAGATAAGATACATTAGACTGTACTTGTGCCTCTGCTGTTAACCACCTCTGTGATCTAAGGAAACCATTCCCCACTCAGGATCTCAGTTTTACCATTGTTAAATGAGGCTATGAGCCACACAACCTCTAAGGGTCCATCTAAGCTTCTAGGATTCTTGATTTATAGTGCCACACACAGAATGCTAAGACATGTATGTATTTATTAACACAGGGCCAAGTTCATAAGGAATGTTGTCTATAGATCTAATTGGTAAAAGCAATCTATAATTATGAAATACACTTGATTATTTTAACTAAGTACCCATTGTATTCCATGTGTCTATTAGTTAAGATAGGCTAAGTCATGCTATATAACAAATAACTTTCATATCTCATTACCCAAATACCACTTCATTTGCTGTTCTTAGCAAGCCCACTGCAGCTGCAAGCAGCTTTCCAGGACAGCTCTCCTCAATGCGTTGGCTGAATGTTCCAAGTTGCTTCAATCTGCCACCTCTGCATCAACATGATTCCATAAACAATGAATGAGGCAGAGGAAGAACAGTGTAAAGAACTGAACACCATAAACCAGTGGCACTTCATCATTCTGAGAACATACCCACATTTCATTTTCCGAAGGAAGTTACCTGGTCACATCTAACTTCAAAGAAACAGAGAAGTGTAATCCACCCACTACTGCCTCCTATAATATGATATGATGATTGAGTATCACCAGAAACTCAAAACAATGGGCATAATACGTGGGTGTGAACATAATATCTGCCTATGTGAAAAGACAATAAATGCAAAACACAGTAACAGGGCTACAAAAGCTTGCTGGAAATCTCACTAGAAATATGCACGTGGGCCTTTGGATTCATTTAGCATTCATTTAACATTTATGTTTTCTATGCCTACAGTGTGCCAGGTGCCAGGAATAAAGCTATCGCTATTTAATAGATCTAATTCATTCCTGAAAACCCTACTGCTAAATGAAAAGTCATAAAATGAAAAATATATTTCCATTAATTTTAATGGAAACAATTATGGTGCATTCCATCCCAACTCAAGATGTCTAAACAATTTTCACAAATAGAAAAATATATCAATTGAACAATGAAAACAAGTTTAAATGGGTAATAAATAATAATTTGAAAGCGAAAAACTACATTTTGCATATAAATGAAAAGAAAGGGGTTTGTCATGGTTCTGGAACCAAAATAAGAGCTAACTAGAAAGGGAGATAGGAACTATTATATATAATAGGTATGTGAGATGATCATTTTATTTACCATTGGGAATGGAAGAGTTTTGAACAATGAAGTCAGTGCTATCTGTAAATACTTTGGGACAACAGGCATAAACCAGAACCACCCTGGGGAAACTGAAAGGCACGGTCACCCTACTCAAATGCAATGCTGTTTATGGATAATCATGAGATGAATGTTAAAAGTGGTCTTTCAGATTTCACCCTGCTGACAGTCATATCTCAATTTCAGTTTCCATAGCTCAGTGCCCATTTACTCTGATGACAGTGAGACAGCACAAAAGGAACAGTCAGCAGCAGCATTATTTTGGCCAAGCTTTCCTGATCTCCTATTCCTCAGAAACATACTAGCTAGCAGACACAGAGCTTACCTGAGGCAGATTTCACTGCAGCTTTGAGTGGCACTCATCCCCTGCCACAGGACCTTATTTTCAGGCAGGTAGAAGCTCAGTTGATAACTATAAGAAGCTCAGTTGATAATTATCTCAAACTAATCTACATAAGTGAAGACATCTATATACAAAGACCTCAACTCAACAAGATAAACCTACAGACAAAACTTGAATATAACTTGTTTATAGCTTTTAAAGGCTATTCTAATGGAACTTGTAATCTTTTTGTCTTTTTATCATTCATTTCTTATTTATTTTTCAATTTGGACTTGTTTATACATCAATTTTTTATCTTTATTTTTATTGTTGACACTATTACAGATGTCCCCATTTCCCCCTCTTTGCCCCCTTCCACCCAGCCCCTGCCCGCCCTTCCCTCTGGCCATCACCACACTGTTGTCTGTGGCCATGGGTTATGCGTATATGTTCTTTGGCTAATTCCTTCTTCTTTCATCCAGTCCCAATCCCACCCCGCCCCCAACTGCTGTCAGACTGTTCCATGTATCCATGCCTCTGTTTCTATTCTGTTCATCAGTTTATTTTGTTCATTAGTTTCTACATAGAAGTGAAATCATATGGTATGTGAAATTAGCCAGTCAGAGAAAGACAAATACCATAGGAACTAGTCATCTTACATTTCACTTGAATCACACCCTCCACATAAGGAATCACTAAAGAGTTTGATTCAAGGAGGTAAAATGACCCTACCTTTCTGTCACTGACAATTTGCTTGACTGTGAACAAATTATGTAATCTATATAAGCCTCAGTTTCTTCACTGTAGAGTGAAAATAACAACACCTATATTTCAAAGTCATTGAAAGAATTAAATGAGTCAAGGTGTGGAAAGTGCCTGGCATATTAGTAACCAGTTTCCTCCCTTTTAAAAATAGAAAAGCGCCAGTACAGGGGCCAAGATGGAGACATAGGAGACTCTTGAGTTTTCCTGCTCCCACAGCAGCACACTAAACAATTCCCTCTGAGAAAAATCCAGAGACTAGGTGAGTGACCCCTACTCACCAGGCAACTAAGAAAATTACACTTTTAGCTAGACTCAGAAAAAAGGGACAGAAGACTCAAATAAATAAAATCAGAAATGAAAGAGATGTTACAACTGATAACATAGAAAACTAAGGATCAAAAGAAATTACTGTGAATAATTATACACCAACAAATTAGATAACTTAGAAGAAATAGATAAATTCCTAAAGTCATCCATTTAATACTCCTAATAACCCATAACATAAATATCACTGTTTAAGCATGAGAAAACTCAGATACGGTGGGGGAGAAGGCCATAACTAAATTGTCAGCATCACAAAGTGGTAGGGCTGGGATTTGAACCCAGGCAACCTGACTCCAGAGTCCATATTTTTAGTCATCACACTATAATATTTCATTTCCTGGTCCTTGACACTGTCTTGTATTTCATTTTTTATCTCTAATTATATGCCAACTCCACTGCTTGCCCCACTGCTTTCTTTGTTCTCTCTGACATCAGAAGACAGGTTAACTAGAGGCTCTTACAGGCAAGTTTTCAAGAAAGTTACAATATTTAAGCCATAAATCATTCTCTGGTTCAACTTTTGAGCCATCCCAGAATGTCACCTATTACCAGGTACATGTTTTCAAAACCTCAATTATTTTTTTCAACATAAAATTCATTTTAAAAAATAAACAATATTCTTGTTGTGATTAGTATAAAACTCAACTACCAAATAATTATATATGCCTGTATTAGATATTGAAAAAAAGATTTACCCTGAATGAAGACTGGCATTTTATTATTATAACATTCATGTCACGGTCCCTTTCCTTCCCTTCCCTCCCACAGGTGTTGAGCAGAGCAGCATCCTCTAATAAAACTCCTGCTTCCTAATGTCCACTAGAGTCTGCTTCCCATGGAGCCCAACCTGGGAACTGGGCTTTCACAAAACCCTTGTACTTACACCACAAACATTAGCACAGCAGTCTTTCCTGTGCCTATTATTTTGTCTTACACCGATCTTTAGATGGCACTGAGCAGTTGCCTGGTAGATCCTACTGTGGAGCCCCTAGGAGGGCAGGAAGCTGTGGCATTTGCAGTCGGTGTCCATGTTTGTTTTGACCCTTGCTAAGATTTATTGAGCACTTACTGTGGTAAATATTTTCAGTAAATTAGGTCATTTAATCCTCACCATAAATCTTGGAGGTAGATATTCCAATTAGCCCCATTCTACAAATAAGGAACAAAAGTAACAATAAAAAAGTTAAGTAACCTCTCCACAGTCAAAATGAAAAAGTGGCAGAGCCAAGCTGTGAAAGCAAAGCTGGAGTTCTTGATTTCTACCCTATAATGCCTGTCCAATGTTATTTTTCCTCTTCTGGCTTTTCTTGCTAAACAGGGACATACCTTCAAGTCAGCAGCCCCAGTCTATATACCCATAGGGGGAAGGAAAGGATTTACTTAGCAGACCTGAATTTTTCAAATCTCTGTATTTCCAAGAAAGACCTGTTTTTGATACTAGCTCTTGGCCAACTCCAAGCAACTGAGCTCTGAGCTCGTGGAATGTTCTGTCTCCTAAGAATGTCCTTATGCCGAGGCCTTGGCCCCACTCTACAGGTTTAGCCGCATAGTTTAACAACATGATTGCTGGTGAGCACCTGTTTTTGCACTGGAGGCTGAAGGCTGAGTAGCTGAGGTCAGTACCCAGGTGCTGCATGTCTGTGTGATTGGCCTCCAATAAAATAAAATAAAAACCTGAACTCAAGGCTCAGGTGAGTCTCCCTGGTTGGCAACACTGTGCATTTGTCATCACAAATGGTTGCTGGGAGAACTGAGTGCACACTATACAACCCCACTGAGAGGGGATACCTGAAAGCTTGTGCCTTGTTCCTTCTGGACTTTGCCTCATGAGCCTTTCCCTTTGTTGATTTTAATCTGTACCTCTTGCTGTAACAAATCATAACCATGAATATAACAGTTTCTGATTCCTGTAAGTCCTTCTAGAAGGTCAAGTCAGAGAGTCGCCCTCAAGACTCTGACACACATAGTAACTGAAGAAACAACTTCACCTTAAACACAGCAAGATCAACAAAAAACCTTCCCCCTTTTTTGGGTCTTTATTTATCTTGCTCAGAATCTATTAGGATCACACTGCAGCCAAATGTGTCAAGCTTCCTGAAAAGGAGGCATGGGCATTGCATTAAAACCATTGTTCTTCTGTCCCTTACATATGCATCTCAACTGGAGAAACTTGTGTTTCTCAATTAGCAGATGTTATTGATAGGTAGAGAGAGGTAAGCTCGGTTTTGAAAGCACAGTTTAATAATGCTAAAGAGAAGAGTCTAGAGCCTGGGAATGAGATGATGCAGAGGTTTTATCAGAAAGAAAGGAGTTAGGGTACAGGGAGCAGAGAGGGGGAAGTGGGGAAAAGGGGAAGTTGGGAGGGTTAAGGGTGGAAGAAAGCTACCAGGGAAGAGACGGCAGGTGCCTGGGAACCAAACCATTAACCATGGATCATAAATTAGTGTATAACTCTGGCTATCTTTCCTTTGCCGAAAAATGAAGAGCCAGGTGCACTGCTCCAAGTCCTGCACACTGAGAGGCTTTTCCTTCACCACAACACTTGGCAGCCATTCAGGACAGGTCTGCAGTACTGCTACTGTTTAGTTTTTCACAGTCCCAGCACATTTTGAGAAATTATATTCATCATCAGTCAACTTGTCCAAGGGGGCCATCAGTGTAGAATAAGGCCCAGAGACAAGGTCCATGCCTGCCTCTCACAAATCATTTCAACATCACTGAATCTGTTGACTCATATGGCCCGAGTGGCAGAGAAGCTTCTTTGTCAGCTTGGACCCCTTGCATGACCTTCTGTTTTTCTAGGTCCCACTCAAAACTAGCCATTTTTTGGTTGATTTGGTAACTAGTTAGAGTAGCATGCCCATATGAGATACTTTTCCTTCAAAATCTAAAGAAGCATCCTCAGTGTTATGCCTCTTTCTTAGTGGTAGGAGGGTCCAGGTGCAGCACCCTGTCCTTCACCTTGGCAAAGATAACTTGGCATGGCTCAGGCCACCGGAGAGGGCTGGCACACTATGGCCCATGGGCTAAATGTAGCTTCCAGTCTCTCTTTATACAGCCACAAACTCAACACGGTTTTTACATTTTTAAATGGTTATGAAGTAGAAGACGAGGAGGAGGAGGAAGATCTATAAAGCCAAAAATATTTATAGATTTACAGACCTTGTAGAGAAAAGGTTTGCCTTCTAGACAATTGTAATGTTTCTTTCTTGGCTTTCACTGTCCATAATGGCTTTCACTCACTCTAAGGGTCAGGGAAACATTATGAAGATTCAGACATCTAATAGCATGTCTAATTACAAATTCTAAATTAGAGTGATATCCACAAGGTAGTTCAGGGACCCTCTGGGCCCACAGTGAGATGGACCCTACCCAAAACCCCACTGATCACCTGACCTCCAAAGCCCCTGCTCTGTATGATGCACCACAATGGCATTTTGGATGACAAGGAATTACTGTTAATTCAAGGCCAGTGCCCAATAATTCCTCAGAAGTCTAATAATTTCCCTTTTGCAACGCATAGTCAATCTGGCCCATGGATTCAGGTCACTTTGAGGAAGATGAAGGGGAAGATTTATAGTACAATCTTTTGGCTGGGAGGAAGGCATTTTGCTAGGGAGACATGGCGTCTCCCCTCATTCAGGGGTCTCTGAATCTGTTAAACAAAGGCTCAAGTTTGGAAATTTGTTGAGAGGTTGTGACTTCTGTTCACTATATCTAGAGCTTTACTGCTTATACAAATCATGTAAGACTTTAGTATTTCACTTCTAGGAACAGCATAACTAACCAAAGATAAATACCTCTGCTAGTAGGGTGTCTATCACAATTAGTTGATGCCAGTTGGCTTCTGAAAACCTGGAATGCCATCATCTCATTCGGAGAGTCTATTGTTTTTGGTCTACAGAGAATATCTGCCATAGAGTTCTTAAAGAATGCTATGGATCCCCAACTGCATGTATTTCTCAGAGATTCTCAGAAAGAAAATGTACTGTTCCTAGAGGATCTATTTAGGGAGAGGACAAGCAGATCTTGCATGATAAATCCACTTTACTATCCTAATGACTCTAAGCCTTTAGATATTTTCCTATTAAGTATGGCAAGGAAGTCTAGCCTTATGATCTCTTTTAGTGCAGGCCACCACCAAGTCCAGGTTTCAAACAAGCAACCTTGTAAGCTATTAGAACCATTCCCCATTCCTAAGCAAATACATGGAATCTGAAAATTTCGCTTAGTGGACAAATTTTAATAACTTTGGCTGGATTTAATTTTGTGTTCTTTCAACCCTGGTCTCATACCCCTAGGAATTATTCCCACATTCTGTTCCTCAGGTTTCTGTGGAAACAAATTGGCAAATAGTATTGAATTATTTTAGTATCTATCACACCTTTTTGCTAGTCACACTTTGTGCCTCATCTTCTGAATTCTACTGGGACTTGAGTCTGGTTATAGGTTTTGAAGCTATGAGAGTAATAAGGGTAGGTTACAAGAAATACCAGTAGTTCCTTGCAAGGCAACTACGTTAGGAAAGGCCATTTGAATGTCTTTAAGCAAAGGAAAAGCAATCTCCTCACACAGGGAAGGAAGGGTTGCTTATTCTGGCAAATACTGACTTTATAGTATTGGAAGAACTTACTAAACTTTTCACATATGCCTGTTGCATCTGCACCTGAGCTAGAGCCCAGAGTCAAGAGGGAAGCGACAGAGAAGGACAGACAAGTTTAAGAACAGTTGAATATAAAGCATGTAGTGGGGTGGGGAGGAAGAAGGCGAGGAAGAAGAAAGAACAAACAGGGACCTGTGAGAAGGAGCTGGAAGCCTCAAGGGCAACCTGGAACCTGCTTTGGTCTCTCACCTCCTCCAAGCCACCAACATGTGGGTGATGTGCAGGATAGCGTGGCGCCCTTTAGCATGGAGTTCAATGAGGAGATCTGGAGGATGCTGCAGGAGCTGCAGACTCAGCTACTGTCTTGCAGCAACAAGGTAAGCCAGTAGATCCACAACAATGGATGAGCTGGGGTAGCACCTAACCGTACACCAGCCTTCCAAGAACCACCATGACTGCTGCTTCACCTTCACCCACCCAATCTCATGGAAGTGCCTCTTGATATTAACAGCTCAGAGTCACTTGGGGAAGGGAGTTTCATCTTAGAGAAGTTGACACAGGGCAAAGCCAATTAAGGTGGTTCACTATGTAAAAATATATATATAGCTGAAAAGTATATATTTAGTGTACCTAGATTTCTTGTGAAGGAAAGCCAGGGGCTATGTTCTGCACTATATTTGGTGTGGATCATAAAGAGCAAGCCCATAGTAGATGGAGTGGGCTAGGGGAATGGGAACCAGGCGCAGCTGGAGTAGACATATGATGGTCATCAGGGAACTAAAGAATAGATCTCCAAAACATGGGGAATTTGCATTCACATGCATTTTCCTCAGGGGAGGAACCCTGAGTCTGGTTAGATGCCATGTTGTCACTCCAACAGATGATTAATTAGGGAGGTGAGATGATAGAAATAAGTTTGGCCAAAACTTGCTGAAACAAATGTTTTC